>NC_071355.1:241513182-241822045 GCF_943734655.1 Sabethes cyaneus
AAAAACATGTGCATAATTTAGAGGACATGTTTACTAATGCTCGAAAAAGAAAATACATTGTGCTAAAGCCCCTCGCACACGTAAAACTGGCGGCAAACCCTGTGGACGATTCCCTCCGATATCATTTTAGAATTTTATTTTTGCCTCTCATATTTCTCCCCTCGTGTGCAAAATACGCCAACCTGTTCCGGCGGCCGGAGCATTTCCCAAATGGAAGAATAATATTGATCCCACGCAACATTTCCTATGAATTTGATTCCGGATGCGATTTCCTTTCCTCTTTTTTTATTCACAATCAAAAGCCTCATTTTGCACGCCTGCCCCATTCAGTTCAGTCCGGATTATGTTTTCAAATTTAGACCCATTGTCAGAGGAAAAGTTGACAAGTTTTCCCTTGCGTTACTTTTTTTTTTTGAAATTCTATAGATTATTAATAGCCTTCAGTGGACGACGGACTTTTCGCACACACACACAATGCATAGGTTAACCCCCGAGGTTTATGATAATAAATCCCATTTTCATGCCCTGCCGAGGAAACATTCTCGCACAAGGCTGCCGATTGAATCGAGTGCGGCGTAATTCGAGCGTGGCAATTTAATTTTACAGTACAATCATCAGCAGCGTCGTTGTCCACGGTCCCCGGTTATGGGTGTTTATCCTTAAACTTTTTGTTCGATTTTCTATTTTTACTTACGATACTGGCTCTTGTATACGTATTCCATGGAATAGTCCAATCAAATTGGGATCGGTTTTCACTTTCATGCTGGAATTCGAAATCCAATAGCAAATGACGAATGAAAAACGAGGAAATTCATTAAGCACTTCCCGAAAAGAGAAGTAAAAAGAAGCAAGAGGCAAAAAAATCACGATAAGAGTCAGCAAATAAACGAACTTTACCGGTCTACAATTCCACTTGAAGGAATTTGCTGCCCGAGCCTGCCTGCCTGCCTGGCTGCCTTCAGGTCAAATTCGAACGGTGCGCGGTGGTTTGGTGGGCAGGAAGGATCCTTGCCTGTGGGGCCCGGTGGTAATCGGTTTGGTAAACTGTGGATTTATGGTGCAAAATTGTTTTGAATTCTGGCAAATATGATCATATTTTTTGCAAAATAGATAAAGTTTCTACTCTATGGAATTTCTCTTCATGATGTTACAAAAAAGTTACTGAATCATCCACGCTTAAATCCACTGCCCGGAACGCCGTCTCCGGGACATTCCGGGCCATCATTTCCACCGAACCCCATGCACCTAAATCAGCATTAAATTTACTATTCCACCAAACACACAATAAATCAAGTAGAACCGTCTAAAAGTCAGCGCCAGAGAGCCCTCGTCCCAGGTCCAAATCCAATATAGCGCACAGTTTCCCCGAAGCAGAAGTCGCTGGACCCACCACCGGCAACAACCTCCAATCACGAATTAGAAATACGGCAGGCGGGGGGACAGCATTGTACTTTTTATTTTCCTCTCTTGCGTGGACCGGAACCGGGACTGGCCGGGCAGCGAAAGGTAACGGGATGGATGGAAATCTTTCAATTTGATTTGAAGAGTTTTTCATTTGACCGTTTCCATTTTCGGAACCAATTTCAGCTCATTCTTATCCTGATGGCGGACGACGACGACGACGGCGGCGGATGACGACGACAACGGACGATATGGGAGATCTTTTGTGCCCACATTCAATCCCTCGTCATCCGCACAGGATCCA
Source organism: Sabethes cyaneus (assembly GCF_943734655.1). Classification (NCBI taxonomy): domain Eukaryota; kingdom Metazoa; phylum Arthropoda; class Insecta; order Diptera; family Culicidae; genus Sabethes; species Sabethes cyaneus. The sequence continues at coordinate 241,514,888 of NC_071355.1, forward strand.
ATTCCGGTCGGCTTCCTTATCACAGACATCGTTATTCCAATTTCAATTTCACATTTAACTTTTAGCACACTCCAACAACTTGGCCCTCTCGAAAGATGTGTATGATGGGGCACTACATAGGCAGTCGGTCGTTTCGCCGGCCGGCCGTGTACCGAACCTTCTTCACTCGAGCGTAGTCACTGGAGGTGTGGGTGGGTATCCTGTCAAATGCCCAACACAGCAGCAAGCAAGAAAAAAAAACAGCACACAACACAAAAAAAAGCTAAATAAATTTAACTAACATGGATTCCCTTTTGACATTTTCCTTCTTATTAGAAATTCCACTCGAACACAAAAATGGCGCTCCTTCTTTTTTCCCCGTCGAGCGAATGGCAAATGTTTTCCTCAGCAGTTTTTTTTTCTTCTGTTCAGCTTACTCTCGCACTCGTATCGTTATCACAGCGGATCACATTTCTAATTTTCTAATTAGGTACGGCTCTGATTGTTCGATTTCGATTTTGTTTCTCAACAATGACCACTTGAGCATTCTCTTCTTTTTTTTTTCACTTTTATCGCAAACTGACACACAGCACACTTCACATCCGGATTTTCCAGCCTACTGCCTTCTAGACTGGCTGGCTATCACAGCACAGCCAATTCCTTTGATTTAATTTGAACTGAACGCATTCCAATAATTGTACGGTGATCCCATAGCGACGCCGGACGTCACCACCCGCACCAAAGCCTGCTAGTCCCAGGGTGCAGGATGCTGCTGCTTTGCAGTTTTCTCAATTAGCTGTCAATCATTTCGGATAAAGGGAATCCATCCGGTGATGGTGGATTGAAAACTTTTCTCGGATTCTCCGATTTCTTAACATTTGCAAATACAATGATGGTGAAATTGCTTTAGAGAAACATGTTCAAAATTTACCAATCGTGGTCCAATGACGTGCAATAGTTTGGTTATTGGTCGTCAATGTTCTCAGTCACATCTTCTTAATTTGGTAATTAATCATGATTACTGTTTAACAAACATGCTCATAACATGCATGAACTGGACATATTATGCTACAATCAAAGCTGAGATTCCTTCCACTCAAAATTCTTAAAATTTAGGCTGAAACTAAACAATGACTTCATGACGGAATTCGTAATTAATTATGTACTAGTCTTGCGTTTTGAACATCAAAGAAAATCCTCAATTATTGACTGAATTTTCAATTAAACGGTACTAGGAAATACTTTCTACCGAGTCAGTAACTATCATTGAATGAATGGAATTCATCAAATAAACTTTTCACATACCATTACTTAAAAATTATTTTCAATAGGCATGAGATACTCAAATTTTAGGAGTTGTGGATTAGAAAATTCAAACTACCTTTGCGCAATTTGGTAAAAAAAGTCGAAAAATGCAGCTGTTGGTTTCTTAATCGAAGGTTTCCAATTACTCTTTCTTTCACAAGATTAACAAATGAAAATTCTTTTTGTTTACCATAAACCAGTTAATCCATCGCTTCACGGTCTCCAATATCTGTCCTACTGTTACTCCTCTGGTTGCAAAATCCGAACTGAACCACAATCCAACTCCAACAGCTTCACCATCATCACCATCGGTGAGCTGTTTTGCATACCACAATTTAAATACCGAGACCGTTCCCGAGACCGAAACATGCGCAATTTGAATTTTAAACTGTTCGATCCGAACACCGAATCAGAAGATTTCCGGAAACTAAAACCGTAGTAGGCTTGCAGTTCGTTCATCACCCCGACAAGAACTGACGAAAGCAGTCATTTTTTACCATTTCTAACCCCTTCAAAAGTTTTTGATAACAAAGTCCGATCAACCGCGCGTAACCCTTGCCTTGTCCTTTCGTGTTTTATAATGCCATCTCAGTCCGACCAACGGGGGAAAAGTCCCGTTACCGTCCAGGGGTGCCAACTGTCGGCAGTTGAAAAAAGGGGTACTCAACAGGGAAAAAAGTCACCCCTTCCTATCATCCTTCTATATGGCATGGAAATTTTTTAGCATAAACATGCGCGCACGCAGAAAGGGATCGCTTTTTTAGAACAACCGTCCGACAAAAAAAGGGTTATCCGTGATCAAACGCTCACATGACTTGTTTTATTGTCGTTTTTGCTTAATTCGCCCCCAATGTAAACCCTCTAAGTGTTGTCCAGAATCAACACGAAATGCTTCATCAATGTTCAAATTCAATTTGAAACTAATTTATTGCTAAATTGTATGCATTTTAAAAGAATTATTTATGAGATTTCCTAATAGAATTTGAAACATAGAAAATCCTTCATTTTCAGTTCGGTTTTATGCGTTTCTGCTTTATCATAACCTAATAAGTTTTGAATATACTCCAAAACAATGCGGTGGATTCATGTTCTACTTTCATCCGTCCTAAAGAGACGAATAAGCTATTATTGCTTCATTTTAGGTCTCGCTTTATTTCCCAAAAAACTGTATGAAAAGTGGAAAAATATCGCAATCTCCAAAATTCGGCCTGGTCCTTCTTTTTTAAAAATTATTCTTTATTCGCAAAGGATACGTAAATTTCAAAATTCGCGTAAAAAATCGAGAAAATTAAAAAAATTGAGTAAAAGAACCACGTAAATTCCAAAATTCGCAGAAAAAAGCCGCGTAAATTTCCGTAATAAAAACTCTGGAAGTATGAGAATTTTAATTTAATAGCCAGGTATTTTCGGGATAAGTAAATTAACTGAGTAACGATAGTAACGATCCAGTGTCAAACCCGATTTCTCGTCCATTGCCAAGTTAGTTAGAAGTAAAGCTTCAAGTCTGTATTTGTCTAATTTAAAGTCTAATTCCATGCCAATTTCAATTTCAATTTCAAGTAATATTTAATTCCAATTTCCATTAATATTTTAAGTCAAATTTCTACTCCGAACTCATTTCAAGTTCTATTCAATTCCAACTCTAAGGCTAATTCTAAATCAACTACGATTTTTAGTCCAAATTCAAACACAATTTCAAATTCAACTTCAAATCCAATTTGTAGCTCAATTTCCAATTTCAAATTTCAATTTCAAATCTAGTTTCAAGTGCAATTTCAAACCCAATTTAAGTTCAATTTCAAGTCGAAATAAGTCTAAGTGGTCTGAATTAAAGTGCAATATAATTCCCCGTCACGGTGGCCGGACTCGGGAGTAAACAAGACAGATGCAGGGAGGAAAGCGGATCGGCAGGTTGTACCTGGATAAGATTAATATAAGTATGTATAAAATTTCTTATACAAATGCTCATTATAATGAATGTATGGGAGGGTCTGGCGGGTTCGAACGAGGTCAAGTTCTGACATTTCTTTTATCCCATCAATTCATCATCATCATCAACTCATTGTGGCGCTAGTATGGTCCGCATGAACTCTTTCGCCATTATCACCATGACTCCTTCTCTCAGCCCTCGACAGACTTGGTCCAAACTGCCCCACCTCGTGCTGCAAACGGAAACGGAAGTCAAATATGAATTATAGTGTCTAATGTCAAGTCCAATTTCAACTGGGTCCACTGGTGCATCCCGACTGGAGCAAGTATTCTCTATGAAATTTGATGTTGTAACTAGATTCTAGTTATTATCTACCTTGCAAGAAAAAACAAAAAGTAAAGCATTTCTCCACTTAAATAACACAGGAACTTGACAATGTTCAATTGAAACCATGAGCTGAAATATAATAAATATGAATAGTAAGTAGTTTTAGAGGTTTGCAGCAATGATGGTGATGATTAGAAAGCATAAATCGCAGGTGAGAATATACCATCGAGTCAAAGCGTGAAATAACGAACTTTGGCGTGATCATTGACGACCATGAAATTAAGGAAAAAGAAAACTATTCCAATTAAATTCTGCTATCTACGGTTTATTTCTAATTCCCGTCGTAGTAAGTAAAGCCGTTCTAATTTTCATCATTTGTTGAATGGATGTAATAAATACTCCAAAAGTTCTTATGCTGATTTGACTAAAACACACTTACCTTCCGAGCCGTGAACTTTGAAATCACTGAAAAGCGATTATTAAAGCATATTATTGAAATTACGCAACTGACTTTATTTCTGAAATTCGTCATACCGTTTTAAAATCCGACCATCAAAATTTTTCATCGTCTGAACTAAAAATCACAACAATGTTTACGATGCTAACGCGCATGTATTTGTGTAAGACCAATGTTATTTTGCAAAATTTCTGCAAGAAGGGAAGCTTTCCTGGCTGTAGAATAACAATGCCTTGCGTGAGTTATTTTCATTTATGAATGACGGAAATTAAAACGATTAGACGTATTAAACGTATAATAGACAACAAACTAAAATATTAGGGAAAAACTAGTTGCATTGCGTGTCATAAAAATGCTGATATTTTTAATAATTTGTGTAGAATAGGACGGAAATAGGCAATTACGACGAAGCAGCAACATACCCTATATTTATTCGCGACAGATACGTATTTCTCTTACGACTTGCAGGCTTCTGTTTTCGAGTTCCCTGCAAGTCGTAGGCGAAATACGTATCTGTCGCGAATAAAAATAGATAGCAGAATTTAATTGGAATAGTTTTCTTTTTATTTAAGGGGAAATTAGTCGTCATCGATTCTGCAAATTTCAAAAGCAGTTTTCGCAAGAATGCAATGAATACATTTCTATAAACAGAACTTCGCTTTTGAGCCCAAAAACTGCTTCCGAAATTGGGCTCTCCGACGAAAAGTTAATGACTGCTAATTTCCCGTTAATTTCAGATTTCGCATTCTGCTAAGACGCTCCAAAACCTTCAGTCATTGACGACCGACTAAACTTCGATCATTATACTTGTATAGTTTTGCCAATTTGCCATGTAGCGCAGGGCAGGGAGTCTATCAATTCACGTCTTACCTCGTTGGTGGTCCAGTTGTAAAGAGGAAGATTCTATGAAGGAATTTCCGAGCATGCTTTGATCCGTAGAGTTAACAGCGCATGCTATGATCCGCGGATTGTCGTGTCGGAGTTGCTTTTAACCGGTAACCAAGCGTATAGAGTCGAGCAAATGCCGGAAACCTCTTCTAGTGCATCTTAAAATTGAATTTGTTACTTGGGTTACGTGGCATCTGCTTCTGCTTTCCCTGGTGATGCTGAAGATGTACTTCCTCCATAAGTTGCAGCGTTCGTCAACTATTGCAGAAGCCAAAAGAGATCTTTTATTATCGGATGTGATGCAAATTCTCATCACACAATATGGAGCAGCGCAGGAATCAACAAGAGGGGTGATTCCTTATTTGATTTCATTTCTAAACATGACAGATATATGTAATAAGGGAAATTCTCCCACTTTTGTTAATGCGATAAGGCAAGAGGTTTTGGATCTTACACTCTGTAGCTCTATACTTTCCGATCGTGTGGTAAACTGGCATGTATCAGATGAAATCTGTCTATCTGATCATAGACAAATTTTGTTTGAAATTGCAGCTAGTGATATAATTAAGGAAACCTATAGAGATGCCCGAAAAACAAATTGGGATCTATATATCTCTAATATGAATCAAAATAAACCCAACTTAAGTGATACAGATACCATCCCAGAGTTGGAAAATGGTTTGCTTTGCTTTGCTTTGCTTTGCTTTGCTTTGCTTTGCTTTGCTTTGCTTTGCTTTGCTTTGCTTTGCTTTGCTTTGCTTTGCTTTGCTTTGCTTTGCTTTGCTTTGCTTTGCTTTGCTTTGCTTTGCTTTGCTTTGCTTTGCTTTGCTTTGCTTTGCTTTGCTTTGCTTTGCTTTGCTTTGCTTTGCTTTGCTTTGCTTTGCTTTGCTTTGCTTTGCTTTGCTTTGCTTTGCTTTGCTTTGCTTTGCTTTGCTTTGCTTTGCTTTGCTTTGCTTTGCTTTGCTTTGCTTTGCTTTGCTTTGCTTTGCTTTGCTTTGCTTTGCTTTGCTTTGCTTTGCTTTGCTTTGCTTTGCTTTGCTTTGCTTTGCTTTGCTTTGCTTTGCTTTGCTTTGCTTTGCTTTGCTTTGCTTTGCTTTGCTTTGCTTTGCTTTGCTTTGCTTTGCTTTGCTTTGCCTTGCTTTGCTTTGCTTTGCTTTGCTTTGCTTTGCTTTGCTTTGCTTTGCTTTGCTTTGCTTTGCTTTGCTTTGCTTTGCTTTGCTTTGCTTTGCTTTGCTTTGCTTTGCTTTGCTTTGCTTTGCTTTGCTTTGCTTTGCTTTGCTTTGCTTTGCTTTGCTTTGCTTTGCTTTGCTTTGCTTTGCTTTGCTTTGCTTTGCTTTGCTTTGCTTTGCTTTGCTTTGCTTTGCTTTGCTTTGCTTTGCTTTGCTTTGCTTTGCTTTGCTTTGCTTTGCTTTGCTTTGCTTTGCTTTGCTTTGCTTTGCTTTGCTTTGCTTTGCTTTGCTTTGCTTTGCTTTGCTTTGCTTTGCTTTGCTTTGCTTTGCTTTGCTTTGCTTTGCTTTGCTTTGCTTTGCTTTGCTTTGCTTTGCTTTGCTTTGCTTTGCTTTGCTTTGCTTTGCTTTGCTTTGCTTTGCTTTGCTTTGCTTTGCTTTGCTTTGCTTTGCTTTGCTTTGCTTTGCTTTGCTTTGCTTTGCTTTGCTTTGCTTTGCTTTGCTTTGCTTTGCTTTGCTTTGCTTTGCTTTGCTTTGCTTTGCTTTGCTTTGCTTTGCTTTGCTTTGCTTTGCTTTGCTTTGCTTTTTACCGATCCAATCGAAGTGGTCTTTAGCGAACTTCAGCCGCGCCTACAGATGCTTCTGTGGCAACATTGGGACCTTTCGGGAACTTTTACCGCCTATAGCCCCTGCTCCATCAGCCGCCGCTGAACTGACCGGGAACTCACGGACCACTTCAGTTCGTCCCGAATCTTTTTCGAGGCCTTGAAAGGATCTTTCTTGCAGGTTCGCTTTATGGCAAAGTCAACTCTTGCGGTCGTTTTCCTTGGGCGTGCAGTCATGGAGGACATTAAACACGAACGTTTTGGATCGTCCCAAGTAGTCTGCGATTTCGCGTTGGCTACCCAGCGACCTATTTTTCGTTGACTGCGACTAGAATTCGAGAATTTTGTTTGCATGGTAAATAATTACTAGGATCCAAATAACCCCAAATACTACCAAGAAACAGTTTTTTTAAAGTCTGTCGAAACAACACCAGCCGAAACGACGAACCGCACCGGTTTTCAACTTTTGACAGCTATCAGTGCGCCTTCCTAGCGGGTTGCTTTGATTGCGTTAAACTTGCGGGTGTCAAAGTTATCATACTAGCATAAGTGCTCGCCGCTAGGTTTGAATTGGCAGTAAAAAGCAAATTTGATTTTTTTTGGTAAGAGTGGTTTTATTGTTTTGTCCGACACTGTAGCTCGGAAAACAGTTATAATTACGACGGGCATCTTCAGAGCTCGCTGTGAAATGCGTTATAAGACAAAGTATTGAAACGGAACTTTCCCAGGAACGTGAAAATTGTCGGTTTCGAGGACGATGTTGTATTCCTGGTAACCGACAAATCATGGAAAGAGGTTGAGGTACTCGCCACGCAGGTCATGAACACTATGGAAGATGGGATGCACGAGAATAAGCTGTCGATAACGCATCATGGTGATGATTAGCTACCATAAACCGCAGGCGAAAATATACGATCGGGTCGAAGCGGGGGGTAAAGAATTTTGGCGTGATCATGGGCGACCGACTAAACTTCGATCGCTTCTGTGGGAATGCAGCAAAAGCGACCACAGTGTTAACTAGTTTCTTGTCGAATAATTCCATGATAGTTAGTAGCCACAGGCAGCTCTCGGCTATTGTGTCAATACTTCAGTATTCTGCGTCGATCCCGAACAGTATGTTGATGGTTCTGGGAGAGGTGGGCACCTACCGAACCATGTCACTGGATGGTATCTGCGTTACCCCATGCGGAAGAATCCCCATTGAACTGATATTGAAGGAGGAAGAGAACACAGATATTAGAGGCAAAAGACACGGGTTAACATCACGTGAAAGTGGCAATGGCTAGTGGACAACGCAGCGGATGGAGGACACATCGGATGATTACGAACATGACCTCGTAGATGAACAGGTAGCACAGAGAAACCAACTTCCACCCGGGGTCCTCTCTGTCAGTAATCGGTTTTAAAGTTAGAAAAGTTATCGTTTCATCGCCAGGAAACTCTCAATCGGTGTAGATCCTTCACCAGGGATGTCTCGAGATGACTGCACTAAAATTTGCCGAACGAGTAGAGGAACATTCGGAAGCTGAATGGTTCAAAAATCTGCTTTAAGTACTAACCGTATCCGTGACGTAAATAAACCCAATAAAGATGGTGGGAAAGTCTGGATGTCACACTGATCACCATCCTCGTATCGGAGAAGTACCGTCAAACGGGGTAACTTGCAACAGAGGGGTAACATGCAACAACGCTATATCGATCCAATTTATTGTACTTTTTGATCTCTTACTTCAATTTTTAATCTATATTAGTCACTGAAACTTGTTGTTCACAGATTTAAGAAGCCTTGGATAATGTTATGGTGATTTTTTGCTGTTTCGGTGATTTGTAAAAAATCGCACAAGATGATGTCAAATTCATCGTCAATTTTTCGTTTGTAAAACGTTTGTGTCGCCCACAAGCACTTCAAATAAAAGAAGCTTAACCTGCATTTTTTATAGTAAAATGAATAATAAGGAAACAAAATAATTGATTTATAATGACTAATTTTGTTTATCCTGCTTGTTACCACATTATTAGTAAAACAAGCACTTAAACGGGGTAACTTGCAACAGCTGGTGGATATAAAAAGCTGTGTTCCGTTAACTTCACGAGGCAAGTTATCATTTAATTTTGCATCAAGCAATACTAAACGAAGAGTGTACAACGAAGAGTGTAAGATACTTTCGGTAAGTCGGAAATATGCCAGTTTTTCTCTGGATATACCGAAAATGGCTATAGAAGAGGCTAAAAAGAAAATATCCTCACTGAGAGAAATCAACCAGCAATATAACAGTGTATAATTATGATCACTCGTAACGTAATGAACAATCATACATTACGTAACCAAGATATCGATGATTTTCAACTCCCCCACTCCACTTCATGACGTGATTTTGCATAGTGGATATACGACGTGTAATGAGTTACGCAACTCCCGCTCCCCTAAGTGCGTTACGTAATATGTGAATGGTCCTTAAAGAAGGCAGTTCTATCGGATCCAGACAAGGAATATCAACTGCGTGAATAATATAAAAAGTTTAATTCGTAATTTTCCGTTACGGGGCTCATAAATTATTTTCACCAACGTGACATAGGACGTTAATGCGTATATTCATAGCAAAAGTATTAAAAATCGCAAGTCGGATTATCATTTGCATATTCAAGTCAAAAGAAATTCATACAAATCATTAAATTCGTTCAATTTCCAAAAACTATTGCTTGTTGCAAGTTACCCCGTTTAAGGGATTACTAGTAAAACACTAGTTAAAAAATTCTACTACTGCCAATATTGATCGCATATTTTTTCTCAATATGTGAGATAGTTCTATCCTAGACCTAATAACTTTGTATTAATTAAATGTCCTCAAATGTACTACAGATGAGTTTTTACTTGCACTAATAGTTGAGAACTGTTGCAAGTTACCCCGTTTGACGGTACTAAAGCACATCCTTCTTCCGAACTAATACTTACCAGTGGTCCCAGAGGCGAAGGAAATATACGCTGGGAGTAGAGAATATTCCAGTGATTAAACCCAAAGTACTAGCTAGAACACTACAGGTCAGCTAAATGATTTGCAATACTTCGAAAACAGTTTGTTTTAAAATGTGTTCTATTTCAGTGCAGATACGTCTTTTTGTAGATTAATTTTGTTTCAAAGAAGTTAAAATTACTTGATGGAAACCGCGAACCGAAAATTAATGTTGTGCACGACTTGGTCAGGTTAACAAATCGCGAAGTCTTTGGAATTGGCTAAATCAACCGTGTGCCGCGTTTCCGTGAGCAACATTCTATCGATCGGCAGGATCAGAACTAGCATGCATCGTATTGAAATTAAGGATCGGAAGCTGCATTAGAAGGTGTTGAGAACAATTAAGTTAAACCCAGGACTGTCAGATTTTGATATCGCCAAGAATTTCAATGTCAGCCAAAGTATCGTTGGAAGGTTTTGTTTACGATAAAGATTTCGGTTGAAGCAGGACATTGAAGCAAAATCCAGTGACCAAAAAAACGTTCCCCGAAGTTGTACGAAGTACGATGGATGTATCTCCATGGACGGGGAAACGTACGTGAAGATGGATTATGGGCAGCTTCCCGAAGAAAAGTTCTGCCCGCAATTCCGCCCAATCGAGAAATATTGGGCAACTGTCAAACAGAAATTGATGAGGAATGAAAAGGTGACTCAGGAAGCGACAGAGATGAAAAGATGGTGGACAGCCTCCAGATATTAAATGACTCAAGCGTTAACCTTAAACTGCGGTTCAAATCAGTTTGCACTGAAAAGCAGATACCCGAATGAAACACAATACTCACCCATAAAAGAGTTTTTCGATCGCAGCAAGTTCTAATTCGAACAGTTACCCGCACTGTATAACAGCAGTGAAAAATCACATTCAAAACTCATCGCTCCAACTTGATGGCCGCACATAGAAGGCCGTGATATTTTCAAGTTCTTCATTCGAGTTGAAGTAAAAAAACAACCACCAATCACGAAGTCATCATTTAATTCACCCCATCGCTTTCCCACGCCCAACGGAAACCATCAATTAGTTCGGCGTTAATTGAACGCTCTCCGATGCTAATGAGGTGCCGATTACACCGCGTCAATGACAAAAAAGAGGTGTGCGACAACAATGACGAAACGCGCGCACGCGAAGCGGAAATGCAAACAGGTAGAGCACACGGCCCCCGGCCTGGCCGTTCATTTACTATGCGTGAAATTTGATACCCGTTCGTACCATTACCAATTTTGTTTACCTTTCTAGGTACGCGAACGAAACGCGACACGAACGTGACGACGAATGACGGTGCCCCTTTTCATAGCCCATCGCAGCAGGCAGAGTGAGTTGGGTGCTCTGGGCCTGCGGTTGGAAAGCAAATTTATTCACCGGTAGCGCACGACCTGTCGGAAGTGTTGATGCATATCATTGGCTAGTGAATAGCGCATTTGTTGGCGCCTGCTACGATGATTACGCCCCGACAGGATTGCACTGAGCGACAGCAGGGGTGAACCCTAATTGCTGAAGCCGGCTTAGGTTTGGGCGTGCATAAAAAATCGGATCGCGCTGGCCGCTGTTGGCAGCCTGCCAAAGTTCAACATAGCGTTTCTATTTTACGACCGTTTTCGCCATTAAAATAGTTCAACGTTTTCCGGCATTTTAATTTCCATCCATCATTCACAAATCATCCATCATTCATTTTATGAAGTGTTTCTACTTTCGCAATTACCATTTGAAACTGTTTAGCCTTTCAACGCACGCAGTCCGGTGTCTAATCGTAAAATTCTGAATGAATGAAAAAAAAACTGAAGGAAATTTACGAGCCTAGAATGAATGGGGTGGAAGGTAATGGAATCCAGCCAGCCAGCCTGCCAGCCACATGTAATTTTACTAATCAATTAATTTATGCAAGTGGACTTTTAAGCTGCTCCGCTGCGCATCGCAGCCACATTTTATTGAGCTTGTTGTCTAATAAAACCAAAATCAACTGCTCTCACACAGCTCTGGGGAGAGCTGGTGCTGTAAATCACCTTTCTGCGATGATGGCGTAACATCACCGAATCGGTCAGTCAGTCTAGCATGACTGAAAAGTGTAGATTTCCGGCCAAATTTTGGGTGGAAACTTTCGGAAAATGTGAATGTACCTAAGCGTTCGAAATAAGTTTTTTTTTTTTTGCAGTTCTAATTTGGCTCCAAAGTCGCACAATTCCTTTTTCGGTTTCGGTTGTAAAATGATGAATTTTATTAATTTTACTGCCCCAGAAAAAATTGCCAGCTCAGATGTAATCAACGGTCTGCGGATGATCTAATTGGTTTATGTTTTAAGAAGCACTTATCAATGTGCTAACAAGTTAGCCCTTCTTGTCATTATTCAGAGCGTAACGATTGTTGCTAACTGGATGGTTCTTTTAATATTCAGAATAATACAGAAACACAATACATTTGGGAAAGCCCGTACATAATAAAGAAAACCATTTTTTAAAAACTTAAGGTCTCGCCTATTTACTCAGAAATTACCGAGAGACTTTTCTTTCGATTTCAGGTCCATAGTGGGCTACGGGGAGGACTAGTAACTACCATTTGCGTTTGCAAACTACAAGATATCTGCTGGCTACTTATTCACATCGTTGTCACATGTCACGAGCGTATCAAGGTATGTAAATGAATTCCTTTACTGCTTCATATCGTTCTCCATCCAGTTTTACCTCGGCACCAGCACTATTTGGCGGTGTTAATGATAAGTCTCAAACTCGCTACTTCCCGTTTATAAGGCCTAAATGCCTCTTCCACTGTTCTACGGTTGATTCCGATGATATAGACATCATCCGAAAAACCGAGAAGCATGTGAGATTTCGTGATAATAGTCCTGTTCCTTTCCACGTTTGTTCTTCGTAACGTACCTTCCAAACCAACGTTGAATAGCAGCAATGTTAGAGAGTGCATCTTCTTGCCTTCAGTCCGACCAACGTCACAAAATGGGCCGAGGTCTCACCCACTGGTTTGATACATAATTTTGACCCATCCAACCTCACACGAATCAGCTTAACTGGTTTTGCCGAAAACTCATGTTCTAGCGTTACCTGCCAAAGCTCATTTCGTTTGACTGAATCGTACGCCGCCTTAAAGTTCACAAACAGAAAATGAGTCTGCAAGTTGCACTCCCGGAACATTCCCCCTTAGTTTTTACACTCAAGTCGATGTTTGTTTTTAAAAATAGGACGAATTAGACCATTCCATATTAGTAAAATGGTCTTACAATATTCACAGTTGGATCTAGAGGCAGGCTTGGCATACACTTGTCGCTTTGATTTTGCTCTTTTGATTACTGCTCCTCAGCCAAGAAGAATTTGAAAAAGCGGTGTAGGGGACATTTGTAGAGCTAGTAATTATTTATAATATTGCTGAAGAAAGTGAAGTTTTATCTTCAGTATTTACGGCGCTGTAGGGCAGCAATGCCGTTGGTAGCAAAAAGAGTGCTCTTTTCGCTACCAAGAGGGTAGCAGCCTTATAGCGCCATAAATACAAAATGCACAGTAATGCTTACTTCAGCAATATTGTCGATAATAATAAATTCTACAAACGCCCCATACATCACTTATTCAAATTTTGCTTGGCTGAGATGCAGTAATCAAAAGAGCAAGATCGAAGCGAAAAGTGTATGCCAAGTCTGTCTAGAGGTACTTCGTGTCCTACGGCTCTCCAGAAGAAGGAGCAAAAAAGGAAAAATGAGACAGAACGTGCAAAAACGGAAAAGATTACGAAGGAAAATGTGACAAAAACTGGATAAACAAGAATCGCGGACCTTTATGCAAGTAGTTGAGGTCATTGAAGTAGATAAAGAATATTAAAGGGCCGAGATGGCTGCCTTGTGGAATTCCTGAGTGAACAGAGAACGACCCGGAGAGACTGCCGTTCAATATTCACTTTTAGATGGTGATCGAATAGGCATAAAAGGAACCAATTCAGAAACGGGCCACCTATGTCAAACTTATCCAGTTTGCCAATGGCAATTAAATGGTTCAATTTGTCAAAACCTGCGGAAAGATCTGCTTGCCCTGTCATCGAAGCTATCTATCACGCAGGATTTAAGAGTGAAAAGATTGGTAGTTAGGCGTGGAGCGTTTAGTCATAAACCCATGTTGGTTATGTCTTGGAGATGGAGTTAGAGATGTACTGTTTGAAAAAAGCAAATAATGGTTCAAACACGGCAAGTTCAAAGTTCAAACAGTTTTGAAATCGAATTAAGAGCAGAGATTCCTCGATAGTTATACACCGTTTTTCTGTTTTGCCTTTTTATGCACAGGAAACATATATGCCGAGTTTTATGCTGAAGGAAAGACACCTGAGTTAACGGATAAACTGCAAAAATGACTCATCGGAGCAGCTCAACCGGGGATGCATTTTTTTCAGGCAAATAGTTGGTATACAGTCCGGTGCAATAGATCGAGAAAGTTTCAACTCAAGCGAAAAACCTCGTAGTTCGGCCCAAATATCAAGAATTCCTCTCCATTGTACTCGGTCCTGGGCTACTCGTCGCTAATTCGTTGTGCGTCTTGACACACGCAAGTCGGCTTCAACCTGGTCGAGCCATCGTGTACGTTGAGCCCCTCTATTCCTGTGGTGCCGGTGGTGTTCTTGAAGAGAACGGATTTCACTACGGTGGCCGGCCCACCGTAATCTCCCAACTGTCGCCAGGTGTACGATGGGAATCTCTCCAAGCAGTGCCTGTAGCTCGTGATTCATACGTATCCGCCACTCTCCGCTTTCCGTTTGTGCTCCGCCAAAAATAGTCCGTAACACCTTTCGTTCAAAAACGGCAAGTGCACGTATGTCTTCCGTAAGCAAAGTTACTGTCTCAAGTCCGTAGAGGACTACCGGTCTGATTAGCGTTTTGTACACCGTCAGCTTTTTGCGGCGGCGCATGCTCCCAGATCGAAGCATCTTGCGGAGGAACCCTATCCTCCTAGCGTCCGTTTTTAGTCTGGTGTAGATTGCCTCCGACGTTCCAAGATTTCTAGTAATGATGTCGAGGTCGTCTGCGAAGGCTAGGAGTTGTCTACGCGTGCTGAACATCGTTCCTCTCGTTTCGATGCCCGCTTGCCGGATCACAAGGTCAATAGCGATATTGCATAACATGCAGGACAGTCCATCCCCTTGCCGCAACCCTCTGCGCGATTCGAAAGGACTCGAGAGTGTCCCCGAAACGCGCACGTAGCACATCACTCGCTCCAGAGCAATATTGATCAGCCGCGTCATTTTGTCCGGAAAACCGTATTCGTGCATTATCTGCCATAGCTGTTCTCGTTCAACTGTATCGTATGCTGCCCTGAAATCCACGAAAATATGATGCGTGGGCACGTTGTACTCTCGACATTTCTGGAGGATTTGTCGGAGAATGAAAATTTGATCCGTAGTAGCACGAGCCCCCATAAAGCCCGCCTGATACTGCCCTACGAATGCTCTTGCTATTTTGGATAGACGACGCAACAAAATCTGGGAGAGTACCTTGTAGGCGGCGTTGACCAACGTGATGCCGTGGTAATTACAGCAATATAACCGGCCCTTCTTGTAGATGGGACAGACTACACCTTGCATCCACTCCTCCGGTAGTTTCTCCTCCTCCCAAATCCTAGAAATTATCCAATGAAGTGGATTATCTTGAGTGAATTTATCAATTCCTCCTCAGTTTTCGCGACAAAATAGTTGGAGTAGATCTTACGCTTCAGGTTTATCCAGAAATTATTGATGGGACGCAGCTGGGGGATGCTGGGCAAGTACGCCGACTTGGATAGCAGCTGCTCCATATCCTCCAACGATTACTTCGAGTACTGGGCCGACGCTCTAGATGAAGGATCAACTTCCGGCAGGCACTTCGTACTATAAAATTCCTCGTTCACGGCCAGTCCGGAGCGAGAGAAGAGCGGCTTCGACATCCTCTTCTCGCCATAGCAGCACTTTCTTGAGGAACTTGGTGTGTGAAATGAACTTCACCTAGGAGCTCATTTCCTTCGTGGAGGAAGTAAAATACGAAGTGCCCTGTCAGTCGTTGCCATCCCGGGGTTAGATAGGTCTCGACGCGTCACCACCGCCACGTTGCGATTCGAAAAAAGTTCATTTTTTTAATGCATACGTTAGTAAGTAATCAGGAACACTGGCGGTCATACCACCTACGTTCTGGTAATAGACATGGACGGGATGGAGTTCTGAGAGGTTCGATAGCGATAAACTAAAAGCGAAGAACGGATCAATAGTGGGGATGGGATCAACGATTTCAAACTTACCTAACAGGCGATTTTGGAAGCCCCGTTGCCTGCGCCCGCCAGCAGAACCGGGACAGCTGCTGGTCACTTACTAGAATGGTTCGATTGTGGCGGGGAGGTCGGGGTTGTCCATAATTTCATCTACAGTGCGTACCATTATCACGTTGGGCGATGAGATATGCGGTCGTCTGAAGTCACGGTCATTCTGATGGAATATCCGAAGTCCGGCAGTCCGAGCGTCGTCAGTAAGATTTTGTCCCGTAAGGTCTGGTTTGATGAAATAAGTGTTCAGACGTTCAGCGTTCAAACGTGGGATGGCAGTAACGTCGGGTTGACAGAGGTCGGCTAGTGAGAGCTGGGTTCAATCTAATATCGTCGGTTTTACGGAAACTATGGATTTCATCGTCGTGAGAAAGGCTGGACATCTACACTGGGATCGCGTTCTTGCGGAGGCGGAGAGTTGTTTAGAGAGGCACTATACGAGAAGGTTCTTTCAACGTAATCAGGATAACTTTTGAGGATGATGGACAAGTTATGGATTCATCAACTTTGGACGAGGTTAGAAAAGCAGCTACAGATCTAAAAAAAGGTAAAGCAGTTGGAAAGTACGGCATCCCAGCCGAATTTGTTTGAGAGTCGGGAAAGAACAGCTGTATTGTACAATCCAGCAGGTTATACTAATGGTATGACCTGAGGAGGAACTACCTACTGGAACTGGTAGGAAGGTCTCATCTACCCTATTTACGAAATGCATTCAAAATTCTCACCCGCATCCTGTTTCACGGACTGAAGCCCTTGCAGGAAACCTTTGTTGGGGAATACCAGTGCGGTTTCTGAAAGAGATGCTCCGCGATAGAACAAAGCCTTGATAAATTCCGCGAATGCAACTTGCAGACTCGCCATTTGTTTAAGACTTCAAGGCAGCGTACGATTCAGGTAATCGAAATGAGCTGTGGTGCATTATGACAGAATAAGGTTTTCCAAAAGGATTGATTAGGCCAATATGTGCTACCCTTGATGGTTCAAAATCAAGCGTCGGAATAGTGGGCGAGACATCGGTTTGGTTTGGTGTTGCTCTGCAGGCGTGCAGAAAAGTTGTACCTCCTTCACGATATCTCCATAGAGGAATGTGACTAAAACACGGTAGACTACAGTGGGCTGGCCACGTAGCATTTATACCGGATGAGACACCAGCGGAAATAATTCGGCACTGGTTCGATAGGCGGATTGTCGCCGAACAAGTACAGTAAGTAAAGGTAACTTAACACGATCTTAGAGATAGGATAGGATATTTCGGTCACGACTTGTAACTTTCTTCAGTAGACCGCAGTAATTCTAATAACCTCTAGTTCAATTCTGAACCAGATGGATGCAGTAAGCGGTAGATCCTAATATCAGTGTTAGAACGCATCAAAAAGTATTTCAATTTCTTCCCCAGTCTACGAAAATCGAGAGTTTCTCGTTAACCTTAAATCAGGTTTTTTCCCTTTCCTGAACCTTGAAGCGTGAATTGATTCCCAAAAACACTATTCAATGAACCAATTTTCCACAGAAATGCAATCATTTTTGCACATCATTCATATTCAAATCCCCTTCATTAGGTTAATTCCAGGAGTCATCAATCAATGTTGGCAACCCGTTATTTGCCATCCACTGCTATGAGGCTGCCAGTTGCAAGCCAGCATCCTAATCTCGAGTGCATATATTTCCACTTAGTGTCGGCGGGGGACTAGAGCGAGCGGACCGAGGTAGGTATTCAAATTTGTTTTAATCCATTGGCCTGGTCGGGCCAGGCCAGCATGCAGTTTGTAAGAATTTTTTTCTGCTACATAACGTCCGTTTCCCATGCATCCATTAGACTAATTAAGTACGGGAGTGTTGTCAATTGCAAGCTGGAAGGTACAGATTGTTGTTGTGATATCACGGTTACATTTTAATTGCACTTTTACACCCGGTGAATACCGGAGGCACTAAAGGTGTGTCCTCTCCTGTACTCTCAGAACCCGTAGGAAAGTGGGTCGAGAGCGAAAATAAATTAAAAATCCAACATTTCGAAATTGCCACCACTTTGCTGCTGCTGGCTGAGCAGACAAGATCGATATGCGAATCTAGATTAAACGCCAGCCTCTGAACTGAACCGAGCTGAGCTCTGGAAATGCATAATAATTATAGCGTTCGCGCGCATGTTCATTAGAAGACGGCGCGGCGCATACCTACATATAAAGAAACTGACTAAAGAACTGACATAGGAACTCATATTCCATTCGTCGAAACCAAGTGCGCATGAATCTCGATGAAACCTTCTGAATCTTTTGCTCGAAAACTTGCGGAGTATCAGTCGATGAACGCGGCAGAAAATAATGACTGCAAGCAAACGGCAACAAATATCATCGTATCATCACGAAATCGATCCGTGCTGCCTAACGAAAACACCAGGCAATCAAATTTGTATCGTACAGTTCATAAAATCGCCTAAATGTTGAACTCGAAAAAAATATTGTTCGAACTTTTCCTAGCAACTTTGAACAGAGTCACGCACAACAATCATCGTTGAGCAAATCAGGTTTAATGATGACAGGAGGCCGTGAGTGACTGAGCTCCAGTGTCTTTTCTTTAGTCAGTTTCTTTACCTACATAAAAGTTTCTCGCGATCTTTGTTTTAAACTTCTTTTCATCGTTATTGTTTGAAGTCGAAGATTTTGTTCAGTTCTCACCAGCAGCAACTGCCAGCGAGCGGTATGAGACAGCACTTTTGGGGCAGTTTTTTTTATTCTTATGAGGCTGAAGGGAAAAGTGCATGAAATTTCATGCAAAAAAATTTAAAAGCGAGCGCACAAACATACACAAACCGACAATAAAGGGCAAGGTTGTAGTAGGCGCGGAGAATGATTTTTATGTGAACTTTTATAATTAGCGCCCAATAAAGATCCCGACCGGCAGATAGATGATGTACGACTTCCGAAAAATCGCTCCGAATATTAGCTTCTGATTAGTCGTCGGCTTTTAGTTCCTGAGGGCCACGGGTGAGGCGCAGTGTTTTAGGAATGGAAATTTTCCGCCTTCCTCCCAACGAGCGAGCGAGCCAAGTGGTGAGCGCCAGTACACGGAATCACCTGCAGAATCATCGCACGATGAGATGGTAAAATAATTTGAATGCGGATGGATCATCGGCGGCCGGCGTCGTCGTCGTCGTCGTCCTCGTTTTCGTTGCGGTAGACCAGCGTTTGATGGGCTTTCAGAATGAATTAAAGGGGCCGCGAAAAAGTCGATTATGAGTGTTTCCTTTATTTCTCTGTTACCTGTGATCACAGCAACCAACCGAGCAGGAGCAGGCTGTGAGATTTTAACTCATAACCATGGAAGGCAGATTCAAGAGAAAAAAAAACAAACCTGCTTATGATAGAGGATGACTAGCCGAAAATAGTTTATTTCGGAACTGTCCGGTAAACAGTGGCCCCGCCGCCGGTGGCGCCAAATTTGATGCTTAAAGGCCGAAACACTCGTGACGAATCGCAATAAATTTTTACTACAATGTTGCAGAAATATTACAACTTTTCGTGATTGCAACGAAACAGGTTATAAACATATGTCGGGGCTAACCGAATTAGCTCGTTTAATTCATTTGCCCTGCGGCAAGCGTGCGCAACGGTTAGTGGCCCGAAAAAAAATTGGTTCCGTGCATTGATCTTATCCTGTAACGAATGCATAAATGAACTCAAATAAGTTCGAAAAAAAATTGTCGAACCACACCGCGCCCGCCTCTCAACGTAACCGCACAGAACCGACCCGAATCGGCTAACTGTCTGCTTCGGCCGCCGCCTGGCTGCTGGGCTGGCCGCTCGGTGAAATATTCATTCATGGGAACCTCGCAGCAGTTATGCTATATTTAATCGCAACCAAATTGCCGCATTTTTTGTCTCAATCACGGTTTTGGCTATGTTGGTACCCTACCTATGATATAAAAAGACCGTGAACGGAACTTCCGATCGTCGAGATAGCCGCGCGCATCCACTACTACTGCTCTTACTGCTTGCTGCGTCATTCATGAACCACGCAGAAATAAACGGGCCAATCAGATGTGATAATGAGTTAAATGGTGTTCTAAAAAAAGCAACCCCCTCTCACTTCCTGTCGAACCGAACGCGGCTCACGGACTGGCTCAGGTGCGAACACGAGGCCGCCTGCCGGCTCCCGGATGGCTCGTGGGAAACGGGAAGAACGGATTAGAAACGTTTCATTATCCGTTATTATTTTCGGGCGTTTTTTTTGCGCCGAAAAGCTACCGGGGCTCTCGGAATAACCAAAAATTTTGCATGTATAATTTATAATTGAGCAATTTTTTCGACCCACTCACGGTGCGGTGGTTCGATGGTAGCTAGGTAACTGGAATTTCGGAAAGTTTCGAAGAATAATTCGATGACGAATTGTTTGCTTTCTCAGCATGTTTTGATTGAATTTCTGCACCGCGCGGAGTTGTCAGTTCGCGAAGATCGTTGAACTCTTCTCCGAGGAAGCTCTCCCATTCTGATTAACTGAAATAACTGCTGCAATTGAAAATGTCACCTATCATTAGCAGGAAGGTAGACGGAACAATTAGTACGGCAGAAGCCGGAGAACCAAAGCTTACATTTAAATTTTCAATATTCTTTAGCCAGTGGAAGTCAGAAAGTTCTCATTATACGATTGAGATATACAAGTCTGGGCATGGTAATCATAGCCTGCAGCCAAAGTAAGCATGCAATTTTGCATGCATCAGCTGCATCCGTGCTGCTCATTATGCTCGGTTGGCCTGCCAGACCGGCCAGTAGAGTCCCCCCCGTTGTAGGTGGTGCACGCAGCAAAACAATCGTTTGCGGTCCGTATGGTGTCAGTCAGTCAGGACGCAGTGGTCCGAAAACCACAGAATGAGGCGCCTGGCTGTGCGTCGATCGTGGTAGTCAATCGATCCAAGCAAGCAGGCAACGAGTGTCCCCTGCACTGGCACTGTTGTTGTTGTTGTTGTTGTAGAAAGACCGCAGCAGGGGCGTACTTGGATGGAACGGTTCGTCGCACAGAGCGCCGTCGCTGATATGCTGATGAGCACAACTATCCACAAACACACACAGCCTGCTGTGACTACTAGTAGATGGGTGAACCGATAAGCTAGTACAAGGTGCTTAAAATGTTTTGAAATCGTTGCTGCTCATAACATGGGAGCAGCAAACATGGGGGGAATTATGGGTATGCAAATACCCCATAGCAGGGCAATCAACGAAATGTAGATTGTGTGAACGCTGGTGTGTATTCAAATTGGCCGGTTAAAAATCGCAATGATGTTCACCAAGGCGGAAAAATAGTGACCGCGTTAGTAATTAGAATTTTTGGCCAGAAGATTTGCATTTTATCGCGTTAAGCTTCTCGCTTTTTTGGCTACTTTTTTGAATGAGTTGAAAAAAAGAGCTCCCATAAGCTGTTCATAGCCTTTTACTTATTCTGATAGATACGAACTTCGCCTCGAGTTTGTTACAAGGAATGAATTGAAATCGGATATGAAATAGAACTAGAAATTGGAGTTGAGATTGGTCTTGAAGTCAGGCTTGACAAAGGACATTGAATAAGATTCGAATTTGGAGTAATTTGAGCTTTGCTTTATATTGAACTGGAAGTTGGACTTGAAATTGAATTTGAAATTGGACTTACATATAGAGTAGCTTGGACTGAAAGTTTTGACTGAAGTTTTTGGAGCGTCTTAGTAGAATACGAAACCTACAATTAAAAAAAAAAGAAAACTTATCCAATTTAATTCTACTATGTATATTTTATTCACGACAGATACGTATTTCGCCTACGATTTGCAGGCTTCTTCAGTGTCTGTTTTCGAACTGAATTTTAAAACTAAAAAAATTTAGTTCGAAAACAGACACTGAGGAAGCCTGCAAGTCGTAGGCGAAATACGTATCTGTCGTGAATAAAATATACATAGTAGAATTAAATTGGATAAGTTTTCTTCTTTTTTAATTTTAGGTACTGCCGCTTGTTATATTATGTTATGATCGCGTATAGAGTTATATACAAGTAAATTAAAAACAAAATGTAAAGTTTTTGTTAGAAATTGGGCTTTAGAATTGGAATTAAACTGAATTGAAATAGAAATTTGAAATTAGATTTAAAATTAAGCCCATAATTGAACATTACAAAGTTTTATAAGAGTGTTACGTGTTGTGTATTGCCTACCAGTATTCATCTTGTGGCACTTCTACGTTGGAACAGAAGCTGGAAAAAGTGAAACTTGAAATGAAGTAGACATAAATAGGATTAAAATTTGACTTGATATTAGACTTGAGAATACATTTGCAATTAAACTTTCAAATTGTCGGTACTTGAAAATGGACTTTAAATTTGACTTAAAATATAACCTGAAATTGGAATTAAATCAAGCTTGAATTTGACTTTGACCATTAAATTAGACTTAAATTTGGACTTGACTTGAATTTGAAGTTTTATTTCAAACCATGACCTTGACCTTTTTTTGGGATCGTAGCAAACTACGCGTGCGGACGGACGCGAAAAAATTTACTGTCACGTTTTTCATAGATTTTCGATAAAAATTTTGCGGATATTTTACGGAAGAAGACATTTTCAGAAACTAGTTTGATAGTGTCGTGTTTTGGAAATATTAAATTCAAATGAATTTCGATGTGAATGTCTATGCTGTAAAACTTCCGAATATTCAGCGGTTTTTGCGAAACCGGAAAGAAGTGAAAATTATATTGAAATACCTTCTCCATACTCGAAGTTGCTATCTGGAACTAACACTTTGAGGATTTGTTCCCGATATTTCTCGGAGAATGTGCCGTCGTGAACTTCCAGAATTGAATACCTTTCAATATTACCCATTGAATCGAGATTCGTCATTTTATCCATAGTATTCCGGAAATATTTAAGGACACGATCCTGAGGGTGCGGAGTATCACTCCCTCCCCCACCCTCTGCCATACGGACCATACGGGGACTTCCGTAGAATAACCCCTTCCAACTGCCAAGCTACGAACAACGCTCTGAGCTCGTTGACCTAGACCCGCTGCATATTTGTCGTGCTGTGAATAGAGCGATAATCGTCTCCGATTTGTTGACCTCGCGAACGGATTACCCGTCTATACTGGAAAGCGTTGACATACACGTCCGGAGTCGTACCTTGCGCAATAACCCCTATCACGTGCCGCATCGATGGATTAAGTACAGTAGCTTCAGCTCGATTAACGGTCTACAACGCCATTTTAATGGTTTTGGTACCTGTGATAATTGGTGATAATTGATAAAACTTCTTTGAGGTCGCCAATTATAATAAGTTTATTCGATTATTCACAAGCACACAATAAATGTTGAATTGAACTCGATCGTTGCTAAGAAAGGATTGATTTTGTTTTTGCTGAAACACAGCAAGGCCTGCTAGCATCGATTCTGCGACATTCATCACATCTCCTTTTGTTTTGCAGATTATGTCCTATCGATGACAAAATCCTGTTGCCATGAAGATCTGCATACCAGACGGGACGGAAGAACAGGTTGTATCGGTTCGGACTGTTCACTTGATCCTGGGTTCCTTATTGTACTAGGGTATGTTGCTACATCGTCGTAATTGCCTATTTCCGTCCTATCCAATACAGATTATTAAAAATATCAGCATTTTTATGACACACAATGCAAAACTAGTTATTCGCTAATAATTTACTTTGTTGTCTATCCTGCGCGATCAATCAAAATGAGCTGAGATCTATTTAAATGCTTTTTTTCATTAAAGAATTTCCAGCAGCCAAATTTACTAGGTTTTTTCGTGCGACGAAGAAAACAATGTCGACTAATCGTTTCAATTTCCGTCATTCATAAAATGAAAATAACTCACGCAAGGCATTGTCGTTATTCTGCAGCCGGGAAAACTTGCATAACCTACAGAAATTTTGCAGAATAACATTTTTCATGCTGTCCTACACAAATACATGCGCGCTAGCTTCGTAAACATTATTGTGATTTTTAGTTCGGACGATGAAAAATTTTGATGGACGGATTTTAAAACGGTACGACGAATTTTAGATATAAAATCAGTTGCGTAATTTCGATCAAATGCTTTATTAATCGCTTTTTAGTGAATTGAAAGGGCACGGATCGGAAGGTAAGTGTGTTCGAGTCAAATCAGCAGCAGAGCTTCGCTGAAAGAGCGAAGCTTATCTGGTTCGCACAGGTTTCGAACTTTCCTCACCGATCGCCGGGGTCAATATAGTAACCAAATTAGTTACGGTTCAAAATCGATTTGAATATTCTACCTAATGAGCCGATAATGATTATGATGATGATGGTGATGATGACGGCGCGGCGATGGTTGATGGTAATAACGACGACGACGACGATATGATGATGGCATTCAAAACAGCTTGGCAAAGATGATGCGTGGCCGCCGCGCAGCGCTGGCAGGTCCCCCGCGAGATTGATGAAGCCCTCGGCTACGGTCAGTCGGTCGGTCGGTCGGTGTATGTCTTCATTTGATTAATTTTTGGCTCCGACCCGCCCAAAAACGAACGTATGATGATTTTAGTTGCGCGGTAATCAGTGAGTAAGCGTGACGCGATCGGCGAATGAGTTTAATTATCTTAAAGTTTGTTAATCTATTCATGGGGCGGTCAGCGGCTGGCAAAGCAATGCAAACGGTGAGAGATTCGGCACCGTGGACCGTGTTCCCGGTGCTTGAAAATAGATGTTTGAATCGATTGGTCCGATGTTTTTCATTGGTCTGAAATAAGGGCAAGGTCTGAGCCTCACAAGAGTAGGTACAGTGTGTGTTTTTTTAAACATTTTAAGTACAGTATGTGTTAGTGTTGCGTATCTCCTACAAAACTACGAACAAGGCGCTTCGCGCCCAGCAATCCATGAAATGCGTATGCAAATATACGAACAACGTGCACCAGGCAGTAGGCCGTTAAGTGATGTGCGCAAATTTGTGCTCCAGACGATGCAAAAAACCAGCTGGGCATTTCATTATCAGTTATGATCTTTTGCTTAGTATGCAAACTATTCTGCTGCTGCTATCTATCTGCTGATACTGTTGCATCGGTTTGCATAATTCAGGCTGCACTTGTTGATCTGTGATGGAAAACATTCGCGTGTCGATGGATTCGATTTTTTTCTTGTTTTTAAACTACTTTCGCAATTAGATGGCCTTATGATGATCGGGAAAAACATTGTATTAATGGCATTTTAATATAATTGCTATTCTAATAGGAGGCCGGGTTGTGGTTAATTATCGTTAAATGTATTTTCAAAGAATGGTAATCATCTTTTTCAAATTTGATCAAACCGATATGTCGGACAAAGGAATCGTGCGGTGAGCTCTAGAACAAAGGAACGATCGTTATGATATTAAACGTTAATGTCTAATAAGCTGCAGCGGAAAACTGTTTGGAGTGAGTTTCGATAGATTGTTTCTTGTGATAAAGCTTGTTGTTTTTCGATTTTACCCAATACTGCAGCTGAAAATCATGACTTGTTTTAATAAATTTTTGATACGAAGGGAAAGTATTATAAAATCTGGAGTTCTGCTACTGAAATTTGCATTTCGAAAGTGATCAGTTCAAAACAAAGTAGCAAATTTCTTCGCAGCTGTAGTTCGGCGCCACACTGCATTTTTTCGCACACCAATTAGCGATCTAAAATTTCTTCAACGTTCTCCGTATCTCCAGCAAACGCTTGCTTATCGTACGAATTCTATCAATTCAAATTTAAATTCATTTCTTCGCTGCTGCATACGCTGCTACGTGCTGCTACTGCTGCCGTTGCTGCCATTTAAACAGCCCGAAGCAATGCAATTTTGCTGCCGCGCGTTGTCGGCGCAAAATAAGCGCCTCATCAAAGTCATTAAGCGTTAAATAGAGCCATCTGAAAGTGTGCATAAATTTTCTCGGAAAGTGATACGATAGAATCTAAGAAGGCGAAGCTGTTTAAAGCTAAATTAAAACGAATAAATTTGTTAATTGCGGCAGCTTCTTTGGCGACACGCCGGCCGCCCATCGCAGCAATCCCGGCTTCATAAATTTCGTATTAACAACCCTGTTCACCGCGCAGTAAGCGCGCAGAAGAGGCCCTCCCAGCAACCGTGCGAATCGAACAATGGCAAATCGTAGCATCCGTGTGAAAACATGAGCTGCAATTCAGTGCAATCGAAATAATTGCACCTATCTCGAGCAACAGATCTTCCTGTCCGATCTGTTTCCAGCATTTGCATTCAAACAACCATACTGCACACCCCAACACATGGCCAATACCGGTTTTGCGGATTATCAGCTCAAAATAACAGAAACGATATCATTAATTAGTTGCCAGTTCGCTTTGTGTCGCAGGTTTCATTCAACAACGCAACGTAGCAATCCGGTCGTTGGCCACAGTTGGCTTCGGCAATCAGAATCAATATTTCACCGCGGTGAATCGGTGTGTTTTGCGATTTCGCTGTTTCCATGGCATCGTCCGAAAATTGCCTGCTCCCAGTATGAAGCGCTGTAACCGAAACAATGGATGTTGTACACTCTTTGCTCTGGTCTGGTGGATGGTGGCTCTTCACGGTCGTGAAGATCGAAATATTTATCAATAAAAAAAAACAGAAAAGAAATAGCGAATTTAATTGCCTTTTACGACAGTGCGGAAGCACGCGATCTTGCGCTCCACGGGACAACCATTGACTGGCTGGATGATGGTCTCCGGTGCTTCCACCTTCCATTCATAAAACAATCCCTGCGACTACGGTCACACTCGCGTTTAGCCTTGCTCTGCTGAACCTACTACCGTGCACTATTATCACCTTTTTTTTATTGCATCTGTTGGTTAATCGGAAGGCATAGATTGTGGCATGTTATGTGCCCTTCTTACTTTAATTTCAAAAGCAAGTTTCCCACTGCTGAGCTGTCAAGATCCTTCGGTTTGGTGACAGAAAACGAAGTTTTCGCTTTGCTTAACTATGAAACCTTAAGAAAAATTATACCATTTAACCAGCAAACGTAAACGGTTGTAATGAAAATTGGAAATCTGGCCAATCACGTTTCGGCTTATTGCTCGAAATTCAACTTCCGTGTATGTAGGTATATATGAATGCAAAAGGAAGACAGGACGGGCAGGAAATCGTTAACGCCAAATCGAACTACATATTGAACGGCAACGGGAGAAAGGATGCGTCCTCCGCTGTTGTGTCTACGCTCTGTGGCGAAACAAAAATATCAAATTGCCTCCGTGAGTCGTCCACGGCCACTGACTGAACAGTCGAATCCAATTACGGAAAATGGTCGAAAACGGCAAAATTGTCTGTATGGAAAATGCTCCTATCATCCGCTAGGCATCTGCTGTCGAAAGTCGAAATTTTCTGCCGCCGCCGGAGACAATCCGGCGAGAATGCAAAGCTGCAAAGAGGGAAATTCTTTATCGTAATCCATTAAATATATCGATAGCTTGTTTTGCGCCGGGAGATGGAGGCCTTGTGATAAACGGCGAATCGATTCTGGGGACAAGACACAAGCCCAGGCAGCGAGTGAGGTTTCCATCCAAGCAAGCCACGCGCTTGGCTGCAGGGACGTCTTCTACGCGATGTTACTGTTTTGTTTGTTTACAGTCGTTTGCTTTCGCTTGACAATAAAATTAGGTTATTGTAATAGACAGTCGTTTGTTATTACTTACATGGTTGATTTTCTCATTCCACTGTAACTGTTCGGTAGTTATGCTTCAAAAGCACGTTTTGGATAGACGAAATATTCAGAATGAATTTTTGGCGATAGTGTCGTACCCAAATCATGTTTCATTGAAGTCTGAGATAGTCAACCTCTGGTCGAATTAGCGTGAAATCCATCGTGAGCAACATTATCCTTAAATTTTATGCTCGTTCGTCTTTTAAACACCGGGTTCGAACTCGAAAGGAGTGCTCAACTGTTGTCGTTCGGTTTTCTCATGAAGTTTATTACTAATAATCTCGGTCATCGAGGATTTGGCAATTTAATTATCCTTAGTATAACCCCGATTAGTGGTCGTTCCAGCGGTGTCTGTGGGTGATTGAGTATCGAATTTAAGGTAGCAATAGCCGTGACGCACACCGATTTCAATAGCACACATTTTCCCTTCCCCATCCACTGAGCAAGTTATCGGCTTACAGGCCACCCATGCCTTCGCCGATTCCCTCCATCAATCGTTCAGTCCAAACGTGCTCTTGGCACCCTTCACTAAGCGCTACTAACTCCGCTCTCCGCTCTCTGTCACCAGAATCTCCAGACCAATCCGCGTCTACGAACATCTACAATCCACCGGTCGATGGGCCCAGCTAGAATTTGTGGTCACTGGTGGAATTCAGGTAGAGCATAATCTTCTAGGCTTCGGCCTAATCGTGTGTGTACTGCTATGTACAGGGAATCCCCGATCAAACTCAGGTAATCGTGGATCCATCTTCTCCTTCTACTGTAAGTAGCTGATGACGAGGGAAATGTTCGACGGTTTTGCTTTACCGGCCTTTACGTGGCCTGGTAAATGCCTCCCCAATTCGGGGCTTGAAAACTCTTGGAAATTACATCAAACTCTTCCTCCGTCTGCGTCACGATGATCATGTTATCGACGTGGATGGCATACGACCATACTAGCGTCCACGTTTCGTTCCCTAACAGTGCTCAAAATTCGACGTTCATGGCGGACTGCCACTGGAACGCCTCGTCACTTCGTAACGCTTCCGCTGGGAGTTTGCTGGACGACACTAAGATTACCTTGATCAAGTTGAACTGAGGAATTATGGAACGAAAACTTTTTATTCGTTAAACAAAGTCATGGTACTTGCCTGGAATTGCGCGCTTCTTGCCACTGTGCCTCAACGCCTGTGACCAGGGCCGTCGCTTCCCTTAAGCAAAACAAGCTGCTGCTTGGAGCACCACCTCGAGGGGGCGCCATTTCGCCTGCATTAAAAAAAATGTAGCGGTAAATAAATAAGTGGTTAATATAAAACTTTCTTCCTTCTCCTTTAGCAGCATAAAGCCGGGATGGCAAGTGGTGTATCTAGAGTTACTCTCCGCTGTATTGGGTCCTGGTCTATTTGCCGCCAATTCGTTGAGCATTTCGACACAAGCAAATCGGATTCAACCTGGTCAAGCCATCTAGTAAAGGCCTTCATTGCGAACATGTTGGCTGAAAATGTTGGTGAATTCATGTTCGGTCAACACTCTCGCCTGTGTATGAGAGCCACGAACCAAGCAGACAAAAGAAGATGTTGGGCTTGTCGCTCGACCTAAATGACCCGCCAACATTTTATTAGTTTCCAACTCAACATATTCGTACGTGTATGGGACCCTTAAGGCCGATGAAAGTCTGGAAGAGAACAGATTCACTGCACGGTCATCCGGTATTCTTGCGACGTGACCGACCCAGCGGACTCTCCCAACTTTCGACAGGTGTACTTTGAGTATCATTCCAAATAGTGCCTGCAGCGCATGGTTCATACGCATATACCATTCTTCGCTTTGTGTTTGCGCTCCACCACCTCCTGATGAAAATCTATTCGCAATAGAATGACTGTTAGCTCCTACAACAATGCAGTCGATAATCGTCTATCTTCTCGATGGTAGAAGCAAAGGGCAGTCATATTACAAATAGTAACCGTCACCGGGGGAGCGTATGTGTGTGAAAGATGGAATGCTTGGACTGGTAGGGACAAAACAAGATCTGAGACTATACATGGGTGTGGTATAGTTTAAATGCGTAAAGCGCTCGAGTACTAATCGAGAAATTGTTGGTTGGAGTCCCACTGCCACAAACTACCCAATATTTTCAGACGCAGATCGAAACTTTCCCAGTATTCAGTCTAACATTTTTCGCAACAAACGCTCCTCTACTTTAATCAAAATATTCGCAATAAATCACAACAATCAAAACACTCAGATAAACGTGGTGGAAAAGTGGCATTGATGGTATTAAATTATTTTGAAATTTTTCGGGAGAGATTTTCGAATCTCTTCAGAATCCGCAATCAGCAGATTCATCTTCGATGAAGTAGCAAGGTATGAACACGAAGTTTCTGAAGTAATAAGAAAGTTTTGAAGGTTTATCATTCTAATAATAGGTATCAAGAAACCGACAATTTTTCAAAAGAAATGGCGGTTGACTGTGACCAGTGTTGTGAAGCCCGCACTTGTGTGGGCTAATTTTCTAACAAGCGTACTCGTTCTAATGAGCACGCCGGCATAAGCATTCCTTTCGGACCCCCGCTCTTGTCTATTCATGCACCGCAACGACTTTTGCGAGTGTGTATTTAGCTAACAGCCACGGTCGTCGCACTCGCACGTCATTGCAGCCTGAGCAACTGATACCGATCATTCGCGAGAACTCCCACCCGCGTGTAGAATCGGGGGCGTAAGATGAAGAAGTGAACAAAAAGTACTGCAAAATGGATACATGGGCAGCTGGCTGCTCACGAGTTGTTTGCCTCGTGAGTGGTTATGCAGAAAGACGCTACGAGACTGTGCGTTTGCGAGTGTGTAGGCAATAAAATGTACACAGCAACGCCAGCTATTTATCGTTCGTTCTAGGGGCGCCATTTTGAGAATTTGCGTGGAGCGGCAAATTAGCTAGCGCCGGCCCTGCCTGTGACTCAAGAAGATTTGAATATTGTCCGAACCGAATATTGTTTCTGATATTGTTTCTGTTTTCGAAAAGAAATACTCCTCGGAATCTGACAACTCTTCATCGGTTGACTCGTCATTGCCATGTTCGGCCGGCTTTTTACCAATTGGCACGATCGGTTCCTCCGGCCTTGCTTCCGGAACGTCGTTGAGAAACTCCAGACTCACAAAAGTCCGAACTTGACGTTGCAGACTGTTCGTATCTTCTTGGGATAACTTGTTGAGCAAAGCCACATCTCGGTTCTTGAAGACATTCTTTTTTTACCGAAACGTACAAACGATATGCCTTGCTCTGCTCAACGAAACTGACTAGGACGCACACCTGAGATTTGACGTCGCACTTCTTCCGCTTTTGCTTAGGAATAGGTGTGCCTTAGTGACGAAAATACGCATATGGTACAGATTAGATTTGCGAACGGACCAGGCCTCCTCCGGCGTGAATTTGTGACTTTTGTGACAGTGAATCGATAACCTTCACACCTTTACTGCTGAACCGCACCTCGTGACCGCGGCAGATAATTTGACTCGTCGACAGAAGATTGTTGGACATCGCTGGAATGTACTTCACGTCGTTCAATTCAATAGGTCTATCGGTGATCAATATAAACAGACTTAAAATGTGGGTTAAAACGATAAAAATGAATATTGTTACAAGCGTTAACGGCAAAAAAGCACAAAAACTGCCATCCGAAGTAGTTTGGAAGGGAATAAGCCTTTGCTGAGCAATACACTTTTGAAACGTGTAACTCGAATTTATGTAAATCGCGTTCGCAAAATTCGACTAGCAGATAGTAAACAAACCACGGATGGATGTCAAATAGGTGAATCGCGTTCATTCGTGACGTGCAAAACCTTAAGGGAGACTTTCTGGACCAATGATAATAAAGCACAGGCTAGGAAGATCGTACAAACGTGTTGGTTTGGTAGGGTTTTTTTTCTAATTCCCGTCGTAATAAGTAAAGCCATTCTAATTATCATCATTTGTTGGATGGATTTAATGAATACTCCAAAAGTTCTTGTGCTGATTTGACTAAAACATACTTACCTTCCGATCCGTGAACTTTGAAATCACTGAAAAGCGACTTTTAAAGCATATTATTGAAATTACGCAACTGACTTTATTGCTAAAATTCGACGTACCGTTTTAAAATCCGTCCATCAAAAGTTTTCATCGTCCGAATTAACCTTCCGTTACTCGCGCTGTTGTATTTTGTACAACACTTGTAGATTTTTGGATGCCATTTTGTTTTAAAGTAACAGATCGATGTCAAACCAAAATGTATTCTTCAATAAACTTATTATGAACAAAATGACATAATTATTCAATGCAATAATGCTTTAAACTATTCAGCAAAATAGATGACCGTAAACCGAAATCGCAGAAACGATGCAAGCGGCTTGTGACAGGTACCGCATTTGGTCCCTACTGGAATTTTCTCTTATTTCTTCATAAGGGAAAATGATTTCTGTATACAGCAAAGTTATTCAGCAGTTGATGGTCATTCCGCTGGTGTGCAAAAGTTCATAATTTCACCACTTCACGGCTAGTATACGGGCTAGTTTTCAGAATATGTTCAATCTACGGAATCTGTTTCTTTGTAAGAACCTGTTTTCAGAAAATGTTTTAGTGGACTAAAAATGCTAGGCTGATGAACGGAACAATCCAATTTTCACACCATGTGTCAACACTATGCAAAAAACTTTCTAAACATCCTGCCCAACTAAATCAAAACACCACATCAGCCCTACTTTCTAACCACAGGTGCCATAGATGCCAATGGCAGAAATGTTATCAAACTTTATGTGATGATATGTTTTATGTGAAAAATATCTAAGAAAACATGATAACGGCTTGAAAAAAATTTAATCAATAGAATGCTACATCATTTAGGAACGATAAAAGGATCTTTCTGAATGCAGCAACTTGTATATGGCTGCAATTGTAAGATGAACAATTTACAGCGGGTTTTGGCGCCGCCTGGTGACAAACTTATAAAATTCTATCCCCCAAACGAAAGGTCTTAACCTACTGATTAACTTTGCTGAAGTCAGTAACTTTCTATATAGCCAGGATTCCGAGATATTGCGAGATAAAGAGTTGTACAAAATACAACGCGCGAGTATTCGTGTTACAAAAGTTGGCGCGAGTAACGGAAGGTTAAAAAAAATCAGCGTATTTATACAGAGTCGTATTATAACCGAACACTACAGCTGTAGCACATTTTTCCAACACAGATATCAAATTCGCCGAGGTTTAATCGTCTCGCAGTAAAGAATTTGCGTTCTGTTGGGACAACGAGCCTGTGTCATTTTTTCTGGCACACTTCCCTAACACAGACATCAAATTGGACTAGGTTTATTCGCGTTCGTAAGAAAACTGTTGGCACGAGGGGACTTTGTCACTCTTTCTGGCGTACTTCCCAAGCAAGGACATCAAAATGGTCTAGGTTGAACCGCGGTGTTAAGAAATCTTGTTTAGATCATCGCAAAGAATCTTCCCAATCACGAAGCGAGAATTCTGGTAAAACATAGGCTCATTATTTTCAATTTTTCAATAGTTCAACATCAAGGATCCAAATAGTGATGTCCGATTTTTTCAGTTAATCGATTAGTTAACAATCGATTACTTTTTAGGCGGCCAATAATCGACATCGATTAATCGGCGCTGCATAATCGATTAATCGAAATAATCGATTGGTTATCACCTTCACGTCCTTTAACGGGGCGGGATGGGTTTTGGGGCAGGAAGCAGTGACAACCTTCACTTAAGCGCCAGGCAAGGATTAACTTGCCGTGAAGGAGCGTGTTTAGCGATACAATCCCGGTCCGGCTAGAATACCTCAGGACAGGTCCATCAAACGCTCAACTATAAACTTACGAACGAAATGCCGACTAACCTAACATCGGTTAAATCCGTTCGACCGACTCAACAGGGGGA
The DNA here is from genome assembly GCF_943734655.1 of Sabethes cyaneus. NCBI lineage: Eukaryota > Metazoa > Arthropoda > Insecta > Diptera > Culicidae > Sabethes > Sabethes cyaneus. Next base: position 241,548,382 of record NC_071355.1, read on the forward strand.
CATGAGCAACCATCGGCTAGTGCAGTGTCCCCTAGGCATCCTACACTAACCTACCGGCGGCTAACTCGCGAACCGATCTGGGGGGGGGAGCACATTCGGGGACTCACACTTTCCGAGAACACATATCGTAGCAAACACCATTGAGGGTTAACAGATCTTCATTTACACGTTTCGCTTAATCTAGTGGTTAGTTTTCTTCAGTTTTTCTTACGGCCTGCTGCTTCTTGTCGACGAAGGGTCTCTGATGTTCCGATGAACAGGTGGCTGTGCTAGACTAGCGGTTTCGTAGACCGCTTACAGATAGCCCGTACAAAATACGTGGTGGGTGGCAAATGGTGAATCGAATGTTTTAGTTCGACCGGGTCCGACATCCGGTAGCCGGTACGAACGGTGATGAATCCACGGACAGTAACAATTGGTTATATGGTGGGTATAGCATACGGTTGGCTCTTCGGCGATCGGTTCCTACGATCGATGGTGTATAGGGCCACGGATGGTAGCAACTGCCTGCTCGCTCGGAGAATCGGATCACACACTCGTGGTCGACACGTGTTGAGGCCGACTGACGTCGGTCGCGCTCTCAAGATTTAAGGGAAGACCTTCGTTTGAAGGAGGGTGCTGGTGGTCTTTTGCTTCGTTCGACTAGGTAATCTAACCTCGCTTTAGCGCCTATATTTTCTACCCGTGTTTTTTCCACTTTACTTCTACTTATTGTATCTTTTCCGAATACTAGTTTACTTCGCTTTTTGTCTTCTCATGTATCACTTTGCGTCTTCTAATTTCTAGCCCTTTCCAATCTTGCGTATCGTCTCTTAGGTGGTTATCTTTAAAATCGCTCATTCCCCAGACTGATTTGCCTGTCCTGTCAAGCACAGGACTTTACGACGGGACCGACAATTCAGCTTTGGCTAGTTTCGCCAGGTTCCATCCGGTGGGCTTAGCATGGTTTGTTTACCGTCGCGGTACCCTAACCTTTTTTCGGGGATAACGGCAGGTAACGCGAACAGGCTTTTAGTGACGGTTGTGTGTGGGATTGGACAATAGGGTTTGTTACCTTATTTATTTTGTAACCTCGTTACAATCCCCGACACCAAAAAATAGTTTTGTGTCCCGTAGTACTGTCCCCGAGTGTTTTGAAATGTGCAGTCAGACTTAGGTTAGTTACATAGAAATCGAGGAGACCGCATTTTTTGGTTTTTGTATAGAAAAAGACGAAGGGTATTACCCAGTTTTCTAAAAATTTCTTACAAAATTCCGTGTCTGACAGACTGACAAATTTTCGAATTATCTTTTGACGGTGGCACAGTTTTTTTTGGGTACATTCTCCACTGCGACCATTGATCTATTGTGGCGGTGGCACAGTTAGTATCTAGATAAAGTTTAGTTTGGTTTTTAGGCTTCAGCGTGGTATTTAAACCGGCCTACTGCGTGCAAACTGGATGATTAAAAGCAAAGCCTTGGGGTTAAACATCCTTTCTAAGATTTGACCCATCTTTATCGACAGACTTCACAGCCAGATATTAGAGTACAATTTTAAATAATCCGGCATAATCGATCGGCCAGTTAATCGATTATCTAATAATCGGAACATAAAGCAATCGAATAAAAATTAATCGATTATTTTAGCGGATAATCGATTAGTTCGATTAATCGAGAAGTAATCGGACATCACCATCCAAACTTTTCTTCATTTGGGTCAATTCTTAGAAGATTTACCGATCGATTGGTGTAAGAATATTGAAAATCGATCGGAAAAACGCTGAGCTATTAGCGTTCAAAACCTTTCATTTTTCGACGCTCGCATTTTTCGATTTTTTGGAATGACACCCTATCTCAAAACTTGCCGTAAGACGTAGTCCTACGTCAAAACCACAATAATGTTTACGAAGCTAACGCGCATGCATTTGTGTATAGGACGGCATGACAAATGTTATTCTACAAAATTTCTGCAGGTCAGGCAAGTTTTCCTGGCTGTAGAATAATGACAGTGCCTTGCGTGAGTTATTTTCATTTTTGAATGACGGAAATTTAAATGATTAGTCGACATTGTCTTCTTCGTCGCACGAAAAAACGTAGGAAATTTGGCTGGTAGGACTTCTTTAATGATAAAAAGCTTTTAAATAGATCTCAGCTCGCTTTGATTGATCGCGTATGATAGACAACAAAGTCAATTATTAGGGAATAACTAGTTTTGCATTGTGTGTCATAAAAATTCTGATATTTTTATTAATTTGTGTTGGATAGGACGGGAATAGGCAATTACGACGATGTAGCAACATACCTCGTCGCCTACCTCGCCTGTATCATACAGTAAAAACAATCGAAGCGCTCGGAAACATACGTCACAACTCATAACGTCAGTTTTGTTGTTATAGATTGCATTGAAATTCTACAACCACGTGGTGTGGTTGCCATGAGCACATAGTTTGTTGTATCAGTTTTCTTTACTAATATAATCAAACACGCTTTTCTCCTAACCTGTCTATTTATTATCATTGTTTCTGGACAGCATTTGTCTGCAAGCTTGATAACTCCCGTTGCAACAATTTTCACCATCTGTTTATCGGCCGCCATGATAACTCCGCTCACATGTCGTTCATCGTGTAGCAGGCCTCGATCCTTGGTAAAGTGGTCTGATGCACTGGAATCAAACACCCAGCCATTGTTGCTATCATAACCGCTGGTTGTTAAGATCGTGCAAAACGCCAACTTAGCAATGTTTCCGTATCAATGACAACGCTTGCACTTCGGAACGGACCAGCGTTACGCCTACTCTATTTTGGACATTTTCCATTTGACCTTGCCGTAAAAGTCCAAAATAGAGTACGATATATAACGCCTGTCCAAAATATATAAATCACTCTATTGGGTCCTTGAAAAATTGGACTTCCTAGAGTAGGTTCGTCTTTGTGCTGTCACCAGTGACAAGAGTGCCGGAATTTTCCAGCGCCATGATCATGGGCTTATACTCCTCCGGAAGACTCGCAAGCAGTAGAGACCGAAAAAAACTATTTAAGTTTAAGGATACCGTTTGTCGTTGAATATGAAAAAACTGTCAGTCATCTCCACTGTCACACGGCAGCAACAAGCCACGCCTCAATCAATAAATACGGCTTCGAAGAACCGCCTGTAAACTTCTCAATCTTCTTTGCATACTAACAGGAAAAACAAGCACAAACCTCAAACTCGTTGATTCGTTGCATATGATTCCAGCTGACACGCGAGAATGTATTCGATCGCAGTAAATTTTTTTTTTCCTGCCCGTTGCTGTCCGCTCGACATCATCAAGCTCCGTGGTCGAGAACTGGTTTCTCTTCTCGGCTGGTTTCTCTGTTCCCATAGCGTCCACTTTTTTTTTGCAAGACCACGAGACGGGATCGAACCATTCCCGCAGCCAAGCATGAAAGCATGAAAGCATAATTATACAAATTTATTCGAAACATTTCATAAGAAATTATTTGTCGCAGACATATTTTAATTTCATGCCAAAGCTCTCTAACCCATAATACCGAGCGGATGCATTTGCCGTGTGAATGACTGCCTGCCGCAAGGAACGGACGGCAGAGGGAAGGAAAAAAAATGACATCGTTGACCACATGATGAACGGAATAAGCGGCGAGCGGTTCCTTTTGTGGTTCCCGTGGCGGAATGCACTCCTGGAAGCGGGCGGGGAAATCTGGCGGACCTATACTACTGACTGGCAGCACGATAGCATCAATCGAGATGGTAAATTGAGAGCAGGTCGCAGAAATAATAAACCTGTCGAATCGCTAATTAACGCAATAGGTTGGCTCCTTTCGCGAGCGTGACAAGCAGATTGATTTTAGTTTCCCGATGGATCCGGTTTTAATTTGCCCGCGGAATCACGGATTGGTTTGTGTTTGCGCGAACGGTGAAAAATGCTCGCTGAATAAATGTCAAAAAATTGTTTCTCCCGTGATGAATATAAAACGTTTTTAAATTGCACCTAATTGCGGTGCACTTTGATGCCATGGCTAGCTGAGTTTGATTGGTCTGATGAGACGGGTTTTAGCGAGAATTTGAATAAAACAACAAACAAATGTCTAATTGCTACCGCAGCGAAACACGTCAGACCTTACAGTCTATAGTGCTGGGGAAAGAAAGGAAGCACTTTTCTGCCAGGCCGACATTGCATGATGAATTCAATTGCATTCGAAGGCGTGTTGTAACGTTGAGAAAAAAATACGAACGCAACTACCATTGAGCGGAAATGATATGCGCAGTGATCATTGGAATCATGGTTATACAAAGTTGTTAATTGCCAGTTACAGCATTCGCAGAAATTAAGAAAAAACTTCGCTGATCAGATCATTAGAATGTAGCTCTTCTGCGTAAACAACAATCGTACACCAATGAGGTAATAACGGTCAATTAACGATCAACGATCGAGCGTGAAGTGCAGTTGTCACTCAACTCTCGGCCAAGTGTAGAGGGAAAAGCAAAAAAAGCGAATCGCTACCGAAACCTTCAGGCGAACAAAAATGCGCATGATCGCGTGCTAATAATGTTCTATACCGTCGTCGTCGTCGTCGTCGTTTTCCGCAGCCAGGCTCTCGTAACGCGCAGTCTCCTCTCGGTAAAACGGGTGCGTTCCACGCTTCCTCCCATCACGATTATTGGCCAAAAGATCGTCCGAAGCCAGTCAAGCATTATCGAATATTCTCTTTTGGAAGTTTCCACACCGGCTTGGGACCCCGGGGCGACCACGAGACCACTGCGTCTGTCTCGCAAGTTGCACCTTGAAGATGCAGTAAACTGATAGTGTCTCGTACGGTTGAAACGAACAGCTGGGCGCAGGCTCAGGCACCTTCCGTACCGAAGGTACTGCAAGGATGAAACTAATTAAAGATATTTACCAGCATTATTTCGTTGCACACTGGAACGATCCTTCGTATCGTAGGTCCTTCCTTTACATGCAAATGTTCGATATGCTTACCAACCGACCAAGAGCGCGGCCGGTAGCCGCCGTTGCTGTGCCAATGGATGCCTAAATGAAGATCACGCGTTCAAGATAATAAGCAATTGTGTCAAGGCCCCTGTGGGAAGCTGTGGGAAAATGGCTTGTTTGCGTTCCGCTGCAAAGTGTATCATTATTTAACACCTTCCAGAGTGCGAGAGGCCGGACCGGCCTCATATTTTCCGTTGATTGCAACTGGAACGGTGGCCAGGGTGTGGTGTTGAATTCCGGAACACGGTTTTTTATCACGTTCCTATGGTTGTCATGGATGAATAGAGTTTTTCGATAGTTTAGTCGCATTTTATTTTAACACAAATTAGCATATTTTATCAATATTGACTTATTATTATTGTTGCAGTATGATATTTCATATTTAATGCTGTAGCTGGTTCACAACGATCGTTACCAATCGAGAATACTGAATTGAATTACGTTTCTTTAAAAAAATATCAAACCACAACACAAATAAGTAGCCTCGGACGAATTGTTCCGAATTCGCATGTCCGCACGGCAGAAAACAACCAAACTCGCTGTGTCTGCCGAATGATTCGGTTCAAGCAAGTGACAGATTTTTCTTTACAATCCTCAACGCAGACACGAGAAAAAAATCGGAAAATCATCCCCTCGAGAAATGAACGAACAAACCCCGAACCCGGCGCTGGGAGGCTACGCTGGATTACACGTGGTAATATTTTCGGTTTTCCATCGGAACACGAAAAAAAAAGCAAAATGTTACTTTTCCCAACAGGCAACAGGCTCTAATGTATTCAAAGGACTCGACAACCGCACCGAACCGAGGGGAGAAGCGGCTGGGAAATCTTCCATTGACCTATTGTAAAGTTGATAACACTGACTTCCCGCTCAGGCCAAGTGTGACGCATCATTTTATGTTCACGCTTTGGTTAGATTCGCAATGCTGGAAAGTTCAATTTTGATAAATGATCCCGTTTTCTGTATGCTGTGGTTCACAGAGATCGAGTGTAACTTTATTACAGTGCGGATAATGTGTGATAAAGTTTAAATAAATTTTCCGAAATCAACACAGAACGAGCTTACTAGCAAGTTATGACAGTTAAACCAATTTCCAATTGCCAGCGGGGATTTTAGCAGCAAAAGGGCGAGTACACGCACCGCGGAGGCTCTACGTGCTTCGGGCGGAAAATGTCCTCCCGGATGACATTCGGAGCGCCATAAAACACATAAAATCCCATCGAATAATCGAAATGTCACATTAAATTGTGAAATATATTCTTCTCTTCCTGGTGGAAGTCACTACAGTATACGACAGTATGCGGAGAACACGCACAGCAGGCAGCCTCAGCCGCAGCGAAGTTTTGCTTTTCTTTGCATTGCTGCTGTGGTGATTGCCCGGCCTGCCTGGATGGATGAGGTGCGTCCTGCTTTCAGTCAACCTCGGGAGGCTCGTTCATAGACGCAGGACGGTAGCGAATTCAAATGTGTATGTTCCAGTAGGCTTATATCTGATTTATTCGTTTTACTTTTATCCTAAACTGGGGCACGTTGGTTGGTGAGTGAAGCAAAGCTTGCGGTTACGAATTAGAGATAAGAGTTGGAGCGCCCCCGTAGCCTCTGTCGTGCCCGGACTCGAAAAGAATTTTAGCTTACTGGATCTATTTCGCGACCATAAATAAGCTTGGTTTTAGGGCAATTAGCTTAAAAATGTATTATATTTTGCGGATATAAATAGCGTTTTGTATAGAACTAGTGTTGAAACTTATATGATTAGCTAAGTTAACCTCTCATCTTGCCCAATACAAAAACTTATACATTGCTTAAATGGTGTATTAAATAAGTAATTTTTAGTCCTGATTTCTATAATATGAAATCCGGGAATAACAATTATTATTTTCGAACATCTTACTGGATTCCAGGAATTGGTTACTGTAGTATCCGTCAGTGTTAGTCACTGTTAACCGAACCTTTCGGACGACAGAGCAACAACAACCGATAAAGTCTACGTTCGTCCAAAAACTGACTTTTTGCTTAGAGCATAATATAACATGCCCCAGTATGCGTAAGTCTCATATTGAACGATTTCTTGATTTCTCTCTGTTTCCCTCATCGTTCGTACGATGAATTCTCGCAACACATGCGAGAGACTTTCAGTTACACTGAAGCAAATAATTCAGTTTCATCAGATTTATTTTTACGTTGATTCATCTAACTCGGTACATTCCCTACATTCACTCTCTTTTCTACTCCATTGAAAAATTATCTTAAAAAATTTCATTATCATCGTTATCATTTTCGTCATCATCGCTATAATTTACATAACCATCATTATTCTCGTTATTAACATCATTATATATGTCATTACCATCATTTTTGTCATACCTATCATTTTCATAATTAGTTATCATCATTTTCGTCATTTCCATCTTTCTCGTCATTTTCATCATCATCTTCATCGTATTCGTCATCGCCTTCGTTATATTCGTCATTGTAATAAATTTGTTTCCATTACAATTTTCATCATTACCATCGATTTTGTCAATGCCATCTTAATTTTCGTAGTTTCCATCATTATTCCCATCTTTATTTTCATCGTTTCCATCATCGTTTTCGTCATTTCCATCAGCATTTTCATCATGACCATTTTCATTCTCGTTATCATCATCATTTTCTTCATTATTTTGATTTTTGTCAATTCCATCGTTATTTTCGTCACTACCAACATCGTTTTTTGACATTACCATCATAATTTTTTTCATCACCATCTTTAATTTCATCATTTTCGTTAACACATTTTATCGTATTCGTCATCCCCTTCATCATATTCATCATCTTCGTAAATATCATCATCATTTTCGTCATTTCAATCATTTTCGACATTGCCTTCATCGTATTCGTCATCACTTTCATTATATTCGTCATTATCAACTTTATTCTCGTCATTATCATTTCCGTCATTTCCATAATCATTTGCGACATTTTCGTTTCCATTACAATTTTCGTTATTACCATCATTACCATATTCATCATCTCCATCATTTTCATAATTATCATAATCATTTTCAACATTCCATTATAATTTTCATTTCCTTTATCGCCATTTCCATTCCTATTTTCGATATCATCGTTTTCGCTTCAAACTCATGCCACAATGTGTTGTGAAAATCAAGCTTTAGTTGCCAATATCTAAATTACACTGTATTTCGTCCTTTTCATTTCGATACTCAGAAAAAACTGGCAAAACACGCACACAACCAAGAAAGTTCCTCTCAATGGAGCTATCGCACACAAGCGATTCAAACGCACACGAGCGATTTTCAACAGCCCTCCCAGAGGCGTTCAATATACGCATACCAACGTATTTCAATAAAGTAAGACGCGCCCAAGCGAATTACTATAAGTCCCGCTCAGGGGAGATATCGCACTCAAGCGATTCAAACGCATACGAGCGTTTTCAACAGCCCTCCCAGAGGCGTTCAATATACGCATACCAACGTATTTCAATAAAGTAAGACGCGCCCAAGCGAATTACTATATAAGTCCCGCTCAGGGGAGATATCGCACTCAAGCGATTCAAACGCACACGAGCGTTTTTAATAGCCCTCCCAGAGGCGTTCAATCTACGCATACCAGCGTATTTCATTAAATTATTCTGCCTTCTCAGAGGCGCACGAAGCATGCGTACACAAACCAAACAGACGCGCACAAACGTCTTTCGTTCCGTTTCAAACAGGCGTTTGCCAGACGCCACCAAATTATTCACTGAATAATTTAACCAGAAACTATACTCACTCTTTGGGAGCATTTTCCTTCTGCGCCAATGTAGTATCCGTCAGTGTTAGTCACTGTTAACCGAACCTTTCGGACGACAGAGCAACAACAACCGATAAAGTCTACGTTCGTCCAAAAACTGACTTTTTGCTTAGAGCATAATATAACATGCCCCAGTATGCGTAAGTCTCATATTGAACGATTTCTTGATTTCTCTCTGTTTCCCTCATCGTTCGTACGATGAATTCTCGCAACACATGCGAGAGACTTTCAGTTACACTGAAGCAAATAATTCAGTTTCATCAGATTTATTTTTACGTTGATTCATCTAACTCGGTACATTCCCTACAGTTACTACTCGTATCTTTCATGACTGTGGCAAGTCAAGAAGTGCCACAGTTCTTGGAAATGACAGAATATCCACTGTACAAATAGATTGGCCAAATTTACAGCCGGAAGAAACAGGTAGAATGGATAACCAGAGCGGATTGAGTAAATAGACAGACAGAATGGACATCCTGAATGGACAGACAAGATCGACAGACAGAAAGAACCAACAGAATAGTCAGACAGAATGAAAAAAAAGAACGATAGAATGGACAAAAGTAGGCAGTTACTTTTGGAAAATATATTGAACTTTCATAAAAAAATACAGAAATTAACCAAATGTCTCACTGTAAAAAAGGCATTTTGAAGACTGAAGTCGATTTGCCAAAATTGGTCATACCTATTAGAAATTGATGACACATTCCGCGGACAAAAACTTCTCCTAATATCTGTAATTTATGTTTATTAGTAAGTAAGTAAGTAAGTTATGTTTATTTTTTGCCATGTTAAGGGATGTACTCTGCCCATAAATGGAAGACAGTCACATCTGCAAAAACGTGCAACTACGAAAAACGCTGTTGAAGCCACGACAATTTTTCTTTAATATTGAATCGATTTTGGAATCAAATCGTCCAAATCGTCATAAAATCACTTGGACGTACATAACAGAATATTTTTACAAGCGATTTGTTCACGAGTGACTTAAAATTTGTTCCAAAACTTAGAAAAACTGCCAAAGTTACTGATATGCGTTTATTTGTGCTTGAATAAGCAAACATATATGCCTAAAGGCCCAAACACAATGCATACGGATTTTACTACGTTGCGGCAATTTGACAGTTTTTCCATGGGTTTTCTGTCAAATATCCGCAAAGTAGTAAAATCCGTATGCATTGTGTCTGGGCCTTAACAGTCACAGCATGCCTTGATCATTGCGTTGTCAGTGACTCAGCAGTATTTTCAAGACCATGTCTCGTTATTGTTTTGATAATACACGTGCTCGTTCAATACAATTGTTCAAAATGTCCTTTTTGACTCAAATCTCTTTTGGCCTTTTCTCCTTTTTATTGTAATTTGTTATCTTGAGTTTATAGTAAGGTCGCATGATGGGGTTTGTTTGACTCAGAAGCTGGTCGCTTTCTTGTGTGTCCGGAACACTCCCAGAACGTGTCCGAGTATGACCAACGTGATCCTGGACACTATATATGACAAAAAATGAACTACAGCAGTCCCCCGAATAACGCGGTTTCGAATAAGGACGTTTCCATTAAGGACGGTCTCGAGTGATTCCATTAACGCGGTCGAACGTCCTTATTGGAGTCTATGTAGCATATGGGAATTGACCTAATTGGTTCCAACATGGAATAACTCGTGATCCTGACCTAATAGACGGTTGGTGTCTTCGACAAAGTTGTTCAGTACATCAACAGGTTTTCATTGGATTATAGTATTGCGGAATTGTCTCACAACGTGGCGCTAGCGTATATGTAATATTTTTGTGTAGGCTGTATCTCGCGCTGCAGGCTATCTAGAAAGTTGCGGCCTTCGGGAAGGTTGCTCGAATGACTGCCACCTTCAAGATGGCATGGAAAAAAGCGCAGAACTGACTCACTACGTGGCGCTAGTGTATATGTAATTCTCTTATGCAGGCTGTATCTCACGCTGCTGACTAGCTAGCAAGTTGCGGTCTTCGAGAAGGTTATTCATATGACTGCGACCTTCAAGAAGGGATGCAAAATATTGCAGAATTGCCTCACTACGTGGCACTGGCATATATGTAATCTTCTTAAGCAGGCTGTATCTTGCGCTGCTGATTGTCTGGAAAGATGCGGTCTTCGGGAAGGTTATTCATAAAACTGCCACCTTCAAAATGGTATGAAAAATATTGCAGAATTGCTTCACTACGTGGCGCTAGTGTATATGTAATATTCTTAACCAGGCTGTCTTTTGCCCTGCAGGCTATCTAAAAAGTTGCGATTTTCGGGAAGGTCATTCATATGCCTGAGGCCTTCAAGAAGGGATGGAAAATATTACAGAATTGCCTCACTATGTGGCGCTAGCATATATGTAATCTTCTTAAGCAGACTGTATCTCGCGCTGCTGACTATATAGCAAGCTGCGGTCTTCGGGAAGGTTATTCATGACTGCGACCTTCAAGAAGGGATGGAAAATATTGCAGAATTGCCTCACTACGTGGCGCTGGCATATATGTAATCTTCTTAAGCAGGCTGTATCACGCGCTGCTGACTGTATACCAAGTTGCGGTCTTCGAGAAGGTTATTCAAATGACGGTGGGATTTTTCTGGCCATTAAGGAAGTAGCATTTACGGATAGATGGTAGACTAACCCGATGGATTATTTTTGCGAGGACTGTGGGGGATATACGAGTTTCTTCTAAAAAAAAGATGCTGAACATAATAGCAGAAACATAAAGGTCAGCATTGATTTGCAATTGTGGAGCCCCACCTCTGGGCACGTCGGTGAGCAGATGCGTTCCATGTAAAAAAGTTGTAGGGACCTAAACTGCCATTTTCAAAAGATGATTAGATCACGATACTATTTCGTGGTTACCGTTGATCCACTATTATCAAACTGGTTCATCTCTACCAGGATGCTTACCAGGATGAGTCGAAAAATTTTGGTTTGTTAGGTTTCAACAACAATTTAAGTACTGTACAAAATTTTTGTATTTAATTTTTAATATATGGCAAAATTAACACTGGTTTTTTTTCTTTTTTGTTTAGTTATTGAAGGTCTGATGTTATTATCTTTTTCTTGCCCCCCTCTTCAAAAAAATTTCCAGACCAGGACACGCAAGTAGCACACTTTTGTCACTTCTGGTTGCTGCAACCTATTTATGACTGAAATCAGTCATTAATCGGTTACCACAACTAGTTTATAACAATTGTGCTAGTAGGGCATAAACTTTTTTACGAATTTGTATAAGCTTTATTAAACTTATTATTAGAATGTGAATTGGTTGCATGGTTTGAACAGATATTTTGTATTCACTGCAGCGCAATATAAAGCCTTCACAAGAAGATTACATATACACTAGCGCCACGTAGTGAGACAATTCTGCAATAACTTTCTCGAAGGCCGCAACTTACTATATAGCCAGCGGCGCGAGATACAGCCTGCCTAAGCGGATTGAATGAACACTAGCGCCACGTAGTGAGACAATTCCGTAATATTTCCCACACCATCTTTAAGGTGGCAGTCATATGAATAACCTTCCCGAAGACCACAACTTTCCAGATAGTCATCATCGCAAGATACAGCCTGTACAAGAATGTTACATATACACTAGCGCCACGTAGTGAGACAATTCTGCAATATTTTCCATACCATCTTTAAGGTGGCAGTCATATGAATAACATTCCCGAAGACCGCAACTTTCCAGACAGTCAACAGCGCAAGATACAGCCTATACAAGAATGTTACATATATGCTAGCGCCACGTAGTGAGACAATTCTGCAATATTGTCCATCCTTCTTAAAGGTCTCAGTCATATGAATAACCTTCTCGAAGACCGCAACTTGCTAGATAGTCAGCAGCGTGAGATACAGCCTGCATAAGAGGATTACATATACACTAGCGCCACGTAGTGAGTCAGTTCTGCGCTTTTTTCCATGCCATCTTGAAGGTGGCAGTCATTTGAGCAACCTTCTCGAAGGTCGCAACTTTCTAGATAGCCTGCAGCGCGAGATACAACCTATACAAAAATATTACGTATACGCTAGCGCCACGTAGTGAGACAATTCCGCAATACTATAATCCAATGAAAACCCGTTGATGTACTGAACAACTTTGTCGAAGACACCAACCGTCTATACGGTCAGGATCACGAGTTATTCCATGTTGGAACCAATTAAGTCAATTCCCATATGCTACATAGACTCCATTAACACGGTTTCCATTAACGCGGTCCCTATTAGCGTCCTTATTGGGGGGATTACTGTATTTCAAACTAGTTTTGATATTTCGAATCGTACTTCCGATCCAAATTCTCCTTAATAGTGTTCTTCTAGGCCATAAAATCTTCCGTTTGGTAGTTACTGCAGTCGAATCGGTCCAGGCATTTCCAAAAAAACAGATGCTTATTGATATATTTTTACTACTGTGACTGTTATGCGTTTCTTTGTAATATGGGACTGACATAGTTTGATATTTTTTTCAACATCTTGGGAACAAACATAACTTTTTTGTTTGAAATATTGAAAGAACAGTTAATCTAAAGATGATTCCCTGGTTTACCTCAAAAGTGGTGAAAAGTCAGATGGGACTTTTATGCATTTATGGGCAGTACAGAGGTTGAACAAAATTATCGGTACAGGCAAAATTTTGACAAAATTCAAACGAACATAACTTCTACAATGTTGTTTCTAGGTGGCGATTTTTAGGAGGGAGGCCAAAATTAATTCCTTCTATAAACAAAATTTATTTTACTAACCTAGATTGTTATTCGCCATTTTAAATATATTATTTACAAGGACTATGAAACTTTCACGTGCGTAATGAATAACCTTCAAAAATAAAAGCAAAATTTGTATTCAAAATTCACTCTTCAACATGACAGTTTGAACGTTTGTAATAGTAGTTGTAGCGCTTTGCCAAGCAAACTAATACTTGTTTACATAGCAGAAAGCATATGTAAACAATTCTAAACACTTAGTATCTCTTACTTTAGTGGCAACGGTCCGTTACCGATCCTGCGATGAACGAATTATGGACCTCCAGTATTGCCGGTCTTGGGCTGCCGTTCTCCAATCCCCACGAACACCAGCTGAACGTGCATCGTCTTCGACAGCACACACCCACCGGGTGCGGGGTCTGCCTCGGAGTCTACGGCCTCTTCCTGGTTCTCTGCTGAAAATAGTGTTGGCTACTCTTTCGTCGGGTATTCTGGCTACGTGCCCAGCCCACCGCCCACCTGCCACATTTTACTACCTTCCTTCAGTCCATCCAACGTCACGAAAGCAGCTGAGGTCTCACCTGCTATTCTAATGCATGATTTGGATCCGTCCAGCGTCGCACGAATCAGCGTAACTAGTTTCGTCGGAAAACCATGTTCTAGCATTATCTGCCACAGCTTATTTCGTTTAACTGAATCGTACGCCGCTTTAAAGTCCGCAAACAGATGGTGTGTCTGCAAGTTGTACTCCCGGAACTTGTCTAGCAACTGACGCAGGGTAAACATCTGATCCGTCGTGGAGCGACCCTCACGAAAACCAGCTTGGTACTCGCCGACGAAGGACTCCGCTAACGTTCTCAGTCTGCAGAACAGGATACGGGAAAGCACCTTGTAGGCAGAGTAATGTAATTCCTCGATAATTTTTACAGTCCATTCGATGTCCCTTTTTGAAAATTGGGCAAATGAGGCCATCCAATCACTCCTCCGGCATTTGTTCTTCCTCCCAGATCCTGACAATGATCCGGTGGATTGCTTCGTACAGCCGCTCGCTCCCCGCTTTTAAAAGTTCAGCCGGGATACCGTCCTTCCCAGCAGCCTTATCGTTTTCCAGCTCACTGATTGCCTTCTTAACCTCCTCCTGTGTTGGTGGCTCCACAGCTTGACCTTCGCTTACAATTCCTTTCCTGTCCCTGCTGATCTCCGCGTTTACTTCTCCATTCAATAGTGTCTGAAAGTGCTCCTTCCACCTGGCTGCTACCGCCGTTTTGTCGGTAAGCAGGTTGCCAGCGCTATCATTGCACATCGCAGGCATGGCAAAATTCCTGCATCTCACCGTTTTATAGAAACTCCGTGTGTCGTTGCTGGCGTATCGCTCCTCTGCGCCGGCGAGCACGTGCTCCTCGTACTCACGTTTCTTTAGACGATGGATTCTTTGTTCCGCAGCTCTAGTCTCTCTGTATCTCTCGCTGTTTTGACGCGTTGCCGCAATGAGCATCCGACTCCTGGCCTGGTTCTTTTCATCTGTCACTCTCAAGGATTCAGCTTCAAACCAGCTGTTACGCTGTCTTCCACGCGTCGTGCCTACCACCTCTCTCGCTCGCTCTTCCTCCACAGCCCATTTATATCTTCTTCTTCTACCTGATGTTCTGCGATTCTGGTCAAGCTTCCTGGCGTACTCCACTGCTACGCCGTCTGCCGTTAACCGCTGGATGTTGAAACACAGCGTCCTCTCAGTGCGAGCTTTCGCCGTGTTCGACAGCCTTGCGCGAATCTTACTCACTACGAGATAGTGGTCAGAGTCGATATTTGGTCCCCGAAAAGACCGTACATCGATAACATCCGACAAGTGTCGACCGTCAATCAAGACATGATCGATCTGAGAGCTAGAGTCTCCATTTGGATGCCTCCAAGTGTGTTTCCGAATATTCAAACGTGGAAAGTAGGTGCTACAGATGGCCATCCCTCTGGCCGCGGCAAAATGTATGAGCCTCAGGCCGTTATCATTGGTCGACAGATGCAGGCTATGTCTTCCAATAACTGGACGGAAGAATTCCTCCCTCCCGATCTGCGCGTTTGCATCTCCGATGATGATTTTCACGTCGTGTTTTGGGCACTCTCCATAGGTCCTCTCAAGCCTGTCGTAAAACTCGTCTTTAGCATCATCGGATTTATCATTTGTCGGTGCGTATAAGTTGATTAGAAGAGAAGAAAACACGACAAAGAAAACGAGTAAAACGAGAAAGAAAATCTGTCCAAAGGAGAAAAATGGGATAGAAATTAAGAAAAAGAGAAAATACGAGAGCAGGAGAAATGAGAGATCATTATATTTTGAGAAACCTTTATGATTACCACTAGAGCCTGTAGCGATCATCGAAAACGTTTACGATCGATTTTTCCTCCTAAGTTGTTTAGATTCAGCCTGTGTGTATCAGCCTTCTGTGTATTTCTGAAAAACGTTGAATAAAGTTGGAAATTTACAAAACAATGAGAAAAGAATGATGTAATACATCAGAAAAACCAGAATGAAGTATGATGAAAAGATAGAGCAGTAGCAGGTAGCCATTTTAAATCAAATAAAAATCTCACCCCATCTTTATTCAAATTCGTATCATTAAAACTACGATAAGTGAATCCCTTTCCAGGCCTGAAAGATTTAGCAGAGCATTTAATAAAACAGCGTTTTCCATTGGTTGAAAGATGCACCCTTTTGCCATGCAAATAGGGAGTTTTTAAATCTGCTTCCCTCTTTTCTAATTTGAATATGAAGTAGGGAAATAAAACATTAGCATAGGGGATTGTTGATCAGTTAGCGGACATCACTATCGTAGTGATTCAAAAATAAAAACAAAAAATTGAAAATTACTTCGATGATTGTCAAAAAAAACAAAATCCGCTCCGCTGGAACTCGATCCGATTCCGTGCGAAGAGTGTACGGTACCACTCGAAGCTAATCCAATAATCTCTTAAAACATTTGCCATGTCTACGCAGTAGTCCTCTCACGTAGATCCGTAAGCGGATGGACGAAACATGAAAGGTGATCCAAAGAGGGCCGTCTGGTTTCTGGAAACATTGGCATAAACATAGCTACGCTTTTCCACCTCGCCTCCCCCCATGGTGTACGTTCGCTCGCTTGTTTTTTAACACCATCTCAAGGGATGAATATATTTTCATCATCTGTTTTTTATTCATTCCCTGCTTTTTTTCCCTCCCTAAACCGTTCCGATGTTTTATGCGCCTATGTGTTCCCGGTCCGTTTGGTACAGGTCCTCAACCGACCAGGAGCTGACACCCCCTGGTTAGTGACGGTGGACAGTCAATTTCCCTGAGTCCTTTCCTACACGTGGGTATTTGGGTGGGAGATAAATAAGATTGAAAGCATTATCCTTCTTCCGGAGTGTTTTTTTTCTCTTTGGTGCTGCTGGACGGAGACCAAGGTCCACTGCTTTTCATGAATCTTCAATTGGGGACGCTGCGCTGGTAGAAAAAGCTAACTCTATGTTAAGGATGGAACAATAAATACAACTAAAGGGATTGCTTAGTAGGCTGCTGCTGCTGAAAGTGCAGAAGGCTGGGAAAGCGGAGTAGGAATAAAACGATGGTGCCCTGTCATATTTTTCGTGTTTACAATCCTCTTTGGTCGGGTTTGGATTGGTTTGGTATAGTGACCGCTCACTGGTCGGGTCGGCTCGGACGGGCGACGGCAGGAAAGCGCAGCATCCTCACACACACGCTGCTGGACAAGATAAATAGATGGAAAAAAGGTTGTGATGATAACGAAAAGTGAAAGCGTGGGCTGCCTACGGATGGAAAAAGGCTGCTCGATTTTGTGAAAGCATCTGTGCTGTGTTCGACCTTTTAAATTCTCCCGGGACACGGGCGGTTTGTTGTGTCCTGGATTGGCGGTTGGTTGTGTGGGGAGGAAAATCTTTCGAAATGCTACCTTCCGCTTGTGTATTTATTTTTTTCTCATCCAGCTAAGGGAAATTTCCAAGGAGATTTACCGATATAACGTTCGCCCAAGGAAAAATGTTTGTTTGCTTTTTGAAAAGAAACAAGCCATTGTTTGGGCTGAGAACACACGTGAAATAAATAACATCTAGGTAAATATTTTTTCTACGACAAAACATGTCAAATTTAGCTCCAATCATGTTGGAAAACAGCGTCATTTTAATGAAATTCTGTTCGAGTTGGTGGAACAAGCCTGTCTAGCCGGAGACGCCTGTGCAGTCTTGATAAAAAATATGCGGTAACCGACAAGTAAATGTCAAAAAAAACATTGACAGCCAACAACGGAAACGTCCTTCATAAGCAAGTCACAACGCAGGATGTCACGATTCGAACATTTTTTATTCGTTTTGCATGAGTTTTATTATGCATGCTATTTTTACAGACTTTTTCCTATTCGCATCAAACTAGGGGGGTAGTGAAAAGTTTGTCCTGACGGTGAAGTGCGGTTTCATTCCAATATTCTATTGTAGAGCATAGCAAAAACTAACGGATAGAACAGGAAGACACCAAACCGACGAAGGGCATTCGTGTTTGTCAAGCTTTCCGCTCTGATATACCAATAGATTCCGATATAATCCAAACTGGGTTGCTGTATATTCGTTCTTGCCTGTAGTGTTTTTTTTCTTTTCGTTGTATCATCCAATTTCTTAATCTACGTAATGATATGACTGTCACCCTCAATCGACCTCGGCCCATAAATATCCGTCACCCTCCCTAATGTCACACACTGCGGTAGAGAGTAGAGTGTGCAGACGGCTGAAGGCTAATGCAAATGTCCCCCGAGAGAATGTGGAAAAAAGGAAAATTCTGTTACATTTTGGATATACTGTTTTTTACTTTGATTGTTCCCTGAAGATCTAAATAATAATGGTTAACGCTTCGAGCTGTATAAAAATTGTCTGGCATTCCGAAAGCATATCAATTGTTGAATATTATAAAGCATAAGCACAAACTATTTAATCTCCCAAAGGCAGATTCAGCTAAACAGCTGAAGCTCCCAAAAGCAGTTTCAGCTAATTTAATTTCCCAAAGGCAGATTCAGCAAAGGCAGAAGTGCGCAATTTTGCGATAAGTACATTATTTTTGTGTGAAAATCGTAAAAATACTTCCAGTACAAAGTACACTTTCCGTACAAGTCCGAGGAAAACTCCAAAGAAAAGTCGATAAATTATGCTCTGTCTGAGTGTCTGAGGAAAACTCCAAAGAAAAGTCGATAAATTATGCTCTGTCACAAGGAAATTTTTAACTTTAGATGACAAAATTTTCATTGTAAAATTTTATTTGTTGTTCCTGAGTTATGACCGAAAAATTCTGGTTTCCTGAATATTTACCTAATTCTAAAATTCATATCTCGTACACCAAACAGCATAACGCAAACAGTTCCTTATAAAAATGTTGATAAATTTTCTAAGCATATTCAAAGATAGATTACCGATTAATCTAGAAGCAATCCGTTTCCTGCTGCTCTCCAGAAAAATCAGCAAGAAAGAAAAAATGAGACAGAAGGAGAAAAAAAACGAAAAAGAACATGAAGAAAAACTGGTCAAACGGAATAGAAAACGAGGACAACGCAAGAGAGAAAAAGAAGAAAACTGGAAAGAAAAATAAAAGAAAAAACGTGACAAAATGGAGGGGAAAATGGAACATAAAATGAGGAAAAAGTTCTAAAAAAAGTAAATGAGTGATAAGAAGGGGGGAGAAGAGGAGACTTGACAGAAAAAGACGAATAGTGGAAGAGAAAAGAAGAAAAACGAGAAAAAAGAAAGAAAAACAAGAAAAATGAGAGAGAAAAATGAACAGAAAAGAATAAAATGGCATCGAAAAAGAGGAAAAGAAAAAGATATAATACAGGAGCAGGAAAAATGAGAATGGAAAAAGAAAAAATTGAGATAAAAAAATTAATGGAAGACAAAAGGGAACGGAGAAAAACAGAACAGACGAAAACGAAAAATCATAAAGGAGTTCAAATAGGAAAGAGACGAAACGGGGCTGAAAATGACAACAAACGAAAAGAAAAATAAAGAAAAAACGAGGGGAAAGTTGTGATGAAGAGGAAAAGTAGAAACAGGGGACAAAAAAATAAAAAATACATGACAGAAAAGATAAGAAAACCAGAGAGAAAAGGAAGGAAAACGTGACAAGAAAGGGAACGAAACGAAACAGAAAACAACTGACACCAAAAGAGAAATGAACAGCGCGAGAGAGAAAAACAAACCCTATAGAGCAAATGAGATAAACGGGGAAAAAGGGCGAACGGAATAAAGAAAAAAAGAAGAAAGATGGGACAAAAACAGGAAAATGGAACATAAAAGAAAAACAAACAGTTTAAATCAAAGAAAAAGATAAAATGGGAGCGAAAACAGGAGATAAGAAAGAAAACCCGGAGAGGAAAGAGAAAAAAGAGCTCCAAAAACAGACTAAACGTGACAGAAAAGAAGGAAAAATGGGACATCTAACAGAGAAAAAACGAAACAGATGAGGACGAAAAACGAGGAGGCAAGGACCCAAAAGGAAGTGAAAAGAAGGAAAATGGGAAAGAAAATAGAAAATCCTATGAAAAACAATTTTGAAATATTGACAAAAAAAAGAGAAAAAGAGTTCTAAAAATAAATAAAATGGGACAAAAATAAACGCAAAAAAGAAGTAACTGGACAGAAAAAGAGGATGAACGGAAGAAAGAAGAAAAATGAGAGTAAAGAATTCTGTCTTCGATAAAGAAAACAAGTTAAACGAGAAAGGAAATGAACAGAAAAAGAGAAAAAATGGGATAGAAAAGAAGGAATAGAAACAGTGAAAATGCGGGAGAAGGAGAAATGAGAACAGAAACCCGAAGAAAACTGAAAGCAGCCCACAACCGAGTTAAACTGGAGAAACCTAGTTCAACAGGTTTTGTCTAAGAACGGCAAGCTACTTAAGTAAAAGAAAATAAAAACAAAAGGAAGACAAAAGGGAATGAAAAACAAATACAGAACAGACGAAAGCGAAAAAATAGAAAAGGAAAAGAAAAGTCAAAACGGGTTTAAAAATGAAGCAAAAAAGCAAAAACAAAAAGTGAAAAAAGGAAAGGAAAGGAAGGAAAGTCGGGAAAGAACAAGAAGAAGATAAAAAGAAAAAACGGGACAGAAGAATAGGTGGGAAATGGTGGGAAAAAGAAGGAAAACGAGTCAAGAAAGGAAAAACGAAGCAGAAAATAAATGAAACCAAAAGAGAATAGAAAGCGTGAGAAAAAATGTGAAGCCTGATAGAGCAAACGAGGAAAACAGGATACTAAAGGAAAATAATAGGACAAAAAATGAGAAAAAGAAGCAAAAACAGTATTTTTTTCAAAAAAAAACAAAGAAAGAAGTAAAACGAGAGAGATAAACAGGAAAATAAACATGACAGAAAAGAAGGAAGAACAGGGCATCTGACAGAGAAAAACCTTAACAGACGAAGGCGCAAAACAAGAAGGAAAGGAGATAAAAAGTAATAGAAAAAGACGAAAACTGGAAACTGAAAAAGGAAATTGGGAAGTGAAAAGACGGCAAAAGGTAAATAAAAAACTTATGAAAAGCAAGAGCAAAAATAGGATTAAAATACAAAAAAAAGAGTACGAAAAACAAAGAAGAGCGGAACAATGGAATTGGAAATACGGGACAACAAAATAGCAAATGATAGCAAAAGATGCAAAACGGAAGCAAAAGAAAGAAACGTGAGAGCAGTCAAAACAGTACAGAAAACGAGAAAAAGCGAAACAAAAAGTAGCAAAACGTGACTAGAAAAAAGAAAAAACGGAACAGAAAAGACATAAAACGTGTGGGAAAATAAGACGAAAAATACCAATCTTAATTTTAACTAAAACTTTGTTTCTAATTTCATGTGCATGTCCAATTTAAACTCTAATTTTAAGTCCAATTTCTAGTACAAATATAATTCTAATTTAAAGTCTAACTTAAAATGTAATCCCAAGTCTACTCCTCAAGTATAATTCAAATTCGATTTCACGACCAATTTCAATTTGTATGTTAAATTTAATTTCGAGCTCAAACCAATTTTATAGCAATCCACATCCAATTCCAAGTCTAATTCAATTCCAGTTACAAGCAAAATTAAAAGTCCAACTTCAAATTTAAAAAAAAATGTTTTCAGTTTACTTTTTTCTAGGTTCTGTTTCGAGTAAGTTTTGTAAGAGTGATTCGTGAGGTGCCTTGTCAATTTGTATCTGTTTTGAGTTCGATGTCAAGTCCAATTTTAAGTCTGCTTTCTAGTCCAGTTCCAATTTCAACAATTCCACCTGCACCCGAGAGTCCGGAGCAGGGCTTGAAAAGGGATCGCAAGTTGAATGTGACTGCCGTGAATGCGAACTTTCCGCATTCAAACTCCGCTTTTTGAACGATCATTTGACTGTTTTTTGAATTCTGCACCTGCGCTGCTGCCGTCTTACAATTCATGCGGCATCTCAGCAAAAGCAAACAGTCGATCTCCCGTTTTGCTTTGCGCTTTGAGAATATAAACTGCAACTGACTGGAAGCATACGGTGACGTATTTTTTCGTTTCTCTTTTTGTCTCCAGATCGGTTGCTCACAGTAATAGTTTGTCACTCGGACGTCGGTCCGACGCAAGCAAAATATTCGTTTGTATTGGACGGAGTCCGACCGACTTCTTCCATGCACATGTAGTGGTTGTTTTTTTTGTAGTATTGAATCATACGATTGTGCGGTTGCTTTTCGTTAGCATGGTGATTGCCAGTCATTTGACTGTTTTGCAGTCATTCGCTGCTCCAAACGGTAAAGGCAACTTGATCGAAACGAAAATGTTAAAATGCTTTAGAACGCGTTCGTTCTACTGCGTGCAATCGGCGCTTGACTAAGCAAACTGCCAGTTATGGTATGCATAGCGTTCGTATTCCACCACTAAACGGACGGTGTGAACTTGAATGCGCGTTGGTGTGACTGCGGTAGAAAAAAAGGATCGGTCGAAGCCCTGGTCCGGAGTTTTCAACATAATCGACCGGTTTTTGTGAATAGTACCTAATAATAGATTCGCCATCCTACGATTCCCTGATTTTACAAGCCAAAACATTCTTCGGAAAAGCCGCTAGTGTTAGACAGGTCCCTTCAAAACATTTTTCCGTGAAGCATTTCTCTTCGAGTTGACAAACATTCCTAAAACTTTCCTTTAAAATTTGAAATGAAACTATTTCTTTTCTTTTTCACGCGCGCTTGAAGGGCCAAACAGAATACTGCGTCTGACAGTGTTCCCAAGGGTTTACTATCAAATTGACGCTGACAGATGCGTTAATGCTGCATTCTGTTTGTGCCTTAAGTCGATTGAATTTCCAATTGGCTTGTTTTTCCGTTGTTCATTGTATTTGTAAAGTTAATCGTTTCTTTTGGACAGTGGAAAGAAGACACCAAAAGAACTGGCAGGCAACTGCTTCCAACGCTCAATCACGGTTTACTACTAAAGCGTGAGAGGACTTTGTTTTCAAAGGTTGATGTTTTTCGTCTGTTTCAGTTGGGAAAGGTTAAATTATGAGCACTAGAAGTGGTCTGAATGATTATTCCTCTATCGCCACTTTAACCTTTAATGCTCGATTATCACTTTCAGCAGCATAGGAGCTAATTTTTGTAGAATTTTTAGATTTCAGGCCTATTGGAATTAGTTTATCACAAAAGATCACAAAATGACGTGTATTGATTATCTAATTTCGATCAAAATAAAAGATCAAAAAATAATCGATACACAACTGAAACTAAATTAATTTTTGTTTGTTATGTTCTTCAAAAGATTTGCATTTTCCATTGATTCGGCTGATAAAAACGAAGCTAAGCCTATAAATTTACTGCAAAAAAGTGCGCTGAACCTAGTTTAACCCCTTCTGTTGCATTAATTCGGCAAATGATTACTCAACAACATGCAACAAACAACAGTCGCACTCATTCGCATTCCAACCGGAGCACTCCACTCAAGTCGAGAATTTATTTTACTGCAACCGGTGGCACCTTTTAATGCATCCCATACGGTGGAGGTGCTATCCGACACTGGCAGCTTTGAATATGAAGGTGCATAAAATGCATTAATGATTCGCATATCAGTTACACTCATTCAGAGTGTAATCTTGATTTACGTTTTATCTGCTCGAAGCTCGAATCCCCTCGTCCCCATTCTTGTCAAGTTTGAAGTGCTCGAAAACAAATTCATGAAAATGGTACACATTTATTTATGTGAAATTACACTCAGTAGACCATGCCCGGCGGCACTAAGCTATGATGCACATAAGGAAATAAATGGCATTCTCTCGTGAATCGGGAAGAACTCCGCCGTTAGTTTCGAGTCAAATCTCATCGATAAACTCCAAGAAAGTTAAGCATTAAATGCAGAGGCGTTAGCATGAAACGTCGTAATTTAGATCTGCTTAGCCATTTTAATGAAGTCGTTATATGCGTGCTGTGCAGAGAACGCAAATCTCGATATTTACGATTTGGTCTTGTTGGCTTTTTTACGCTTACGCTTACTGTTACGTCCATTCATTCAACTCGGAATCGGAAGCTTTGCATGAAAGGCGGCACAGTTAGAAGCGACATCTTCCCCCCAAAACCTTGCCCGGCACTGCTGGAACTAAGTAGAAATTATTGATTTTCTATTTAAACAAAGCAAACTGTGTGTCTGTAGTGTTCGGCTTTTCTTTTTCCGGGCAGCCAAATCTCCATTTCACCATCCGAAATGGAAATGCTAATGCTCGGGCTCAAACTACGACGACGACGCCACCGGCCGGGCCGCACGCTTCAGCGTTTCGGAAAGTTTCCCGGAAAAAAAGAAGAGACAGGGGGATTTGGAATTCAATTTCCATGCTAATGAGATCTTCTCGGATGCGCGCTGCGTGGACTCGGACATGAGCATTATCATCATCGTTGTAGAAAATTTTTCCTCGACCAAACTCTGCCGTTTTTGGAACCGGCAAGCGATGTGCGTACGTCGTCGCCGTCGGTTAGTTAGTTACATACGAATAATGGAACGACCGACCGTTTGCCATATAGCTCGAGCGAGAGATTATCGCAGTAATTTCTTTCAGAATTATCATTATCATTTCTCGTGCTAGCTGGATTATATTCTAAATGTCCTGTGGAATATTGACTATGGTGTTAGCCACCTTAGCCAGTCGGATTTTTTTAACACAAATGTGAGAATATAAAAATCTTAAGGTGCGTTTAGACTGGGAACATGTTGCATGCAACATGTTTCCAAATGTTACCCGGTGCTTCCAGGAAACTCTGGCAACACGCCACAAATGTTCTGGTGAATTTCAACTCGGCGATATGTGGAATGCTACTTGCTAATCACTGACGCCTGTTGTCGTATCCAAGCAACGTTGCTTGTCGCTGTAAATATCCTCAGGAAGCAGCTGTTTCCAGGGCATATCTGTTTACATTGGTGGCGAGTAGGTTCGGTTGTTTTCTCTGTTTTTGTATAATAATACATAATGGAGTGGACGAGTGAAGCAACATCCAAACTCATTGAGTTGTACCACAACAACGAGATTTTGTGGAATCATTCGTTGCCGGAATACAAAATTAACAATAAAAAACTTGACGTTTTCAAAAAATTGGCAGAAGATCTTAGCTGCAGTGTCACAGAAATTAAAAAAAAAGTCTACGCAGTCAGTTCCACCGCGAGCATAAGGTGGCAACAAAAGTAACATCTGGACAGGCACGTTCTTCAAAAACCAAATGGTGCTTTTACGGTTCACTAAAATTCTTGCTCTCGGTGAATACTCCTAGAGAAGGAATGTGTACCGATTCTTATCTGGAGGGAAGTGTGTTTTTACCCCGTAGCTGGCACTGAATGTTTTCTACAATAAGTTATTTTTACTGGTTATTCAGAAAAAATTTGATGAGCCCATTGAAGAAGACAGTATTTCGAACAACGAGGCAGGAACGGAATCATCTTTAATATCTCGCTCGCAGAAAAAAAGAAAATTAGCCGCTGATTCCATAGACGACCGCGCCGAAGAACTTTATGGCATATTAAAAGCTTCGGTAGCCAATGAATAGAATAGAACAAAGGGATGAAATCAGAGATCTCCACTGCTGAGGGTTACCCGCCATGGCTTTTACCTGTCGCCAGGACAGGTTCTCGTCTACAACCCGGATGTCGTTGACTTAGCTCCGTCGCCATGAGCCTCTGGGTCTACCTCTTCTACGCTGTCCTTGTGAATTCCAGTCGAGTGCTGCTCTGCAAACCTCGTTCGCTCCTTTCCTCAAGGTGTGTCCGATCCACTTCCACCTACGTTCACGAATTTCTGTGGCTATCGGCCGTTGATGACACCGACGATGGAGTTCCTCATTGGATATCCAATTATCAGGCGACCAGGCACGAATAATGTATCGCAGGCACCGGTTAATGAATACCTGCAGTTTTTGCGTTGTCTCCGCTGAAACGCACCACGTTTCGCAGGCATACAGCAGTACGGATTTAATGTTTGAGTTAAAGATTCGGGACCCTTATGGGGTCGGACAAGAGGCCGTCGTGCAAAACCTTACACGAGAACGCCTCGTACTGAGCCTCGATGAGATGGACTAGCTTATCTGGAACTCCTTTACGCCTAAGTGCGCCCCAGATGTTTTCGTGATTGAATCGGTCGAACGCCTTTTCGAAGTCAACGAACACCAGCAGAAGAGAGTCCTGGAATTCGTTGATCTGCTCCAATATAATGCGGAGCGTTGTGATATGGTCTACACATGATCGACCAGCACGGAATCCAGTTTGCTGCCGCCGGAGAGTAGCGTCGATCTTCTCCTGAATCCGGTTGAGGATTACCTTACAGAGTACTTTGAGAGCAATACAGAGCAACGTGATGCCACGCCAGTTACCGCATTCCGTTAGGTCTCCTTTCTTAGGGACTTTGACCAATATGCCCTGCATCCAGTCCCCGGAAAAGTTGCGGTTTCCCAAATATTGCTGAAAAGCTGATGCATTATCTGGTATGACAAAGATGGGTCAGCTTTGAGCATTTCGGCTGAAATACGATCTATCCCTGGCGCATTATTGGATTTCATAGTCTTGATGGCTGCTTCCAGCGATCATCCAGCGATGGCGCCTCCGAGTTCATGCGATTTATTTGACGAACTGCAGGCGTCGTACGCTGCTGGTTTTGTTGGTCTCTGACATTTGAAACTCAGAAGAGTTGTTCAAAATGTTCAGTCCATCGCTTAAGCTGTTCTGTACGGTCAGTCAATAGTTGACCAGCTCTGTCCTTTAGCGGCATCTTTGTATTCATCCTGGCACCACTAAGGCGGCGAGAAATGTCGTACAAGAAACGGATATCACCATTGGCGGCGGCGGTTTCTCCTTGTTCGGCTTGGGAGTTAGTCCAGGCTCTCTTGTCCCGCCTACAAGCACTTAACAGCCCTCTCCAGTTCGGCGTATTGTTGACGGGCAGCTGTCTTAGCCGATCTGGTCCGCGCTCGCTCAATGCCGGCTTTCGCCTCTCTCCGCTCGTCGATCTTCCTCCAAGTTTCATCCGAAACTCCACTCCCTCCGCCCACTGCGCGCTTTGTCGAGGGTTTCATCACTGGTCGTGATGAAGGCGTTCTTGATGCCGGTCCATTGCTCTTCGACGGTTCCACCAGGTGGCAACTCCAAGGCTCAAGATTCAAGTTGTTCAACAAAGGCCCTTTTCACCTCAGGATTCTCCAATCGGCGGAAGTCGTAGCGGCACCCAAATTTCTCCTCCCGTCGTTGGACACGTGCGACGCGCAGACGTATCTCAGCGATAACAAGATGATAGTCGGATGCAATGTCAGCGCTGCATTTGTTGCGTACATCAAGAACCCAAGTAGCACTTGTAACTAATCATAAAAATAAAAAAATACAAAAAGGTTGCACAGCAGTTACATTTAGGATACTTGTAACGAGTTAGGTTACATAAAATTAAAAATAGTTACTTTTTAGTTTTCTAGTGACAAAAATCTCAAAAAGTTACCAGGTAGTTACCAAATGACCAAATTAAAACCTTTTTTTCGAACTGTCATCAACTTGCTGGTCGCAAAACAGTTAATTTTCCGTTACGAGCAGTTACGAAGTCAAAAAAAGTCGGCTAGTAACATTTTCGCAACAATTTGTTCACTGTTCCTTGTAAACACAACGGATTAAGGAAAAACTAGACCTGAAGAATATTGCTAATGGTAAAGATAAACAATTGGTACACGGGTTGTGAAATGCTCTTGTAAATGCGTTTATTTACTTAATTGATGGTACTTGGAATCTTCTCCGCCCAGACATTGGTATTAAGTAAACAAATGATGATTATTCTCAAACGTCAAAACGATCAAGTTACATCGAAACGAAACCGGCAATGAAAATAGGTTACAGTGTAACTTAGAAATGACGACATAAGAAATAAGTGACTACAACAGATTTAATATTGGTTACCGTATAACCGATACCGTAACCAGGTCGAAGGCTAAGGTTACGTACAACTAGAATGTAACTGAAATGTAACCTTCTATGATTAACACTGGTGGTAACTGTTTTATTCAAACTGAAACTATTCTTTGATATTAAATTAACACTTTCTTTTCACAACAATCACTAAAAAATACCTTTTCCCGATATCAACAATGTGAACAATGAACAATGGCTGCTTAAAATCATTTCATGCAATATGCCGAAAACGATACAAAACTTCAAGGACGATGGTGTAGTAGTTAGAACCAAAGGCAAAATGGCTATGAATTTTACTGTGATAGAAGTGATAGCGAAAACAACTTGATTTTTAATGGTTTCTAGGTGAATGCTCCACTAATTCATTATTGCTAAGAATAAATTTAAAAAATCAAAAAATTAAAATTTAAATTTTTATATTTGATTTACAAAACATCAATTTTTCAAAGAAGTAAGTAACGAAAAGCTATATTAAATAAGAGCGCGTGAATTTTTCAAAGCTAGAATCATGCATTTCACCATAAATTTGAAACTGCATTAAAATTTGTGTTGAAATAATAATTTATACACTCTTCTATATTCAACAGTTAAATTTACTGCTTGACGTTAACAGCCATAGATTGAAATAATAAACCTGCTACATTTTCGCTATGCAATAAAAGTTACAAGATAACTAATTTGCCACCAATTGAAAGTCAATTTACAGTTTATGTGTAACTTCAATAGTAACCATTTTGTAACTATACATGTTACATATTGGTTATTGAGTAACTGTTAATGCAACCAGATTTAGTTACATAAGTTGCGCTATTTCGGTTACACAACTGTTATATTTTAGGTTACTGTAACCGAAGTTTTACATTTAAATTTGTCGCATATCAGCCGCTGCGACTCAATTGTGACAACGTGTGCTACTTGGGAAGGCTCCTTCTCCATTTCCGGCTGATGCAGATGTGGTCCATTTGGTTTTCTGTTCGGCCGTCGCGGGAAACCCACGTGACTTTATGTACTGGTCTATGGGGGAAGAGCGATCCACCAATGACCATGTCGTTATTACCACAGAATTCTGTAAACAGCTCCCCGTTTGCGCTCATCTCTCCTAGGCCATGGCATCCCATGACGCGTTCAAGGTCCGTCCCAGTAAACCATTTGGTTTGTATATCTCGATTGCAACTGAGATATACGAAATCATATCTGAACGAAAAAGTTATATTTCACGCCATATAAGAACATATATGTACCAAAGTGGAGGCGATATACCTGCGAAAATTTTGACAATTATTTGTAATTCTATTTTGCGTAGTTTTTATAACACGCAACTAAATACTCCTGAATATAAGATTAAGATATAATCAAATATTGCAATTGTCTATCCTGCTTTATAATTCACAGTCATGAATTGTATATGAAGACACGCACGACTGCAAAACAACTTATTGTTCACTTCGATTTGACATACTCTAATCATTATACAATTCCAATGTGAAATTGACTTGAAAAGGATTTAATGTGAACTTTCTATTACGATTTTGTGTTATCTGGGGTGTTGTTTGAGCCAATCTTCGCGTTGAAGTCGCCCATGAGAATTTGGATGTCCCCCTTCGGGATTTTCTCAACCACGCTGTTCAGGTGGCTGTAAAAGCTCTCTTTCTCCTGCAGGTCGGCAGCATCTGTAGGCGCATAGCACTGGATTACCGTAAGGTTCCTAACCCGTGTTCTGAAGAAGGTATTACGTATGGCCATATTCTTGAAGGCGGCGAAGTCGACAAGTCTTAGGTCGTTTTCGTTTGTTTGCGAGAGGCGCAATACGAGAAACTTCTTCAATACGATCAACGGAATCAGGAACCGGATCATGCCAACTCCTGTTATGTGCAACGACAAGGAGGGGTGATTACCGAAAGATCGGAGGTGGCTAGGCGTTGGAAACAACATTTCGATGCATTGTTGAATGGTGAGCAAGATGGAGCGATCAACAGAAAGAGGAAAACGATTGAGGATGATGGACAAGCTGTGACTCCACCAACTTTGGACGAGGTTAGGAAAGCAGCGAGAGAGCTGAAAATCGGCAAAGAAGCTGGAAAGGGGATGCCGAACTTTTAAAAGTCGATAAAGAACGGCTGTATTGTGCGATCCATCAGGTTATACTAAAGGTATGGACTGAGGAAGAACTACCTATGGACTGGTTGGAAGGTCTCATATGCCCTATTTACAAAAAGTGCCATCGACTCGAATGCAGCAATTATCGAGCCAGTTTTCGGGAGGGACGCTCGACGATGGACCAAATGTTCACCTTGCGACAGATCTCCTATAAATTCCGGGAATTCAACTTGCAGACTCATCCTTTGTTTATAGACTTCAAGGCGGTGTACGATTCAGTTAAACGAAATGAGCTGTGGCAGCGGCTGCCAACAGGGCCTTCCACGGATTACGTAGCCAGCTGAGGCCCCGTAGCCTACAACTCCGTACAAAACGGCCACAAAGCGTGGACGTTGAAATGAAAGAGCGACCGACAAACTCCAAGTGTTTTTGAGCGTAAGAACCAGTGATCAGTTCTTGGCGGCATATTAGACGAAGGAGTGTGGCGCAGACGCTTGATTTGTAAAATATAAAATTTGTGAAATTTTGCTCGACTGACACGATACTGTCGAGTGAATCAAAATTGAGTCGAAGTGATCGTGCCAGCTCTGCATTCCCCTGATGGTCTGCCATCTAAGGATTACAGGATATA
The DNA here is from genome assembly GCF_943734655.1 of Sabethes cyaneus. Taxonomy (NCBI): domain Eukaryota; kingdom Metazoa; phylum Arthropoda; class Insecta; order Diptera; family Culicidae; genus Sabethes; species Sabethes cyaneus. The sequence goes on from NC_071355.1 coordinate 241,579,008, forward strand.
TTCTGCCACTCGCTTCGAGACAGACGCTGTTTGAGCCGCCCCTTGCTTAGGAAAAAGACGTTCAAGCAGCCGGTTAAATGTTTTGAAAACGTGACGTATTTTTGCCAACGAAGGGACCCCATTTCGAAGTAAATGATCCAACGCAACCGTGATGCATGCCCAATACACCAATTTAATAACACAAACCTCTCATATACGGCGGTAAGAGTCGGATGCGTTAGGTTCTAAGTACACCAGGCGAAGCTTATTCGTTACTCGGAATGATTTACGTACTTGCATAGTATGATATATGTATAGAATGTAATATTAAAACGTTCGTTATTACCACTATGTTTTACACGAAGAAAAGGGGACGAATTTTAGTTGTAACAAGTTTTAAACTGTTCTCTCTACTAATCACTATTCGCTATTGGCAATGTTTCGGTTCAGTTACCTACTTTAAAACTTTCGAAATCTGTTCCTAGCATACAGTTCGCTATAAATGCTTTTTTTAAAACGTATATTATGTAGTACAATAGTATTGATTAAAGTGGAATGATCAGATTGTTTATAAATGCATATCGATAGACGACTTCCGCAAGTGGATATATGTATAATAAGTATATGCGTTTCCGCAGTTAGCTATTTTCGTACAGACACTATAAAGAACTGTTTGAGCGATATTTTTTTCATGCCGGTTTTTTTTCTCTACCAACTAAATTAACAGCCAAGAGTGCAACGGACTAATGTCGGTCCATTCACTCTGTACTATATTCTAACTTCTTAAGTTTGCACTTGATATTTGCAAAAGCAAGCTCTTGCACTCGAATGACTAACAAAAATGCCAAAAGAAACAAGAAAAACATGAACTAGCATTGCTAACCGACAGTGGCCCCTTACAACTCGGTTGTCATGTGGCTGGTTAGTGTCTGCACTCGTTTGGCGTTGCAGCTCTTGCACAGGATATGATCGTCCAACGGGTAGCAACCGCGTCCCTCGGCCTCGGAGGATAACATCAAACCACAATCCTCACACTTGTAGCAGTTAATGTGAAAGCTTCGATCGAGTGCCACGACACGGATGGTCTCATCCTGGCCCGGTTCCGGCATGATGGGCATATTGCAGACGCAGCACCTCGGTGCAAACTTTTTGTGGAAATCTTCGATGCAGTGAATCTGATTGGTGGCATCGACAGTGAACGGAATTCCATCCAGCGACTTGCCACAGATGATACAGGTGAAGCACTGGGGATGATACGGTTTGCCGGTTGCCCGTAAGATTCGCTCCAGAATAGGTTTCAAACAGACCGAACATTTCTCCAGCGTGTTCAAATAATCCTCCTCGCAGTACGGTTGGCCATCCAGAGCGTAGAATGGCTTGCCCTGTAGATTAATCTGACACTGGTGACATGTGAAACAAGCAATGTGATAAATTTGGTCCATCGCTGTGCAGCCGGTGTTTTCTCCGATCACTCTGTCGCCGCATTTCACACATGTCCCAAACGAGTCCGGATCCTGTACGTTGTCCATTGATTGAACCAACAGATCCGTTAGGGTGTCCACTTCAGATTCTTTCGGCGGATGACCGCGATGTTGATGCTGGTTCGAAGCGCTTGTTATCAGACTATCATTGGGACTATTGACGCCACGCGAATTTACGTACGGTGTGTAAAGTGAATAGTTGGATCTACCGGACATTTGACTGGTTGGGCGTGGATTGATCGGCTCGTAGATTGATTCGTATGTGGTGGAACCTTGAGAGCTCATGCCATAGGTCCCGTACAGCGATTGATGATGCATGTTATTGGCATATATCTGATTATTCGGAGCAAGATTACTGTATGTTTGTCCAGCAGCGCCTGGTCCTACCATGTTGTAGGTCGGTTGCGGTTGACATCCAATTGACGGTGGATCAGTAGCTCTTCTAAGCTCACTGTAAGAAGAACTAACCGGACTAGGAGGTGGAGGAAACTCATCATCGTTGTCTTCCAGTGACAATTCATTTAGTGACAACGCATTCTGAGTTTCCTGAGCCGGAGGCGGCGGCAGCTCATCCGATATCTGCCTTTGGGTGAAAGGCTTCTTCGGACCGGCAGCGCCATGAACGATATTGCTGTAAATTATCCCGTCTCCATTCTTCGGTCCACCGGGGATGTTAGCATAGGTGGCATCACCCTCGTAATAGCGAGGCGCCGTGTTCTCATAAACTGCCCCGTCTGCCTGTCCTCTTTGCTGTATTTTAAGCTGCATCATCCGTTTATGATGTTCAAGTGCTTCCTTCTGCTGCTGCAATTCAATTGCATTATCCAAGGTCACCTTTCGAGCTCCCATTTTACCAGCGGCTCCCGCCGCGAACGGTGTGTTTGTATAAGCATGCTCTTCCACTCCACCAGATGGCGGACCACCGGACTGGCCTTGCAGCAGCGTCGAGTAGGATGGTTCAATATATTGTTTGACGTTAGAACTCTTCGGAACCTGTGGTGGCACCGTCGAAGGTGAAGGTTTTTTCGGCTTGGGTGGAACTGCGGGTCCTTTGCGACCCATCATTACCATTCCGGGAACACCAGCACCATTCGGACCACAATCGGGAAGCGCTCCGTACTGTGGTGGTTGCTGCTGTTGTTGTTGTTGCTGTTGTTGAGGGTCACTCCCAGATGACCTTAGCGAAATATGAGCAAGTTGGGAATTCAAGTTATCCATTGTCGTACCGTTTATCTACTACGCAACAACGCTCAGTTCACGACTAAACCTAAGAAAAATTTGAGTCACTTACGTTACTTCCTGAAATAACATAATGATTCACCAACCTTGTTTCTCATGAAAAGCAAACTATGACGAGCTGTTGCAATTTTTATCAACGGAGCGACACTTCGACTGTTCGACTTTTCTTTTGTCTTTTTCGACGAAAGAAAGTGACATCACTGAAGCAAAATGTAAACAAAAGTAAAACACGAGGGGTAGGAATGTGGTGTAATGAAAAGAAAACACAAAAACAACAGGGTCAATCGAAATTCGCGATATTCAGCAAAATATTTTCAAATGTTTTTATTTACCGTGATAATATCCCAAGTAACAACGGTAGCTGAATTGCAAGAGCAATTGCTGTTGGTTTAAGACGATCAAAGTTGCATAAAGTAAGCACTTAAATGGTGTTTAATTAAGCGACCCAGGTAACCAATAAGCATTAAAATAAGCAGTAAATCAGTTGTTTATTAGCATCCCTGGCGTTTTATACTGCAGGTTGTTGTTTATCAGCTTTTTAACTGCATAACTGTTGTAAATTGGCATCCACAATTCTATTTAAATTCTTCTTGTTGGTAACTAGCTGCAAATAAGCATTGTCAGCACTATAAGAGGGCTAGCAGTAAAGTAGCCGCATATTTTGCCAAAATAGCATTTAAGTAGCATTTAAGGCAACTTAAATGCTTATTGGCTTGCTTTTAAATTGCATTGGAAATGCTTATTGGTTACCTGGGGATGTTTAAGCTACTTTAAGTTTTTCAAACCAGTTCTCTCGAAAGCTGATAAACAAACTTAATAGCGGAGTTTTCTACTAAAAAATCTGCTTATAAACAGCCATAAACATCAAACCGTTTTACGGCTGCTTCAAGGTATTAAAGTGTAGAGTATAGTTACTATATATATAGTTCGGCGGATAAAAAACCAGGCGAATTGGCATCCCTGATTTTTGGAATTAAATTGGAAATTATGGAGAAATGTGCAGGTTTTTACGGAAAATAATCGCTAGCGGGTGTTGAAAATGACTAGTTCTATGAAAAAAATCAGAGGGGTTGTGTACAAGACACGACCGCATATATAGGTGACGCAGGACTACGTGAGTCTCTTTGTAGTGATAGTAGCATATATTCATGCTTGTAATCATTCGATTCTTCATGTATACATGCTACATGCAACATATACACATGCTACATGCGTTGTATGTAACATTTATCAAAGTAGTAACATTGCGTACGTTCAATTCTCGAAAGATTGTGCATTTGAAAACAATTTAACAAAATCAAGAACGCAAACTATTGCTTTCCTGCTACCTTACTGAAATTAAAGATTGTTTTTATTATTAATGGTTCCCCACGTTGGAGGGATTTTACCAATTCAATCCTATTTTATCAGCAGCACGTCTTTTCACTACACTTCTAATGAAACGGCAAGCATGCGTATTCATACAAAGTCGTATTATAACCGAACACTACAGCTGTAGCACATTTTTCCAACACAGATATCAAATTCGCCGAGGTTTATTCGTCCCGCAGTAAAGAATTTGCGCTCTTTTGGGACAATGAACTTGTGTCATTTTTTCTGGCACACTTCCCTAACACAGACATCAAATTGGACTAGGTTTAATCGCGTTCGTAAGAAATCTGTTGTCATGAGAGGGCTTTATCATTCTCTCTGGCGTGCTTCCAAGGACAAGCAAGGACATCAAAATGGTCTAGGTTGAACCGCGGTGTAAAGAAATCTTGTTGAAATGAGGAAACTTTGTCACTTGTTTTGGCTTACTTCCCAAGCACAGATATCAAATTGGTACAGTGGACCCCCGTTCGTTTGAACGATTCCTCATGCAAACTAACGGGGTTAGTTTTTAATTCGAACAACTGGTAACCCTAAATATGCTGGAACTTGTGTGAACTGGCTGCCCTGCTCTTTGTTATTGTTTTGGTGGTTTGATTCAGTTGGCAGTTGCAAGCAGCGAATATTTCATTCTTCGATCGGATTTCTACCATAATCGTTGGGAAAACGCAATGTGAAACAGTTTAAACACGGTAGATCAGCACAAACAAATCGTGTTTATGTGCATTGTCTGCATAAGCAAATGTTGTCATATTGAGAATGACGTTTGAACCATTTTTAATTTGCACGTCGTGCAAACCAACGGGGTTCAAATTAAAAAGTGTTCAGATTAAAAACGGTCAAACGAACGGGGGTCCACGGTATAGGTTTAGATCATCGTAAAGAATCTTCCAACCAATCACGAAGTGAGAATTCTGGTAAAACATAGGTTCATTGTTTTCAATTTTTCAATAGTTCGACATCAAGAATCCATAATTTTCTTCACTTGGGTCAATTCTTAGAAGATTTTCCGATCGATTGGTGTAAGAATATTGAAAATCGATCGGAAAACCGCTGAGCTATTAGCGCTCAAAACCTATCATTTTTCGTGACGCTCGCATTTTTCGATTTTTTGGAATGACACCCTATCTCAAAACTTGCCGTAAGACGTAGTCCTACGTCAAAACGTAAAAAACAAAAACGGTATAAGGGGCGTACGCCGGACGTGTTCGTATAATATTTGAACAACATTTTTGACATTTCAATAATAGGGTAACCAACGTATTTTGGACCCCCTCAACAGCTGTACATAATTTGGACACTTACAGCAAAATCAAATGGAAGTGTCCAAATTATGTACAGCTGCTGAAGGGGTCCAAAATAGGTTGGTTACCCTACATCACACATTTTGTTTTCCCACGTTCACGCAGAGCTGCCTTAAATACAGATATTTATGCATGCATGCATGCATAAATTTGGGACCCATCAATTATTTCAGTTTCTGTGATTTCTGGGTCTACTAATGTTCCTGAATTTTAAAATACTCCATAAACTTCTCGCGTAACTTTTCAAAAGGACCTAAGTAACATTGAGAGACTCTCTTTGTGCCCCTTCTCTTTCGGCTCCCACGGCGATGCAAATGCACTTTAAAACATCAGCCTTGCATAAATCAGTTGCTGGTGTCACTAGCTAGCTATAATCGTCAAGAATACTTTTGTTGAAATGCATTTATGCCGCCGTAACAATAGGAAGAGAGGGAGACTAAAGAGAGTCTCTCAATGTTACTTGGGTCCTTTTGAAAAGTTACGCGAGATTTATGTTATTTGAAAGATTAGATCGAGAAAATAAAAAACTCCGGAGAAAACGGTAGGGTCCCAAATTTATGCATGCACAAATATCTGTATTTATAGTAGCTCTGCGTTCAAGGTAAAAACCCGATTTAATCCACCTAGTGGTGAAAGGAACCTTTGTTATACGGTCTTACTTGGTATTTGAGATAGAAATCGACACGTTTTCGGAACATAATTCTATTGGTTAACATTGCGTAATGCGTTGGTTTACATAAAATTTTTGAAAATTGAATAAGTTTACAAATTTTAAACAAAATAGGAACACTTTTAAATTTTGATAGATCCTTTTTTCATGTAATTGCTGAGTAAGGATAAGTAAGTTGTTATTAATTTGAGTAAGTGCAAATAAAAGTAAGTTGTAAGAGGAAATCTTATTCTTTAACATATACATTGCCTAGTAAAGGTCTAGTTTATAGGTTTTTGAACTATGCATAATTTCCTGTAATGCCATTCTATTTGATTCACATCAATAGAGTTTTCTTGAATAATTTTAATCAATTTTTATTAACCTTCAGTTACTCACGCTGTTGTATTTTGTACAACACGTGTAGGTTTTTCAACGCCATATTGTTATAAAGTTACAATTCTTCAATAAACTTATTCTGAGCAAAATGTCATAATTATTCAATGCATTAATAATTTAAATTGTTTGAAAAATAGATCAGCATAAACCGTCATCACAGAAACGAAACAATCAGCATGCGAGGTGTACCGCAATTGACCCCAAGTGGAATTTCCTCTCGTTTCTTCATATGGAAAAATGGTGTCTGTATGCAGCAAAACTAGCCAATGTAAAATGTTTAAAATGTATCCGTCTGCTGGTAGTCGAGTAATTCGTAGTCAAAATTAAGGTATTTTTTATAATCAAAGTTCTACAGTTCCTAAACAAGCAAACATAGAGGTATACTATATTCAGCAAAGTTGTGTATTTTTATCATTTGTACAATTTTGTAATACAAGAAAAAGTCATACAACAATTACAAAAAGAGAAAAAATATAAAAACTGAGTTTACAAATTCATATACAATAAATAAGATTTTTCTATCTTAGCTGTAGAGATGGAAGGTTACTGTCTCTAGCAAAATTTCTTGTAATAATATGCTCTATAACTTTGCAGAGCACATCAATGTGTTATATTGACACTGAAGAAAAATAATTTTTTTTATTTCACTTTTAGGGGGATTAATCAAAATTTAGATTCCACCAGACGATAGAGCTTTTAATTTCAAGAAACTATTCTAAAGGTTCGATAAACCTAAAACCAAGTTTTCCCAGTCAAACCTCTAGTGCGCACGTTTTCTTTGGTTTGGGGTTATAGTGCGCGCAAGTAACTGTGTTGCAAAAGTTGGCGCGAGTGTTCGAGGGTTAATATCTTTTGACCGGTACAACCAATTCTTATGAAATTTTGCATATATATATTCATAGTGCCAAAACCTCTCGTTTGATATTAAAATAATTGAAATTAGGTAAATTATCTTGGTTTAAATCATTATAAATTATTGTTAATTTTGGTGTGGTGTATACGGTTGCTCATAACTTTCAAATTAAACGTCCAATCAAAAAACCATTCAATAGTGATCTATTAGCATATATTATCTTTCAAATGAGACTAATAGCGCATAAATCGGTTTGGCCATCTCTAAGAAACAGGCGATAATTATTACCTTGTCAAAACAGGTTTTTAAGCATAACTTTTAAACTACTTGTTTGTTTTCAATTAAAAATTTCTGAATAATTTAGCTTTAATAAGGGCTTTCATTTGATACTAAGATCGTTGAAATCGGTCAGGTAGTTCCGGAGAAACCCGTGTCACGTATTTTTCACATTTTTGCTTATAACTTTTAAACGAAACGTCGTATCACGAAACAACTCAATAGTGATCTACTAGACAATAATACCTTTCAAACAAAAGTAATAGCGAACGATTCGGTTCAGCCATCTCTGAGAAACAGGCGATAGAAAAAATCATTACATACATACATACACACACACACACACACACACACACACACACACACACACACACACACACACACACACACACACACACACACACACACACACACACACAGACATTGCTCAAATCGTCGAACCCTATCGATTGGTATATGTGACTTGGCCCCCCGGGCCTCGGATCAATTTCGTGTTTTTCGACCAATTTTTAAACCTTTGTTATAGTATTGTCAATTGCAAGGAAAATTGTACCATCCAAAGTGCGATATCGCTCATAAAAGTGCTATTTTAGCTTAAATCGTTTCGGTCTCTTCGGTGCACTTATTGCTTGGAAGATAACGAAAAAGTGCGCCGAAGATACCGAAACGATTTAAGCTAAAATAGCACTTTTATGAGCGATATCGCACTTTGGTTGGTACAATTTTCCTTGCAATTGACAATATAACAAAGGTAAAACCGTAAAAACCTACACTGAGAAAACTTTTCGTATAGTTTCTATGTGTCCCACATATAGATTTTTGCAATGTGCCCAGTAAATGATCTTTATGTGCCAAACAGTTATCATTTATGTGCAAGCGAAAAATTAGCACATACTATTCATATGCATATAATTTTTATGTGTATAATTGCACATACTATTCATACGCGTATAATTTTTATGTGTATTTATGGGAGGATTGTGTTTATATGCAGCTCATGATAATCATATAAGATTTCATATGGAAATTTACTATTAGTTATGTGCAGAATATTTTGAGTGTAGGTAAAAACAAAAGATAACTTGCGCGAAAAAGCATGCGATGTATATTATTGTCAATTGCAAGGAAAATTGTACCATCCAAAGTGCGATATCGCTCATAAAAGTGCTATTTTGCATTAAATCGTTTCGGTCTCTGCGGCGCACTTATTGCTTGGAATATAACGAAAAAGCGCGCCGAAGATACCGAAACGATTTAATGCAAAATAGCACTTTTATGAGCGATATCGCACTTTGGATGGTACAATTTTCCTTGCAATCAGCAATACTAAATGCCTAAAATGCTGTTCAAATATTACGAACTCGTCCGTCATTATCCCGCTTACGAAAAAGTCGGATTCCTGCCAGAAATCGAACAGAACCAGTCTTCATTTTTCGTTCGATTCTCTTTATGTCAAATGTGACACTTTGAGGCTGGAGAAAAGTGGTTCATCAGTTGTGCAGTTTCGGGCAAAAGGTACCCGCTTAGGCGCGTCTTGTAGAAATCTAACTAAAATCTGGCAGCGACAAACTTTTTCTGCCAGACATTCTGACGGATTTCTGGCCGCGGTCCCCCGTGAAAACTAGCAGAAATGCAACAACCGATTTTGGCAGAAATTTCGCCTAACGGTTTTGTCTGCCAGACCGATACCGAAACCGATTCAACCGGTTTGTGTTTTTTGCGTAACTTTTTGATTAAAACAAAGCTGCACGGAGAATAAAAATGTAGTTTCAACCATATTTATGGTTGTTTTACGCACAAACAAAAATTTCGTTTTGTTTCAAACTGAAATGTATGATTGAAATTAAAATATTTATTGTTACATCAATGTCAACTTCAAATTTGAAAATACTTTACTTTTAATTCAAAACTGTTATTTACTTGATTCAAACAGAATCTCGTTTGGAAACAACAATATTTTCAGGTTGTTATAAAAATATTTTATTGAGGCTTAAAACAACAATCATTTTGTTTGAAACAAACTGGAACTTTTTCGCTCCGTGTGTCATCAAAAAAAATTGTTCATTTTTACGTTCAGCTAATTTTTGTTAGTTTTCGGTGCATTTCAGAAGCTGAAACCAGATGAGCGGGGCCTTTGGTCTGAAAACAAAAAGAATGCACAAAGCACGCACGTTATTGAAATCGACCATTTAAAATGTTTCCACAGACAAACAGACGAGACACTCGCGATAATTCCATCGTCCAATAAAAAACCACTCATTTTTCAAAAAAGCATGTTTCGCAACATGGTTACACCGCGGCGCGCGAGTGTTGCTTTGAGTTTTCGAAATAAAATCACTCAAATGTACAAAACCCTACAGCATAAAACCCTGCAAATGCAAGCTACTCCGCGACATGCATAACAGAGGGTGCTAGTGTGCAAGCAAAATGTGCAGGACGATGGTTTTTAAAGGATTTTCTTCTAAGTGACATGTCAGTTCGTCAGTGATGTTTCGTAAGGCTTGAAAAACAGAAACTAAATCCCCAGAAACAGGTTGAATATTACCCAGCTAACCAATAAGCATTTCCAATGCAATTTAAAAGCAAGCCAATAAGCATTTAAGTTGCCTTAAATGCTACTTAAATGCTATTTTGGCAAAATAGGCGGCTACTTTACTGCTAGCCCTCTTATAGTGCTGACAATGCTTATTTGCAGCTAGTTACCAACAAGAAGAATTTAGAAAGAATTGTAGTGGATGCCAATTTACAGCAGTTATGCAGTCAAAAAGCTGATAAACAACAACCTGCAGTATAAAACGCCAGCGATGCTAATAAACGACTGATTTACCGCTTATTTTAATGCTTATTGGTTACCTGGGTATTTTCTTACCTGTAATGCTGAACTGCAACATTAGGCAGCATCGTGTGAGGCACGTATCTCCCGTTTTACAATGTCATTTTTGACATAAGGAAAATCGAGCGAAAAACGAAGAAGACGAATCGGTTCTGAATGTCAAATTCTGCCGGCGCCATATCGATTCTGTTCGATTTCTGCCAGGCATCCGACTTTTTCCTAAGCAGGTAAGAGAATAATATGCAACATGACAAAGCAGGTATAATTTAATTGTTAACCTGTTTATTGTGCGCTTCTTGCTGTCCACTGCTGCTACCCGCTTAGGAAAAAGTCGGATGCCTGGCAGAAATCGAACAGAATCAATAATGCGCCGGCAGAATTTGACATTCAGAACCGATTCGTCTTCTTCGTTTTTCGCTCGATTTTCCTTATGTCAAAAATGACATTGTAAAACCGGAGATACGTGCTTCACACGATGCTGCCTAATGTTGCAGTTATGTTGCCTATGTTGTTGCATTTTTGCTACTTTTCACGGGTGACGGCGGCCAGAAATCCGGCAGAATGTCTGGCAGAAAAAGTTTGTCGCTGCCAGATTTTTGTTCGATTTCAACCGGAATCTCTCCGATTCGCTTAAGCGCGTCCGGCAGAAATCGAATAAAAATCTGGCAGCGAAAAACTTTTTCTGACAGACATTCTGCCGGATTTCTGGCCGCCGTCACCCGTGAAAACTAGCAGAAATGACACATCCATTTCGGGCAGAAATTTCGCCTCGGTTTTTCTGCCGGATTTCTGTTCGATTTCTGCCAGAGGTTTCGAACAAAAACCGGTTTTGTACCAATTCAGCTTTCCCTCCTTTTTTGGAGGGTAGCAGCAGCGGACTGTAGCAGCACGAAGCGTGCAATAAACAGATTAACAATTAAATTATACCTGCTTTGTCATGTTCCATATTACTCTCTTACATTTTGCCCGAAACTGCAAAACTGATGAACCGCTTTTCTCCTGCCTCAAAGTGTCACATTTGACATAAAGAGAATCAGGCGAAAAATAAAGACTGGTTCTGTTCGATTTCTGCCAGGCATCCGACTTTTTCGTAAGCGGGTCATGCCTCTCCGACGCCATAAATTTTGAAGACCCCTTTCTGTTTTTTGCCAGTGCGAGGGATAGGCATGCGGTGAATTTTTAAAAGGGATAATTTTGCGATGTTTTTAATATTGCCAACCCTGATTGTCATTAAGCAGGCAGCATAACATCGCAAATCGGCAATAGACGGCCGCAAATCTAAAACCATAGATCGAGATTACGATTACCTGCTAAACATAACACTCACTATCACTAAACACATTAACGCATGTGCTTGTAAATTGATCACATAATCTAAAACTTTTAGTGACTTAGTGGCTGGTATTTCTAATAATAAGAATGGTAAGTTTTTAAGAAATAAATTATTCGTCCATCTGATTCATTTGAAACATTCCAGGCTAAGAGAAATCAACTGAAACGCCTGCAATCGCAACGGTCCGCACAGTTAAAACGTATGATTAAACCCACGGATAACCGATTAAAAGCGGAAGATCGTTTGGCTCCGAAGAAAAAGAAAAAAGCCTCTGATACGGAACTAAAAGTCATGGAGAAACCGCAAGTCAGTTCGGCAATGTTTTTCCAATATAACACACAACTGGGACCGCCTTACCACATACTAGTCGATACGAATTTCATAAACTTTAGCATCAAAAACAAACTGGACATCATAAAAACCATGATGGATTGCCTGTACGCCAAGTGTATTCCGTACGTTACGGATTGCGTGGTCGGTGAGCTGGAAAAGCTGGGGCCCAAGTACAAGCTAGCGTTGAGGATTATCAAAGATCCGCGCTTCGAACGTATCAACTGTATGCATCGCGGGACGTACGCTGACGACTGCCTGGTGCAGCGGGTAACACAGCACAAGTGCTACATTGTCGCCACCAACGATAAGGACCTGAAGCGAAGAATCCGAAAGATTCCAGGTGTTCCGATAATGAACGTTGCACTCAATCGGTATGTTATCGAGCGTATGCCGGACGCGTTCGAACCGATGGCAAAGAAATAAAGTATTTTTTGTTAGAAAAAAACATCCTGTTGTTTCTGTATCGCAAATAGAAAGAAATCCCAGCGGCACGAAGGGAGTTCTGGTTTATTGCTTGAATTTTACGGGAATCCATGGCCCATGGGAAATTTGGTCAGAATTAGAATAAAACAGCAAATTACGTAATGTAAATGTTTATTGTTATTTAGTTAATTAGGGTCGTACAGCTATGAACGTTCAAGTGCTACGTGAAAGCATATTAGTTTGGTGCGATGTAGAAAAAAGGCTTCTGCGCTAATGGTTAAATTGATGAGTGAGAGGAATTATGAAGCAACCTAGCTTATTGCATAGTGTTAACGATATCGTCGATCTTGAGAATCGACCTAACCGTTTCCGAAGCTAGCGTAATCGACGAGGTAGATACCAACAACGGCTGAACCACGTTCTCCGTGAGGATGTCGGTGATCGCACCCTTGCGCACATTAATGCCCGCGTTCTTCTCTCCCTGAGCGTGACGATTGCGCAGTTCAGTGACCGTTGCGATCGGATTGAGTCCAGCGTTTTCGGCCAGTGTCGATGGGATCACTTCCAGAGCATTGGCAAACGCGCGGAAGCAATATGCATCGACACCACCAAGCGTCTGTGCGTGAGCTGCCAACTGCAAAGCCATTTCGATCTCCGGAGCGCCGCCGCCAGCAATTAGAGCTCGATTTTTAACCAAACAACGTACAACACATAGAGCATCATGCAAAGAGCGGTCTGCCTCCTCCAAAACCAGTTTGTTCGAACCACGAATAACAATGGAAACTGTCTTGCCCATGTTCTGGATACCGGTGAATTTTACAAACTTGCTGGATCCACTGGAAACCTCTTCCACCAGGTCAGCATTTACCAAATGCTCCGGAAGGAAATGATCCAGGGAAGCGATTGGACGGCAGTTCAACGTCTTGCAAACAAACTCAATATCCTCGCGTTCGATGTCCTTTACAACCATCACCTTGATTTTGTCCAAAAAGTGCAGTGCAAGATCCGAGACAGCATCACGAAGAATAGATTTCTGAACCAGCAGAACGTTGCAGCCGGACTTCTTGATCTGTTTTACGATGTTCAGAATGTAGGCACGTTCCTCCTTAAGTACGCGATCCATTGCAGCATAGTCCGATACCACAACGCTGTGATCCATATCGGTCTTCGGGGCCGAAATACAGAACTGAATCAATCCGATCTTTGCCTTTTCAACTCGCTTGGGTCCATTTACACCACATGACCGTTGAGTGAACACCAAACCATCGATCAATTCCGTATCCTCGATGGTACCGCCAAGACTACGGATGATCTTAATATTCTTCAGATCAACTCCGATTTCACGGCCAGGTTCAGTAACCTTCAATACGGCATCCACCGCAATGGGAGCCAGCTGACTGCTGTGCTGCGAAACAACTTTCGAGTTTAACGAAGTGGACGCACTCTTAACCAGCGACTCACGGTCGCTCAGTTCAATCGGTCGTGACATTTCGGTCAGTATATCAACCGCTTTAGCTGAGCACCGCTGGAACGCATCGGAAATCGCTGTCGGATGAATGCCCATTCCCAGCAGTTTCTCCACTGCTTCCAGCAAGGCTCCTGCCACAACGACGACCGAGGTGGTACCGTCACCGGCTTGCACGTCCTGCGCGCGGGACAGCTCAACCAGCATCTTGGCCGCCGGATGGATCACATTCATCTGCTTCAGTATGGTGGCTCCATCGTTGGTGATCGTCACTTCGCCGTTGCCTGATTGGATCTGAAAGAAGAAAAAACACCGAAATAATTAGGTTGTAACAATGTTTTGTTACCATAGTTACCATTTTGTCCATTCCGCGTGGTCCAAGGCTGGTGCGGATCGCATCTGCGATTGCTGCGATAGAAAATTAAACACAAATTCATATGAGATTCATCTTTAAATTGAACTGCAACAAGGGAATATTATAATTTGCACAACATTTAAGTAACGATTTAAAATAATACCACCAGAATTTAAAATTTTGACCGTAATATTATTTCCTTTACCGGATGATCCGAATGCAATAGAGCGTCATATGACTCATCTTTCTTTAGGTTAGTTTTATATGTCTGAATCAATGATCCGAATATCCGAATAAATTAGCAAGTTACACATTCTAAGTTTTACTCTTCCTGCTTCGATTTAACACTATTGCATTCAAAGAATTCATTAAATTGAAAAGTTCGTATGGAATTAATCAGAACATTCTGCAAATTTACAGCCTTTACTGCTCCGCCTACTTGTACTTACCCTTTGCGGCATTGATGTTGCTCTGGCGGATGTCAGCCGGTTTGCTTTTGTCTTTGTAAGCCTGTCCCTGGGGCCGTGGGCCACTTGTTACCGTCTTTGCCACCATTGTTACTGTGCAAATACTCTGTCTGTCTGCTGTAGAACACTCACTGGAATCGGTCAAACAAAAACGGACCGTGGACAAATTGGTTTAACACAAAAAGAACTTCGAAAACGCGTGCACGCAATCGCAATTTTCGAGAAAAGTTTTAGGATGGTTGCTTGACAGAACGTGGGACGAAAAAAAAAAAGAAAGAAAAAAAACATGACAGTTCGCAACTGTCAAAAGGGGAATGACATCGAAAAATCGATGTTTTTCCGTGTGTTAAAAAAAAAGAAAGAAAAAACTCTTGTCAGTATGCGACCGCGTCCGCGACTGTGAACCGGGAGACAACAAACTTTTAGTTAAGCGCCTCCGGTTAAAAACGGCTTCAAACGAAACGGTCTGTGCTGTGCAAACCTAGTGGCTTGTTTGGAAGCAAGAGCTAAGAAATGATGTCCAGCACACAAAAGCGTCCTTCGGACGCCTTGGTTGCCGTTCCGCAAAACAAGAAATCCCGTACGGATTTGGTATCCTACACGGCCAAGGATAAGCAGCTTATGGAACAACAGGTACAAATTTGTCGTAGTCAAAACAATCCCTCTTTCGTTGCAACTCTATCTTCTTTCTCAGAATGTCGAGCGAACATCCAGTCTGCTGGCTCCGATCATGCTGCTCGAAGGCCACGGAGGGGAAATTTTCTCAGCGGAATTCCACCCGGAAGGTGACCATCTGGTTTCGGCGGGCTTCGACCGACAAATTCTGCTGTGGAACTTTCATGGCGAGTGCGAGAATGTCGGCATGATGACCGGCCATTCGGGGGCTGTTATGGAGGTACATTTTTCGCCGGACGGTGGAAACATTTACAGCTGCAGTACGGATAAGTTTGTTGCCGTGTGGGACGTTCCAACCTGCACCCGAATACGAAAGCTGAAGGGCCACTCACATTTCGTCAACAGTTGCAGTGGTGCCCGACGAGGTCCCACCCTGATTGTGTCCGGCTCGGATGATTCAACCATACGAATTTGGGATGCACGCAAAAAACATGGGATCCACAGCTTCGACAATCGGTTCCAGGTGACTGCCGTTTGCTTCAACGACACTGCTGAGCAGGTGATTTCTGGTGGAATTGATAATGAAATCAAAATTTGGGACATCCGCAAGAAAGAAGTTATCTATCGTCTACGAGGGCACACGGATACGATCACAGGACTATCACTGTCTCCGGACGGTTCGTATTTGTTGAGCAATTCTATGGACAATACTTTACGAATCTGGGATGTTAGGCCCTATGCTCCGGCCGAACGATGCGTCAAAGTGTTTAGTGGCCATCAGCATAACTTCGAGAAAAATTTACTTCGATGCGCCTGGTCGCCGGATGGATCTCGAATCAGCTCTGGTTCTGCTGATCGCTTTGTCTATGTTTGGGACACGACATCTAGACGAATTCTCTACAAACTTCCTGGCCACAACGGAAGTGTCAACGACGTCGACTTTCATCCGACAGAACCTGTCGTCGTATCGGCCTCAAGCGACAAAACGCTGTATCTGGGAGAATTGGACGGTTAATTATTTCTTTTCATAACAGAAAAAATGCCCACTGCTTCGTCTACATCTTTTATTTGATTTGAACTTGTAATTTAATGTGAGGATCTACTAGCGGTTAAGATCTTCAAGGTTGAATAGAGTGTATTAAAGAGTCGGAAAAAGTCGCTTCACTGTTGCAGCTCTTTGTTGGGGTAGAGAATATCATAGTGTCCGGGACGGTAGAGCAAAAACACGTTGGGCTTACAGCCGTCCGGAAAATCATGAGCAATAACTTGATCACCATCGCCACGGTCCATGTACTCGACACGCACTCCAGCATCCAGAGCAGAGCAGATCGCAATAATATGAATGTGATCCGATTCCTTGTACATCGGTTCCACCTCTTGGTGGCAAAACTCTACAATCGTGTAGTTGCCGTCAATAAAATTCTGGTAGAAATCTGCCCGTTCCTGCAGGTGGCTAGAAGTTATTAAGCGCATATAAACAACAACGTAATCCGAATAACCCTGCTCATTAAACAGCTTATGCAGCTCAGCCAGTGCTCCTGCCGTGTCATCACCAACCGGCTTTACCTTGTTGATCACTTCCATGAAGGTTTCGTAGAAATCTTCGATCGTAAATCGTGGGAAACCCGCCTCTGTCAGACGTTCTCTTGACTTCGCAGCATATTCGTAGAACTTACTAAATTCATCTTTGTTTCGCACTAAATACTCCAGATACGCGTAGGCAAACGCACGAAAGAAGCAATTCCCATCTGGACGTGTACGACGAATTGCACGATACTTCGAGGACAGATCCTTGACCTTTGAAATGTAAACTGCATCGTCCAGATACTCGGAGCTCAAGCTAATGATGGCCTGCGAATCCCCAACTAGCGGATTCGAATAGGCAATCTAAAATACACTAATCATGCAGCAAAATCATTAACCAATTAAAATAGACAAAAACTTACCTCCTGTTCGATTTCTCTTTGTTGTTTGATGATGAGCTCGTCCTGGTTTTCCTCCGGCTTGGCGTTACCAGTGCTGCTGCTGCTGGTTGTGTCTGTACTATCGGAATGGCTCATCGCTTCTACGGAATTAGCACCGCTGGTGCAAACCTTCACGATCCCTGCAAAGGTATCAACCTGGCTTATCGCACGGAAGAGAAGCACAGCTCCAAAGTAGGATAAGTTGTCGCGTTAATTGCTTTTTTCCACTGAAATGATCTAAACTTTCCACCAAGCCGACATTTTTCTCATCACTTCTCACCGCTCACTCCGAAATTCTATGCAAAACATGCGAACTCACTTGAAAACCGGGATAAAAGAACTGTCAAGTTGACATGAACAAATTGAGCAACTGCTTGTTATAAGGGATAGGAAACTTTTTAGGCTGTGAACCATTTCGCGAAATTTTTAACTTTTTGGTTAAAATTTGACAGTTCGATGGTTTTTCGAAAATAACCCTGCTCAGGAGCATGGTTAGTTTTAACCTTATGGTTTTAACCAAGTTCTGAGAGCCAATGAGATATGCACAGGTGAGGAAGAGAGCTTCGATGTGTTTCACTGATTTTTTGTTGCATTTTTTTTACATTGGTATGGATGCTTATCGCATAATATTGTGCTTCCCGAGAAAATATTTCGTTTTACAGCTTTATATAGTTGTGCGCAAAGGTAAATCATGTATTATTGACAGTGTAAGTTTTCTATGTTTTATGCTCTTATTGTTTGCTTAGATAACTTTTGTTTTGTTCTATTACATACAGACTTACAAACAACACAGTTACAATGTCTTACGTTAACCGAAAATGATAAAATTTAAATGCTGATTGCGTTTGTAAAAATTTGTTCATGTTTGAACGGGCAAACACGAAGCAAGCTACCCTAGCATTCAGTTGATGAGCGAGAGAGAAATATTGTTGCTTTTCTCATCACTCTTGCGTTGACAGTTTCTTACGAGATTTCGTGTGAGTGTAAAAGAGATACTTTGACTGCGAGCAACCAGAACAGAGCTGCGCGCAACTGTTAGGCGCACAACTAAACCTACGAAAGAAAAATTTTAGATAATAATCGCAATAAATTTGTTCAAACAACCCGGGTTGAAATGAGATGAATTTGATCTATCAAATAAAAGCAATTGAACATAAAAAAAATCAGAGGGGTTGTGCACAAGACACGACCGCATAGGTGACGTAGGACCACGTAAGTCTCTTTGTAGCGATAGTAGGATGTATCCATGTATATAATAATATACGATTCTTCATGTATACAAGCTACATCCGTAACGGTCATCAAAGTAGAAATATTGTATACATTCAATCCTCAACCGATTTTGGAGTTATATCCATGAATTGATTGAATCTATTTTATTAAAACGAAACCAAGTTAGTAACTAAACCAAACAGTAAATAAATTTGTATGATATGTTTCTATGTTGTATAGTGCTTTTCATTTGGTAATCGGTAGACGGTACGCGCGAGTTTTCAAAAAGTTGAAAATTTTGCGCAACTTTTCTGCGGCTTACAAAAGGACACGGATAAAGCATTTACAACCTGCAGACGTATTGGAAGTCGCAGAAAATGTCACCTGTGACCAGAAAACTTATTACCGTCATTGATTGGTCGTCCGCAATGGCGAAAAATTCAACTTTTCCCTCTTTGACTGTGTTAATTATGGTATTAACTGGGCAAGAAAATATAATAAACTCTTCAATCGTTGTGTGGTCCTTAAAAGAACCAATTGTTTGATTATCATAACTCCTGCTTGCAATAAACTTGCACTAACGCATTTAATGTAATTCTCTGTTCGGTAAATTGGAGTACCGATAACCGCTAACCAGGCAGGGCTTGTTGCAACGGACCAACCGGAAAGCCTCAGCAGCTATGAGATCAACGAAACCGTTCGTGTATGGTCCTGAATCACGAGAAATACCACTCCAAGTGGCCAGCTGCAAGTGACGTGGGATGCTTCTGGTCGTTTTGTTGTCGCGAGCAGCATATTTCCTGCCAATTCCAGGACTTCAGCAGCCAACTATGCCATCACGACAACGAAATGAACCACCAGCAACAAGCGAACAGCAGCGCGAGGTGATCGGTTAAAATTAATGCAAAGAAGCGAATAATCAGATCAATCTAAGTTAAATAGAATTTAAATCTGTGAGTGAAAATTCCTCAAATCTTCATGAACAAATGTTTCGTTCTTAAAAGAACGGTTTTTCAACGTGATATGCTGGAAATTGAAGCCTTCTTTTCCATCTTCTTGGGCAGCAACAAAACAGTTTGAATGTTCGAAAAGACACTTCTCATAGCAGCGGTGACACGGGACAGCAATTTGTTCAACTCTTCGTTGTTGCGGATGGCCAGCTGCAAGTGACGATAATTCTGATCGTTTCGTTGTCGCGAACAGCATATGTCCTCCCAATTCCAGAACTCCTGTCCCCAGATAGTCCATCACGGCAGCGAAATGAGTGCTTCAGCTCCAACACACGGTCAGCCGCCAATGAACACGTGCACGAGTCGTACGTGACTTCCGTTTGCCTGGCAAACGATGTTGGCACTAGCTTAGCTAGCGTTTGAATAATGCTGTTCGCCGGTTTACCACGTATTATGTACCAGAGCAAGCGACAAGCAACGCCCATTTTTCTTGGTTCTTCATTCTATCATCTACGTGAAATAAAAAATCGAGCATTTCAATTTCAGTCTGAACAAAAGAGCAAAGCTACCAGTGAGCCGTTCGCCTTTTGCTGCCAAAGAAAAATTACGCAGCAACAGCTGAAGCTCAACAATTTTCGATCGGATTCTATAGGGCGTAAATTAAATACAATCATAAGGAAGCTTAACCCATAGCTTATATCGTATATATTTCTGTCATCCGTGCTAGGGAAGCACTGACGAGGGAAGGCAAAAATATGAAAATAATTCAAATTTTCAAAATCAATTCAAAAACAACAATTTTTCAAATTCATTTTCAAAAACAAAATCAATAGTTTTCTATATTTTCAATATTTTCAATCGATTTCCCGATCAATTGGTGTAAATATCTTGGAAATCTATTGAAAATTGACTGAATTATAAGCCGAAGCGTGAAAACGCGTTTCTACTTTGATGACGTCATTTCCAACAACCAATCACGAAACGAGAATTCTGGTAAAACATAGGTTCATTATTTTCAATTTTTCAATAGTTCAACATCAAGAATCCACACTTTTCTTTATTTGGGTCAATTCTTAGAAGATTTTCCAATCGATTGGTGTAAGAATATTGAAAATCGATTGGAAAACCGCTGAGCTATTAGCACTCAAAACCTTTCATTTTTCGTGACGCTCGCATTTTTCGATTTTTTGGAATGACACCCTATCTCAAAACTTGCCGTAAGACGTAGTCCTACGTCAAAATTCATCCGATTTTAACTCGGACAGAATAAATAATATTTTCATCCTCACCTCATATACTCTCATTGAGCATAAAAACTATCAATCCGTCAAATATGAAATGGTTCACATTCTGAACTGATTTTAACCACTCAATGAGAAATACCCAGGTAACCAATAAGCATTAGTATAAGCAGTAAATCAAACGTTTATTAGCATCCCTGGCGTTTTATACTGCAGGTTGCTGTTTATCAGCCTTTTGACTGCATAACTGTTGTAAATTGGCATCCATAATTCTATATAAAATCTTCTTGTCGGTAACTAGCTGCAAATAAGCATTGCCAGCACTATAAGACGGCTAGCAGTAAAGTAGCCGCATATTTTGCCAAAATAGCATTTAAGTCAAGGGGTCGGACACATTATGCCGCGGCACTTCAGAGATACCAACCGGCACACCTCTAAAGCCTTATAAAAATAACATTTATTGGGCTTTACACACATCTGGTTCAATTTTACATATGAAATGGGAGCACGGCCAGTTGTCAAAATCATCTCGCACGGTTGCCAGAACTATCAGATTATAACAAATTTAACAAATCTTGCAGTTCGGCACTTTCGGTACAGCACCGGCACAGTTCGGCTTGTTTCAAGTCGCCTAACATAAAAACGGCTGTGCCGAGTGACCGACCCCTTGATTTAAGTAGCATTTAAGGCAACTTAAATGCTTATTGGCTTGCATTTAAATTGCACTGGAAATGCTTCTTGGTTACCTGGGTAACCATCGAACTGTCAAATTTTAACCAAAAAGTTAAAAATTTCGCGAAATGGTTCACAGCCTTAGAGTTTATCTGCTTATCAAAATATTTATATCCTCCATATTTTGCACCTTACTGGACACCACAGTCTAAAAGCACGACTGGCACAAAAAGTGCGACAATGCGAATGCTGTGAGTAAAAAAATCAGAGGGGTTGTGTACAAGACACGACCGCATGTATAGGTGACGCAGGACTACGTAAGTCTCTTTGTAGTGATAGTAGCATGTATTCATGCTTGTAATCATTCGATTCTTCATGTATACATGCTATATGCAACTTATATACATGCTACATGCGTTGTATGTAACATTTATCAAAGTAGTACCATTGCATACGTTCAATTCTCAAAAGATTGTGCATTTGAAAACAATTTAACAAAATCAAGAACACAAACTATTGCTTTCCTGCTACCTTGCTGAAATTAAAGATTGTTTTTATTACCCATGATTCCTCACGTTGAAGAGATTTTACCAATTCAATCCTATTTTATCAACAGCACATCTTTTCAATACACTTCTAATGAAACGGTCGGTAAGCATGCGTATTCACGGGAAACTAGCAGTAATTGACTTTTCGTCGGAAAGCCCAATTTCGGAAGCAGCTTTTCGGCCCAAAAGCGGGATTGTGTTTATAAAAATGTATATACTGCATTCTTCTTGCCAATCTGAATACAGCGAATATATTTTCATAAACCGAATTTTTGTTTCAAACAAAAAAACTGCTTTTGAAATTGGCAGAATCGATGATGACTAATTTCACCTTCATACAGAGTCGTGTTATAACCGAACACTACAGCTGTAGCACATTTTTCTAGCACAGATATCAAATTCGCCGAGGTTTAATCGTCTCGCAGTAAAGAATTTGCGATCTGTTGGGACAACGAACTTGTGTCGTTTTTTCTGGCACACTTTCCTAACACAGACATCTAATTGGACTAGGTTTAATTGCGTTCGTAAGAAATCTGTTGGCACGAGGGGGTTTTGTCACTCTTTCTGGCGTACTTCCCAAGCAAGGACATCAAAATGGTCTAGGTTTAACCGCGGTGTTAAGAAATTTTGTTGAAATGGGAAAACTTGGTCATTTGTTTTGGCTTACTTCCCAAGCACAGATATCAAATTGGTATAGGTTTAGATCATCGCAAAGAATCTTCCAACCAATCACGAAGCGAGAATTCTGGTAAAACATAGGTTCATTATTTTCAATTTTTCAATAGTTCAACATCAAGAATCCATACTTTTCTTCATTTGGGTCAATTCTTAGAAGATTGTCCGATCGATTGGTGTAAGAATATTGAAAATCGATAGGAAAACCGCTGAGCTATTAGCGCTCAAAACCTTTCATTTTTCGTGACGCTCGCATTTTTCGATTTTTTGGAATGACACCCTATCTCAAAACTTGCCGTAAAACGTAGTCCTACGTCAAAAGAGAAAGACTGACAACTGCAATATTGCTGTTTTGTTGTTTCATATACATTGGCATTAGAGAAAATAATCTGGATTAATCCAAGTACAGCTGCAAAGCACAATATTTGCTTCATAAGAAAATATTTCGTTTCTTATTGCCCCTTTTATGACTATGTATTTAGCCTACTGTGATAATCATTTAATGCAACATACCACATTTTGCACGGTTAATCTGACACAAGAGTGGCTTTTAGTTTAATCAACTTATGAGTATGACTTCTTTTTCCTTCTTGCTCTTCTTTTCACTTCATTTTCCTTGAGTGAAATCGAGTGCAGGATTCGACACGATTTTGTGCAGCAACACGATTTTTGATGATTTACACACAAATCACACGAAGCCGGAACGTTTGGCTCGCGATTTCAAATTCACACGTTATCCCATGTAACCAATAACCATAAGTATTAATCCAAAACCGTATATTGGAAATAATTCTGCATCCTTGGTGCCAAACTTTTGTATATTAGCAATCTTAATGCTTATAAAACGCATATTAACATTGTTGATGCATAGAAGCATTCAGCAAATCATCATTAAAGAAAGCAATATATGCGCATATAACGTAACAATATAATGCATTTAGTCAATTGCATTAAAATGAGCCGTAAGTGTTGATAAACGGCTAGTACTTGACTTCTTATTTTGCTATTCTACGATCACTATTCGTGCCCTCTTCCACCTAACGGATGTCATCTTTTTCTATCCTATTGGTAATGCAGGACAAGTAGCTATGAAAAGCAAAGCAAAGCCTAGGTGCAACACTCCGTTATCAAAACTATTGACTCTAACAGCCTCTCCCAGTCGAAATTCGAACATATACGACGACTGGCTTATTAGGCGAGCGTCATACCACCGACGAACCGACATGCCATCCCATACATTTTCCATAGAAACTTTTGACCAAAATTTCAAATTAAAATACGTTAAAACAGTAACGCCATCTGTACAACGGATCGCGCCTTATTATCAATAGGGCTGAAAAAAGGTGAAAAAACTTAATTGTTTGAAATGAACCCGAATGATAAAAAATATCAATAGCACCTCACACATCATCACAGGCGTAATATAACTGGGATAATAAATGTGTTTATCAGAAAATTTCGTTTTCCCTGGTTACAATGAGATATTAATGGTCATATTTATACATACGCAATGTCTAGCAATATATTTGCTTACCGCACCTTTTTTTTACTTTATTGGTTACGTAAATCAACAAAAGCGGCCTGCATGTAAACAAAGCAAAACTTTCATCAGAGTGGAGAAAAGTAAATCGGAGAAACGTTCCCAAGCTCCAGTTGATTTTTTGCACTTCGGATGCTGGTTTCAGATATTGCACTCTTTCGATTTCGCCCAGATCCCCAATTATTAGCAGCTAATGTCCATCAGTGCCATTGATTTGATAACGAAGCAGCATAGCAGCTGCTGCTGCTACTGCAGGTGATGTAGACTCGCGTGCATTTGTTGTTGATGACAATGATTATGTTGCTGGGGCTGAGGGTGCTCGTTACACTTTTGCTGTTGCTACTGCTAATTTAGTGAATTGCTCGTCGGTGATGGACATACTTTCTGCTTGTAAGGCTAGTAATAACATAAATTACCCGAATCACCATCTTGCGAGACAGCGGCCGAATCAGCTGACACTATTGACAGAAAAAAAGTCATCTAGCGAGTTGTCAGTTTGAATTTTTGACATAAGCGATCGCTTGCTATTTGAAGCGACGGTTATGTGTCGGTCAAAAATGTGTTGCTTGTGTCACGTCAGTTCGTCAGTGGTCATACCTCGGAACCAACTACATAGTAGGCAACAAGTAGCTATGATATGAGAGGGAATATCACTTAAGATTTAAATACGACTAATTTCAACACACTCAATCACGTCCGCTATGGTTTAGATAGCAAAGGTGCAAGGAAGCGAACGAAGTTGCATGACTAACTCCAGGTTCGAGCCCTGCCTAGGTGGTAATTATTCAGTATTTCAAAAAATGGTTCTGTTTATCCTGCTCCCCTTGAGATGCAGCAAAAAAAATCGCTTGCTTTTTTAGTTTTTTTTTCAATCCCGACCGAATCTATTTTTATTTTCCATAACAAGCAAACGATATGCCGTCGGTACTTTTTCGATATGTCGATAATGTAGACAAAATGACGTTTCAATTAAGCCTCAAACAAACACTAAGAATGTTTGTTGAATGCTTGTGGCGTAGCATTTTAATAACCCGCTATTTTGCCTTTTTAGCATTATGTGAGTTATGCAGAAGTATATAAAGAAAAATAAGCTTTTAATCATCGTTCAATGTAGTCAAAGGACTAGTGTTTAGTACTTACTGGTTACTTGGGTATGTACTAAGCCATATATTTACAATTAACTTATTGCCCCTTTTATGACTATTTAGACTACTGTGATAATCATTTAATGCAACGTACCGCATTTTGCACTGTTAATCTGACACTAGAGTGACTTTTAGTTTGATCTACTAATGAGTTTGACTTCTTTTTCCTTCTTTTTCACTTTATTTTCTTTGAGCGAAATCGTGTGCGAGATTCGACTATCATAATCGTGTAAATCGGGGTAGTCTAAATAGGGGCAATTGTCACAATATTGCCGAAACATTATTGTGGTATTATTAACGAAATGTTATTTACAATGGAATTTTAAATATGACATACATGCAAAATCACTTGTATGCCTAAATTTCACGTCCTTTCTTCCGATCAAACTGGCAACGGTTATGGCCGTTTTTTTTTGTTCGATTGGGTCCAATATATTGCCCGTTTCTTTGGTAACAAAACGCGCTGCTCACTTTTTTGATAGCTTGAAATCATCGCAGAAAGAATCTGCTTGGCTGTATGTAAATTATAAGTACATATTATGCTTGTCTAGCACGTAAGCTATTGATTTACTTGACAAAATAAACGATATTTGCTCCCGCGACGATTCTAACGACGGTTTCGCCCGCGACGGTTATAATTCATCTCGTACGAAAGGGTGGGAAATTGATAATATCGACCAACATTAGAAAAAGGTTCGCTATGACGGCGCCACAGTGGAGACACACAGTAGTCTCGAATTTGCGTGAAGCAGAATAGCGATTTGTTAGCCAGTGCAAAAAATAGAAATAAATATGTCGGAAATAATTTTCGCGCATTCAGCTACGGGCAGTTCTGTAGGTGGAAAAAAGGTCGTGCGGTGCAGTCATAGCGAATAAGCCAACGCCAAACAGACCGAGCTGTTGTTCGACATATATTGTGGAGTTTCCACCTATTTAGAGTCCCACGCGAAAATTATTAGCGTGGTTATTTTCTACGTGGTAATGTGTGGTAAATGTTTGCAATTTAGAAATTTGAACAATCAGTTTTTCGTTATTGCCTCCCCACTGCACTCCTTCTTGCTTGACAAGCATATTTTCAATGTTTATTAAAAAACGAATTTGCGTAGCACTCGTAAAATTGCTGTATGGTAAATATTCTGTTGAGCCGATTGAACCATCGATTTCAATAAGAGAATGCACGCACAATATTGCGGAGTTTGCACCAATTTAGAGTCCAACGCGAAAATTATTAGCGCGGTTATTTTCTGCGTCTTCCACACATGTTTTCAATTTAGCAATTTTAACCATCAGTGTTTCGTTATTGCCTTTCCACTGCACCCCTCCTTGCTTGACAAGCATATTTTCAATGTATTTAGTAAGTACAGGATAATTATTATTAAAAAACTACAAGGTATACAGCCCTAAGGGTTGTACGAAAGGGTGACGTAGGACTATTTCAGATCATCAGATCAAAGACTAATGTAAACTGCATTTCTGGCATATGTATGTTTATAGGAATCTGTGAGTGCCGTTGTTTAAGTGAATGTTTAAAGGAGAAGAGCAAAATATTCAGATTCAATTCTTCATTTAATGCAATAGTGGTTTTGAAAATACGTGGATGGGGGTTCGTAAGTACAACGCCTGCAACCTTTGAGACATAGAAATTTCCTTTAAAAATCGCTTGTGTGCATCATAAAGGTTGAAATGGTAATGAATGACCAATTTCTGTTTTATTTGTATGAGAGTCCTTATCCTCCTACCACAGGGTTGTGAGGTCTCAAACCATCATAAAATAAATAAATTCAAAATAAATTCAAGCCTCCAAAAACCCCCACATGTCACATGCTCTCCCTTTCTTAAAGAAAGCAAAAGTTCTAATCCACCATAGAAAAATCCCCCCCCCCCCGTGTTAAAAGACGGATGGGTCTCATTATATCATAGAAAAAATTCCTGCCTTATATAACCCCCACTTGCCAAATTTGGTTCCTTTGGCTTGATTAGTTCTCGAGTTATGAGAAAATTTGTATATTACTTGTATGGAAGCCTCCCCCCTCCTAAAGAGGGGAGGAGTCTCAATTTACCATAGAAAAAATTCATGCCTTCTGACACCCCTACATTCCAAATTTGGTTCCATTTGCTTGATTAGCCCTGGAGTTTGGAGGAAATTTGTATTTTATTTGTATGGGAGCCCCCCCTCTTAAAAGGAGAAATGGTCTCAGTACACCGTAGAAAAAAAAATCCTGCTTTCTGAAACCTCCACATGCCAAATTTGGTTCCATTTGCTTGGTTAGTTTAGAAGAAGTTTAGAAGAAATTTGTGCTTCATTTGTATAGCAGCCCCCCCTCTTACGCCCCCCTTAAAGTTCCTCTCTTATATAAAATTGCTGGTCATTTTATCTATACAACGACATATAAATTGTTCAGTTTCGTTCAGTAGTTTAGTAGTTATCAGCATTTGAAATCTTTCATTCAAACGTTACACTTCTATTTTCGTTTTCACAAAGTGCTACCCAGTCCCAGTATAGTAAACAAAGACGTAGTCCTACGTCAAAATGAATTTGCGTATAGGTCTCGTAAAATTGCTGCAAAGTATTGCCAATTGCAAGGAAAATTGTACCATCCAAAGTGCGATATCGCTCATAAAAGTGCTATTTTGCATTGAATCGTTTCGGTATCTTCGGCGCACTTGTTGCTTGGAAGATAACGAAAAAGTGTGCCAAAGATACCGAAACGATTTAATGCAAAATAGCACTTTTATGAGCAATATCGCACTTTGAATGGTACAGTTTTCCGTGAAATTGACAATACAATATTTACAAAATTTGGTTTCTCCGAACTAACTGCTCATTCGAAAAATTGAGCAAATTCGCATTCATACCCCTCACATTTTTTTAAACGGAAATCGAAGCGCCGCGTCACATTCGACACACGGTGACATTTCAATCGATTCGCTTTTGACGGGTTCTTTTCCGGTTTGATTCTCAAACGTGTAAGTCGCGAGTTTTGTGTTTGGAGGGATTTATTTACGTTAAAAACTAATAAGGGTCAGCGATAATTTGTTAGAAACCTTAAGCTAAGCAGTATTGTGACCTAGGGTGTTTGGTTTTGTATGAAACATGGAAGAAAACAGTGAAAATCCATGAAGATGCGATGCTCGTTCGTCCTGGTTGATACACTCAAGCTGCCGCTAGCTGTCAAAACATTTACCTTAAACCAGAGATCGAAATAATTTTTTTTCTGCTCCATAATAGTGCTAAGCTTAACTGGTTTCACAGTACAAATAAACGCGATTCTAGAATTCGTAGTGTTGAAGCGCAATAACTTATTAAAATTGTTTTCCAGGTTGGCCCACAATGAGGACTATCAACTCCAACCAAACGGTCACTATCCCGAAGGGTGTTTCGGCCAAGGTCCATGCCCGCGTCGTGACGGTATTTGGACCACGCGGAAAGCTCAGCAAAAGCTTTCGCCATTTGTCCATGGACGTCTATAAGGTGTCCAAGAAGAAGCTGATGGTTGAGAAGTGGTTTGGATCCAAAAAGGAAATCGCCGCCGTGCGTACCGTATGCTCGCACATTGAAAATATGATCAAGGGTAAGCGGTAGCTATCTCCTAATAATTGCGTGTAATCGTCGCTAACGCCTTGTATTTTCTAGGAGTGACAAAAGGATTCCAGTATAAGATGCGTGCTGTACATGCCCATTTCCCCATCAACTGTGTGATTAGCGAAAATAATTCCCTGGTAGAAATCCGTAATTTCCTGGGCGAAAAACACATCCGCCGCGTCAAGATGCAGGCCGGAGTTACTGTTGTAAACTCGCAGAAACAAAAGGACGAGTTGATCTTGGAAGGTAACGACATTGAAGCCGTTTCCTTGTCCGCCGCTCTGATCCAGCAGTCGACCACCGTCCGAAACAAGGATATTCGTAAGTTCTTGGACGGTCTGTACGTGTCGGAAAAGACGACCGTGGTGCAGGAAGAGGAATAAGCTGGTGTATGATTTTTTACCTTGTAAAATGCAAAAGGAGAAATGAAAGAAGCGTTGCGAAAATGGAATATTTTGTTTGTTTTTACTCGGAGTATGATAGGAAGGACTATCGTTACTCGTTATTTAACACGGAAGTATAAAATGAACAGGTTTTGTTTGCCGTTTTATATGTACGTTATAACAAATATCTACGTATCGAGACACAAAAGAGTAATATTAGCAAGATTACCAAATAAGTTTGCTAGCAGTAATATCTGAGGTGAGTATGGATAGTTGTCTGATTCGTGAATCAGCCACGCCACATGCCCTTGACGATAAATGACATTATTTACCAACTAAACAGATTGGCGAATCTGTTTAGTTGTTTTTTTTTTTTTTGAGAAACTGATCATACGATATTTGAAACCTTAGTTACCAAGAACCTTTTTTACCTTTTCCACACAAAGATACGTAATCTCAGCATACGCGAATAAAATTTTCCGTACGGCAAAATTTAAAAAAAGTTAAACTTTGCAACAGTATCATTCATTGCTAGGTAAAATGTACCTGTTTGTGACTAAAATTTGAGGACATGTCACGATAGCAATGCAAGCGACTAAAAAATTTGGAAATCCCTACTCCCCCCCTTGACCCTACTCTGGAAGACCGAAAAATAATAGATTTTCGTAAATTTTTTTCAGATGCTAGAATTATAGTTAAGTGTTGGGGTATTTTGGTTATTGGTTAAGGGATATTTGAAGATATATTTTGTGTTTTTTGGAAACCAGAATAGTGATTATTATGCTGGTGGCAGGTGGGCGCGTGAATGCCCTCTAGAAAATAGTTCCTTGCTGGCGGTACGTGTCGTAAACCAACATCGGAGCATCGTAGAACGGATTTCAAGCATGATTTTGAAGCTTTAGGTTAATACCTAAATTGTGACGTAGCGATTTTTGAAAATTCGAAAAATTACCAAAATGGCGGCAATTTTTCCAAAAGAAAGGCTTTCTTTATCAAAAATCGCCAAATAAAAGCTAATAAAAGATTGAAAAATTGAGATATCAAAAAACAGCTACGGAGCAATTTAGATAATTCAGTTTTACATGCTGAAAAAAAATTTCAGCCAAATCGGTCCGCTATAGATTCTGAGATACACGTACCGCCAGCTAAAGAAACATGGTTTCGGGCAAGGTTAGTCAAGAGAGGTTTTCTGATGTTCAAATTTGTTAGTTTTTCACCCCCGCTGGGTTACCCTTGGCGGTCCACGAAATTTTCAAAGCGAAAACTGTTGAATGCTTGAATGTATATTTAGTATAAACAACGTCGATGGTTGCTAATGCTAACGTATCAAATGTCTTTTTCTTCCTAACCTTTTTAAACCACATTGGCCTTAAACGTCGCGGACGTCCTTTGTGAGCGACCTGAGCGACGCCTTTACGCCCGCTTGAAAGGCTTGAAATGAAACACCAATGTTGGCAACCCTGGTTCGTAGACCGTCGCCATCAGAGCTGCCAGGAATCCCAGGAATGCATGCACTAAAACGAAAATTATATCGACCTTTTCGCATGGCAGCTTGTGGGTACAACTTTCGGAGAACGTTAACATGCCTTTGGCAACTTTATTCACGTCAAGTTGATATTTCCAAC
The DNA here is from genome assembly GCF_943734655.1 of Sabethes cyaneus. Taxonomy (NCBI): domain Eukaryota; kingdom Metazoa; phylum Arthropoda; class Insecta; order Diptera; family Culicidae; genus Sabethes; species Sabethes cyaneus. Next base: position 241,609,918 of record NC_071355.1, read on the forward strand.
TTTAATTGAAGATAGAATTAACAAAAGGGCGAATGTCGCAAGCGTAAACAAACCGAGTGAGGGTTGATTTTCCTATGCTGGTCCAGCAAAAAATAACTCTCACCCGTTTTGTTTACATTTGCGACATTCGCCCTTTTGTTAATTCTATCTAGAATTGTTGTAGAACTTTCAAGCATACGTGAGCGGAGTTCCCAAAAGCAAACAAACATTGTCGAAAACTGTACCCATTAGCCGCCATTATGCGCGTGAAAAGGTGCATACAATATTCAGTCCCTTTTTATTTTTTAAATTTTATGCTGATTCCATAAAAAATCTGCAATTAAAAATTGCTATTTTATTGTACTTTGCAGCTGTACCTGGATTAATCCAGATTATTTTCTATAATGCCAATGTATATGACAAAACAATACAGCAGCATTGCAGTTGTCACTCTTTCTCTTTGTCCCTCACAGCATTTGCAATGTCGCACTTTTTGTGCCAGTCGTACTTTTAGACTGCGGTGTCCAATAAGGTGCAAAATGCGGTATACATTTAGCGAATTCATAAATTAACCGGGCTCAGGTCGATTAGCACTCAGTAATATATTATGACAATATAATCGTTTCGGTATATTCGGTGCACTTTTTCATTATTATTATATTAATATTAATATATATTAATACATCTATATTAATATTATATTAATATCATCCTAGCAATAAATGCGCCAAAAACACCAAAACATTTCAATTTTAAATAGCACTTTTATACACCCCATCGACATCTCTATACCGAGCTGCAGTGAACGTCAGCGACAGCATGTCCTGGGCTCAAAATTTGACAGCGGGCCCAAATCAAGCTGCTGGCAGTCGAGTCGAGTGAAACGAAGTGATGAAATGCTATCTCATTTTCGCACACACGAGATGTTGGCGGCGAAAACATGGTTGCCTGCCGATGGGATGCTTTTATATGAGTGATGTGCACTTTTGATGGTAAAGAAAACTTTTCTTGAAATCAGCAATACATGACGAACAATAATTTTTGATCTACCATGTTTTTTCTTGTACAAGCAACATTTTTTTGATAACTATATTTTATGTTAATATTGCTGATTGCAATGAAAATTGTACCATCCAAAGTGCGATATCGCTCCTAAAAGTGCTATTTTGCATTAAATCGTTTCGGTATCTTCGGCGCACTTTTTTGTTATATTCCAAGCAATAAGTGCGCCGAAGAAACCGAAACGATTTAATGCAGAATAGCACTTTTATGGGCGATATCGCACTTTGGATGGTACAATTTTCCTTGCAATTGACAATATTTAACAATAATTAGAATGTCATTGTGCGTTGCAGCAATTTTACTGCCGGTGGAGACATAACTTTCCCTTGTTACATTTTGTCATTTTTGATTTAAAAAGATGGAATCTCCACAATTAAGTCTTATTAAAAAAGACATCTTTTATATTTATTTGGCTTGCGATGGGTGCCATGTTTTTGTTGCCAACATCTCGACAAGGTTGGCAGCAAATTTACCTGTCAGACGGGCGCTTTTCCTGCAATAGCGCCCTTCGTTAAGTCGACTGTCAAACACTGTTCGTTAAGATAGGGATAACACCAGGGGGGATCTATTGCTGTCAAATTTCTTACATGTGTGCGTTACCGCAGATGGTGTTTGGTCCATGACGTTTGTACTGTCATGGACCAAACGGCTTATGATTGATTTCGAGCCAGGGGACTCGCAACTCTATTGTTGTCTGCTGCAGTTGACAGAAACTCAAACCCAAACACGCAGCACAATTGTCGTTTGTATTGTTTTGATCCCGATAATGCATTTATCTGCTTTTTTGCGTAAATAAAACAAACTAAGGAACTTTTCGGAAGCTACATATACAGGCAAGAGCAGCAAATCGGTAAGAAAAGAAATAGCAAGAGCGGCATTGAAAATTATGGTTACCTGCCTGACCCTTCACATGTGAGTTTCACAATTCCTTACCGATAGATCCCCCCTGGATAACACCCCGCTGTTTTTTTAGGTAAAAGCTTTAATTTCTACCTGTTGAGGCAAAAAACTTGGCAACACTGTAATCGACGATCGCCGGCGTCTACCGACCGGGCAACCGCGTCTCATCTTCACGTTCGGTCGGTTTATCTCGCTTTCGACTATCTCATTTCGGCTCATTACCGTTTTAAACTTCGAACTGTTCGCACGTAGTTTGTGTTTCGTTCCGTGTGCGCACGACGCAAGCACATTTTTGCTTACAGTGAAAAAATTTTCCGATTCTATTTCTGCCGCCGACTCCATTGTAAACATCGGAAAAAGTGTTGAACGTGACAGTGCAGGTAAGTGACACCATTTTGACGATACTTGCGGGTACGGAAATATGTTTCCGGTGCGATTTTTTCCATTTCCAAAAGACGCCGACGGAACCGGCTTGAGCCCCGTGTTTCCTCCATTACTAGTTTGAGCTTTTTTTTTCTTTCCTCGCGGTTCGGCGAGAAAGAGAGAAACTCTTTCACTACCGATCGAAGCATGAGATGGGTATACGATTTGGCGTGCAAAAAGTGTTTATTTTCCCGGCTGATTGTAAATAGATTGGGCTTTGCCGTTTTGTTGAGAATATCGGTACATATTTTTCGTCGTTTTAATGTTGAAGGGTTTTGAAAATCAATATTTTAGACGTATTTTCTTACTACTGATGTATTATATTGGTGTTGAAACAAGCTTGGTTTGGCAGCAATCTTTGAATAATGGCTTCCCATTTCAAACCGGTCGGTGCATGTTTAGAACCAAATTCAAATTCAGTTTTTATACACATTGCAGAAAGATGGCTGATCGTCATTCTCAGGGACGCGCTCGGGCGCGTGGATATGCAGTAGGCAGCTCCTCTCATGAATCCCGCGAAGGACGCGGTCAAGTTCCAGTTCGCGGAAGTGGTGTTGGCATACCTGGACAGGGTGTAAGTATTTGGGTTTTAATATTCGAAGAAAAATTCTCATAACGACTCGTCTTGTATATAGCCACGTCCAGCTTGGGGCCAACCTGGCGGAGGAGAAGGCCGTGCCTCTGTTCACCGCGATTCAAGTGCCGGACGACATGGAAGCTCTAGTGGAGGAAATGGAAACGGAAACGGTGCTGGCACAAGCGCTAGCGGAGGAGCGGGCACCAGTCGAGGTGCTATGCGCGGTCGGCGTACCATTGGTGACACATTGCGAACTCGTGCTATGGATGCTCCTTCCAAGCACGGTACTACTGGACAACCCCTGCAGCTACATAGCAACTACTTTAAACTGCTTAAACACATTGAATGGACCCTATACCAGTATCGAATTGACTTTTCGCCACAGTGCGCCAGTTCTCGTCTGATGCAGGGATTGGTCAATGAACATAAGAAGATTTTCGGAGGATTTCTGTTCGATGGCACTCAGCTGTTCATGGTCAACAAATTACGAAGCGACCAGCTTACTCTACAATCTCGCCATGAACGAACCGGGGACATCTATCAGCTGCGGATTGTCCACACAGGTACGGTCGATATGACCAACGAAACCGGAATCCAAGTACTGAATCTGATTCTCAGACGAGCGATGGCTGGCTTAAACCTTCAGCTTGTAGGACGTAATTTGTTCGATGCAGCCGCCAAAATTTCCATTCGTGAATATCAAATCGAACTGTGGCCCGGTTATATTACCAGTATTCGCCAACACGAGCAGGACATTCTGGTTTGTTGCGAAATCGCCCACAAAACTATGCGAATGCAAACTTGCTATGACATTTTGCGTGATTGTCAAAAACACGACCGAAATTACAAAGATTCCTTCAAACGTGCCGTTTTGGGCGTTGTAGTCCTGACCGGATATAATAACAAAACGTATACCATTAACGATGTCACATTCGAAACGACACCGGAAAGTACCTTCGACACGAAGAACGGCAAGACATCTTTCCTGGAATATTACAAATCCAAATATAACATTCGCATTCGCGATCCGCATCAGCCTATGTTGCTGTCCCGAGCCAAGAAGAGGGATCTCCGTGCCGGTGGTTGCGAGCTTATGGCGTTGGTACCCGAACTTTGCCAGATGACCGGTCTCACAGACCAAATGCGTACAGATTTCAGGTAGGCAACAATCAATCATCCCACTTACTTTTTCGAACAACATCACACCTCTGTTTCAATTTATTTCGATAGAATGATGCGTGCTATGGCCGACCACACCCGTCTGAATCCAGATCGTCGTATCGAGCGATTGGAAACGTTTAACCGTCGTCTGCAAACGTCACCAGAGAGCGTGGAAGTATTCAAAACCTGGCAGATGGAATTGGATAGGCGTTTGGTTGAGCTGCCAGGTCGATTGCTGCCACAGGAAATGATTTTCTTCTCGACTACCGCTAAGTACGTTTGTAATATGCCTATTTAAATTTCTTGCTTTGTTAATTGAATGATTTTACGTTACAGCGGAGTACAGGCCGGTGAGCAGGCTGATTGGACGGCACACTTCCGGAACAACCCTATGTTCGCGACTGTACGATTAACGCGCTGGTACCTGGTGGTGCCGAACCGTGCCACTCGTGAGGCAAACGATTTCCTCGGCTGTATGATCCAAGCTGCCCGAGGTATGCGGTTCGAAATCAGTAATTGTGAGTTGGTCCCCATTCCGGACGATAATCCCGGCACATATGTGCGAACCTTAGACAACATTCTTAACAAGGACCCTCAGATGATTATGTGCGTCGTGTCCAATAATAAGGCGGACCGTTACACCGCCATCAAGAAGAAATGTTGCGTCGACCGTGCCATTCCAACGCAGGTTATGGTTCAGAAAACTATCACCCCGAAAGGTGGCAACGTACGAACGCTGATGTCAGTGGCAACGAAGGTCGTTATTCAGATGAACTGTAAACTTGGCGGTGTCCCGTGGAAGGTAAAGATCCCCCTCAACGGCCTGATGACTATCGGTTTCGACGTATGCCATGATGCTAAGGATAAGACCAAATCATTCGGAGCGATGGTTGCCACTCTGGATCACGATAACAAGGGAACTCCCAAATTCTTCTCCACGGTCAGTCAACACACGCATGGAGAGGAAATTTCCAATTATCTACCCATCAACACCGTGAAGGCTCTGAACGAGTACCGTAAGGAATTCGGCGAACTGCCGAAACGTATCATCTTCTATCGGGACGGTGTAGGCGAGGGACAGCTACACTACGTCTACGAACACGAAGTCAAGTCCATTGTAGATAAGCTTAACCAGATTTACAAATCGGCCGGCATCGATCAGGAAGTTCTGCTGACGTTCTTCATCGTAAACAAGCGTATCAATACGCGTTTCTTCGACCGCCGACAAAACCCGCGGCCCGGTACCGTGGTTGATGATATTGTTACTCTCCCGGAGAGGTAAATTAAGATTTGAACTTTAAATCAGCGAGCGTAAACGTGTAAACTTCATTTTATTTTCCATTTCAGAACCGATTTCTATCTGGTGTCCCAGTCGGTCCGACAGGGTACCGTCTCGCCGACGGCATACAACGTCATCTTTGACACGTCCGGTTTGAAAATCGATCACCTGCAAATGCTCTCGTACAAGCAGTGCCACTTGTACTACAATTGGTCCGGTACGACGCGAGTTCCAGCCGTGTGTCAGTATGCACACAAGCTTTCTTTCTTGGTGGCTCAGTTCCTACACCAGGCACCAAGCAATTTGCTGGAAAAGAAGCTGTATTTCCTCTAAACAGGGGGACGCAGATGGTGGGACAAAAGGTGAGTGCGCGTTGTTTTCGTTTATCAGAGAAAACCTTCAAAACCAGAAGACCCAGAGCATTACTTCCAATCGTTTCCACTGCCGGGGAAATGTTGATCGTGAAAGGAAAAACTAAAACGTTATCCTTAAGGTATAACTGTTACGCTTTTTCTTAGTAAGTATTCCTGTTACTATTTTTAACGTTCTTGACTTTGACAAGAGACACTGCACTGTGAAGACAGCGAAGAAGAAATACCCAATGAAAGGAATTTATTTTTCCTATTTTTTATTTGACCTACTGTTAATTTAGGAATAGTTAATAGTTTGACAACAATGAAAAAAGATGACGAAGTAATTTTTTATATAACTTACAGCTTCTTATTCGATCCTAAAGAAAGTTCCCTGTGCGCGCGCATTCGAGTTTTTTGGTGGCGGTTAATTATGCTATCTTTAAGAAAGAAACGTAGCTTACAAACTTATCTATATATCACAAAACATTACATGTAATATCCAAACTTGATAATTCACAAATGGTAAAATAAACGAATGATGACAAATCAGAGAAAGAAACGTTTCAATTTAGCGGGGCGTTCGTAACTAACGCAACGGATGCGAATCACTGTAGGACGTATCACTCATATCCGAAAACAAATTTAGTACGCTTCTCGTTTTGCTACAGGCGATTGAAGTAACTACTTTTTATGAAAAATTGCAATTGAATGTAGTGTGTTGAATGGTTTCCTCTACATTTCTGTCATAGAAACTAAAAAACAGCATTAGAACCAACTTTAATACGGATTAAGCATTACTATTAATTTTCTCTGCATTGTAGGTAATAGACCATTGATTTCCCTACATGTTTTGAATGTGACGAACGAAATCTGATCATCACTCAAAGCAACTAGGTAACTTGAAATTTTGAGCTGCGCTTCAAAGTACAACACTAAATGTTGAAGAAGTTGGAAATCTTGCGCAGAAAGCTTAACGAATACATACATAGAGACATACTGAATTAATTATCACAATTGATGCTTATAATTAGAATTTGTTGAATTTACTGAACATCAATCGCATTCACCTTGTTCTTTGTAAAATATGTTGAAAAATCATTCACATTTCAAATAAAAGAAGCCTAACAAGGAAACAGGAAGGAAACAAAATAATCGATTTATGATGGCTAGTTTTGTTTATCTTACTTGTTACCACATTATTCGTAAAACAAGTACATAAACGGGGTAACTTGCAACAGCTGGAAGATGTAAAAAGCTGTGTTCCGTTAGCTTTAAGAGGCAAGTTATCATTTAAATTTGCATCAAACAATACTAAAGCACACCTGAAGAGTGAAAGATACTTTCGGTAAGTCGGAAATATGCCAGTTTTTCTCTGGATATACTGAAAATGGCCATAGAAGAGGCCGAAAAGAAAATAACCTCGCTGAGAGAATCGACCAGCAATATGACTGTCTCTAATTACGATCACTCGTAACGTAATGAACATTCATATATTACATAACCAAGAGCTCGATGATTTTTAACTCTCCCGTTCCACTTCGTGACGCGATTTTGCATAGTGGATATACGACGTGTAATGCGTTATTATACAACTTTCGCCTCCCTATGTGCGTTACGTAATATATGAATGGTCCTTCAAGAAGGCAGCTCTAGAGGATCCAGACAAGGAATATGCTGCATGAATAATATAAAAAGTTATTGCTGTAATTTCTGTTATGGGGCTCATAAATTATTTTTCACCAACCTGACATAGGACATTTATGCGTATATTCATAGCAAAAGCATTAAAAATCGCAAGTCGGATTATCATTTGCATATTCAAGTCAAAAGAAACTCATACAAATCTATAAATTCGTTCAATTTGCAAAAAACATTACTTGTTGCAAGTTACCCCGCTTAAGGGGTTACCAGTAACAAATTTAGTTAAAAATTCTACAACAGCCAATATTGATCGCATATTTTTTCTCAATATTTGAAATTGTTCTATCCTAGACCTAATAACTTTGTATTAATTAAATGTCCTCAAATGTACTACAGATAAGTTTTCACTTGCACTCATAGTTGAGAACTGTTGCAAGTTACCATTGACCATACCAAAGACGGTACCATCTCGACATTTCTGAAGTCGGAGAGTAAAAATTTGATCCGTAGTAGTACGGGCCCCCATAAAGCCCGCCTGATACTGCCCTACGAAATCTCTTGCTATTGGGGATAGATGACGCAACAAAATCTGGCAGAGCACCTTGTAGGCGGCGTTGTCCAGCGTAATGCCGCGGTAGTTACAGCAGTCTAGCCGGCCGCCCTTTTTGTAGAAGGGTCAGACAGGGTGGCAACTCAACCAGGAAAAGACCAAGAATTTTTTTTCACCCGGAAAAACCGGGAAAAAACCAGGAATTTTCACCCAAAACCAGGGAAAAAATCCGATGCTTCTGGTTGCTTAATTACTTGTGTGGCCATGTCCGCTGGTTCGACTAAACCAAACAGTTTCTCAACTGTCGATGGTCATATGCCCTGGCTTTCACCTGTCGCCAGGAGAGATTTGCATCAATAGTCTGAATCAGTTGACTGATGTTGACGGCGTAGCCCACCTCTTCTCTTCTGCTCACCTGTGGATTACAGTTAAGTCCAGGTTTCCGGCAGATTGCTGAAGAGCTGATGCAACATTTGCGATGACAATACTGGGCAAGTTTTCAGCATCTCGGCTGAAATGCAGACTATTCCTGGTGCTTTACAAGACTTCATATATTCAATTGCAATTAACGATGGCACCTCCGGGTTGACATGGTCGATGCGACGTACTGTGAGCATCATACACTGCTGATTTTTCTAGTCTGCAGAATTTGAGACTCGAAAGAGTTCAACGGTTAAGCTCGTCTTGGTCGGTCGGACGGTCGATCAGTAATTAGCCAGCTCTGCCCGTGACGGCATCCTCGCATTGGTACTAACTCCACTAAGGTAGCAAAAAATTTCTGCAATAAGGTAATATGTCTGCTGGTAGTGACCCTCTTCAACTAGTTAGTTGACCCTGGCTCTTTTGTCCCGTTTACAGAACTTCTTAACAGCCCTTTCTAGCTTGGTGTATCGTTGATGGGTTGCTGTCTTAGTCGCCCTGGTTCGTGCACACTCAATCTTGGTTTTCGTTGTGTTTGGGATCAGGGTACGATCGTTTTTATTGTATTGTTTCCCTCCGAGCCTCGTAAGCCCCTTAGATCTCGATTAGTTCCAGTATTTGGAGCTACAAGCTGCCAGCTTTTCTTGCCCATTGAGCCAACTGGCAAGACAAGTTGTTGGGCAAGGGTCTGTGAAGTAATCTGTGGCCACATTCCGCAACTCTTAATTTTGTTGATTTCAGATAATCGCCGCCACCGCAATAAGTAAGAAGATTTTCAAATAGTAGTTAGTCCGGACGTTTCGAGCTATTGCTGGTCTTCGCTCATCATCTGCGGACAACTTTTTCGTCCAATAGGTCCAACTTGGTTTATCTTTCTCTTTACTATGTCTTATTTTCTATTTCTCTTTCTCGCAAGTTTTTTAATTACAGGGTCATATGCATCTTTGAACGTTGCGGAATCTACCTGTCTATTCACAACATTGTCCTCACCTTTAATTTTAATGTAATGTGTTCTGATATTAGTCTAGTGTTATGCTTAGTTATTTTCTCTACGATTTTGGTTTCGTCAAATTTAAAAACATGACCTGTTTCAATGCTGTGTTGGGTTAAACCTGTGCCGCCAACTGTTTTTGCTTTGATGCTATATTTATGTTGTTCCATTCGTTTATGTAAAAAGTCGTACGTAGGAGAAACAAGCGGGTGGCACTCAATTTCATTCGGCATAACTAATAACTAATTGACTAGTCCATTGAAAAAAAAGTTTTAGTACGCGAAGAGAATTTATCATGTCATCTCTTAATAAATTCTAATGAAAAAACTTGCGGAGGCAGAGAATCTTCATTCAGTGTCCTCGGAAAAAGGAAGTACCTTACAGAATTTTACTAGCAAAATTTTTTTGATGCCTTGAAGAATATTACAAAGTCATTTGTTTTTAAGTCACGAATAGTGCGGGTAATTATAAAATGAATAAATTTAAATATACGAACTACCAAATTCTACCAATACAGTAAATCGAACAGCAGTTGTGCGATACCTGAGAGGTGTTCCGAGAACAGTTCTAGAGGTTGAAATTTTTCCGGTACAGCAATTCGACAGCAGCCTGGGGTTCTGGCACTGCAACGATTTCTTCATTCTTCATGAATTACTCATCGCATAACTACAGCGTATATTTACTTTTTAGATCAGGTAGAGACGTTCGAAGCGATGATTGGTGCCCTTGTCAACAACCTATTCCAAGTAATCAGAAAGTTATTTCTATTCCAGTTTGTATTTGCAACCGAACGAATCCTTCTTCCGTGGTTTGTTCCGACATTTCTCTAGAGTACTCCGTCAACTTTCACTTCACAAGATTTTCTGAACAGCTTCACTGTATATCGCACATTTCTTCTGTTGCGCAATTAATTAAGTATAATTGGCGCATTCAAGTAGGAAATTGGACCGCAAAACGCAACGATCAAGAAGCATACGCCGCTGTACGAAGCTGAAAATGTACAAAACCCTTATTTAACCGGTTGTTCTTTACAGACTTGAAGCTGTGACGTCGCTCACAGTGGAAATACGCGCTCTTGTCGTGTTTGACCGGAAGATGCTGCGAATGATATTTGGCGGAGTACAAACTGAAAGCGGAGAGTGGTGGGAACGTTTTATGAATCACGAGCTACATACACTTGTTAGAAAGATTGCAATCGTATATCTGGCTAAAGTCAGTAGGCTACGGTGGGTTTGGCATGTCATAAGGATGCCGCATGACAGTGCAACAAAAGCGGTTCTTTTCAACAACCCCACCAGCACTCGGTGGGATCGACGTGCTAGATTGCTCGACCAGATCAAAAGCGACTTGTGACTACTGGGAAATTAGCGATGAGTGAGTGACTCATGGAGTGGACTGAGTTGAATGGAGACAACTGCTTAAAAAGCATGAGGCACTCCGGTTCTATGCTGACAACGATGAGGTATTTCAGGGGTTTCCCTGTAAAAAAAAATACAATTGAGTTATTATTTGTAGAACTAAAAAAAGTAAAGCAAAGCCTAGATGCTACATTCCGTTATCGAAACTTGACCTTCTGTTTTTATACGACAGACTTCGCAGCCAGCTTTTGGAGCGCAGGACAATTGCAAGGCCAGTTGCTACGATCCTATTGACTCTAACAGCATCTCCCAGTCGGGATTCGAACATACGACGACCGGCTTATTAGGCCAGCTGGGAGAACTATCAATCATGAAATTAAGTTTGCGTAATACTTTAAAAGTTTTACCAGCGATTTAAGCTTCTTGAGTTGTTATTTAATCATGCAAGAAAATACCGGTTTTTGATCGGGGAAAAATCGGTAATTCGGTATTGGAAGAGCCTCATAATCCGGTAAAATCGATAAAGCATCTCTACTCCCGAAAGGATACTGGTCGTCTGCGAAAAGAGCATAAAGCTTTTAATTAAGTTAGGAAACTTAGCACTCCCGAGGGGATGACCAAGCAAAGCGTTTAATCCGTCATGCGGAATTGCAAAAGAGTTCAACCATACCGCCCAAAATCTCAATCCAATCAATGAATGAGTTTGGGGGAATGGTATACAGAACCCTGTGCAGGCCTCTGAGAAGCGCATCTTTCCAAGATGCCGCAAAATGACCGCTTTCCATCCTAACTTGGAACCGCAGGTCTGTAAAAGACAGTCCCGGCCGACAAAAAGTATCTTGTCCGATTTTGCTTCGTTCACAGATTTTTCTCATAATAGGTACACATTAGCTGAAGTAGCCGACGCATTTTCATGAAGAAATTCTGCTAGAGAAGACTAACCGCCGGTTTCAATCCTAGTCAGTGTTGCAAATATAAATTTTTATTTTTACTCTAGAAAAAAAAGGAAAAGGGAATAGATAACCCGGCAAACTTTCCAGCATAATATTCAATACAAAAAAACTTGTATTTTTCCATTCTTGATGCTAATTTTGTGTTATATTCGAAAGCCAGGAATTTTTTAAAAATCGACCAGGAAAACCGGGAAAAAACCAGGAATTTGAAATCACAGATTGAGTTGCCACCCTGACTACGCCTTCCATCCACATCTCCGGTAGTTTCTCTTCTTCCCAAATCCTTGAAATCAGCCAGTGAAGTGCCGTTGCTAGCGGTTCTTGGCCATTTTTATAAAATTCAGTCGGAAGTCGGTCCTTTCCGGCGGCTCTATTATTCTTCAGCAGACCGGTATCTCGCTGGATCTCTTCGAGATCGGGAACCAGTACGCTGTTGTCGTTTGTAGGTACTCCGAGGCTAACTTCCATTGCGTCTCCTGCTGCTATACCGCCGTTGAGGTGCTCATCGAAGAACTGCTTCCACCTGTCGACCACCTCGCGCTCGTTTGTTATTAGATCCCCTCCCTCGTCCCTACACATGTCAGGTTTTGGTGTGTAGGCCTTGCGAGTTTGGTTCACCTTCTCGTAAAACTTGCGGGTGTCATTAGCTCGGAATAGTTGTTCTAGCTCCTCACGATCTCTGTCCTCCTTCTGGCGCTTTTTCCTCCTCAGGATCGTGGTCAACTCATTCCTCGCTCGTCGATACTTGGACAAATTCTTTCTCGTGGATATGCTCAGATAGTTTTCCCAAGCTCTTTTTTTCCTCTCTTCTTGGCTTTCCCCGTCAAATCAATCATTTCGTGCACTCGAGGTTTCCACACCTAGCACCGCGGTTGCGGCCTCGTTGATGGCCGGGCCTATCCATCCTAACCGTCGATAGTTTTGAGCGCACATGTACTGCTACTAGGTAGTGGTCCGAGTCAATATCCGCACTCCGTAGGGAGCGTTCTTTGTGGGGAAAGAAGGTGCTTTTGATCACCAAGCCTCGGGAAGTCGCAAAGTTGATGCATCGCTGGCCGTTATCGTTCGTGTCGGTGTGCAGGCTATGGGCCCGATCACCGGTCTATACCGCTTCCTGCCGATTTGGGCGTTCATATCCCCGATGACGACCTTGATGTCCCGTGGTGAGCAGCTGTCGTACGTTGCCTCCTGCTGCTTCCTTCTCGTCGTCGGGTCTACTTTCGTGTGGACAATGCACGTTTATGATGGTATAGTTGAAGAAACGGCCTTTAACCCTCAACACGCACATTTTGCCCAACACTGGGAAGCCCGTTCCCAGCTCGTTAGTCGCTCCACCACTCTGAAAAAATTGGGCTTTGCCGCCGCGGATCGTCCAAACCTTCTCGCTTTTGCGCCAGATCTCCTGCAGTGCCACGATGCCAAACTTTCGGGGTTCCAACTGATCGAGCAGAACCCTGTCGCTACCAACGAAATTTAGCGATCTGCAGTTCCAGGTACCAAGTCTCCATTCCATGCCCTAGTATAGTAAACTAAACTAAACTAGCGTTATTTGATGTTCGCAGTACATACTTTCGAGATGAACAGTCAGCCAACCGCTAGTAATGCTTCGACGATGAAGCGAACCTTAGAGCCGCAGCTGCGGACTACCCAGGTAACCAATAAGCATTTCCAATGCAATTTAAAAGCAAGCCAATAAGCATTTAAGTTGCCTTAAATACTACTTAAATGCTATTTTGGCAAAATATGCGGCTACTTTACTGCCAATGCTTATTTGCAGCTAGTTACCAACAAGAAGAATTTAAATAGAATTTTGGATGCCAATTTGCAACAGTTATGCAGTCAAAAAGCTGATAAACAACAACCTGCAGTATAAAACGCCAGGGATGCTAATAAACGACTGATTTACTGCTTATTTTAATGCTTATTGGTTACCTGGGTAGAAATTACCCACAGAACGAACTAGTTTCACGCTGCATAAACGCCTTCAACGCCGTTCAATAAATGATAACCATTAACTTAAAGTCCGATATAATTGGATGATCTTAGGCTTAGGTGATACCTTATTAAGCAACTACATTAGTGATTTTGTTTATTGTATATATATTATATAGTATCTTATTACGTTATGTAACTGTATGATTTTTTTTATACATATATGTTTCTATTCTATACTTTTGTAATTAGATTCAAGATTGTTTTAACGAGCATAAGGCCCTTATTCAAACACAAATTTTTCGAAACGTCTAGTTGGCCGTAATTGGATTTGGTGACAAATTGGTGTATTTTTGGCGTCCATCAAAATGCAGCTGTCCTACAGTTTTCGACCCGTCTATGTATCACGATGTTGCACGATGATCTGAGTCTGTTTTTGCGCTTTCTGTTTTTTTTTATGATTTCAAATCATATCTGTACTTAATCCGCTGGTTCATTTCTATGTTCGTCCTACATAACTTGTCAGAGTCGCGAATAGCGACAGATTTGTTCTTATAAATATAAATCAGGACTTTCTAACTCAATACGGCAATTCGCCAAAATGCAAAAATTCTCAAACAGTAACAAAGGCAAATTAAGTGAAAAAATGTTTTGTGAAATAATATAACGTTTTGTTACAAAAGAATTTATTTGATAAAATAATGATAAATGGTACTCGATATCTTTGAAATTATTTATCTCTAGTGTTTGAAGAATGATTTCATATAGTTCATAGTTGCATCGTGATTTTGTTGACACTCGTTGATAGTATTCAAAATTCGTTCATTGTCCTTAGATGCTCGTGCCAGTCGGGCCTCGTGGAGGCTACGGTAATTTAAATTGTGCCCCCAGAAACCGGCGCTATCCAGATGCGCTTTACAGGTTATCAATTCGTAGCTGCCGTGGTTGTCCTTCCTGGCAGTTCGACCTTTAATTTGTGTTTCTTCCTTGACATCGAGCGAGAAAAACGTCTGAATTACATGCAGCCCACCGTGCTTTTCGATTGCAACGCTAGACTTATAATCGACGCCACGTCCCATGGCGGATGTCGCCAAGGTAATGGTTTTAGCCACGCCTGCTTCATCAATATATTGATTCATTAGTGGCTGTTCTGTATTCTCCGTCAGCACATTCAATCTATCGAACTGGCTGCAATATTCGTCGCGGAAACTATTTAACAGCAAATCGGATTGGAAAAATACAAGCACAGATCTTTGAGCTCCGAGGATGGCATTCACTCGAGCAAAAATTGCTGTCTTCCACTCCGCAATGCTACCTAAAACACGAAAATCAATTGATTGATGGAAATCAAGATTGGAACCACCGAAATAAGTCGGCATCAGCGACATATCCTTGACATTATACAGATTTTTAATGGAGTGTTTTTCATACTGGTTGAGGTCAGCAAGTGTACCAGAGACACCCAGGATCAGAGGATAATTCTTCGGCAGGATCGCGTAAGAGATTGACCCAGAGCTCAAGTTAAAGTAACCGTAGTTGGTTTCCTGTCCTACCTTGATATTAAAATTAGAACCACGCAGACGGAAATAATTGAATACTGGATAATAACTGTTTAAGTGATAGTTTTCGAATCTGCCGTCCTGTTTGCAAAGGATGGTACTGCGTGCACTGAGTTTGTAGTCATGCCATGTGTCAGTCGACAAAGTGGACACCGCCAAGGCGCACTCAATCATTTCCTTCAGATGTTCGTCGAAAAGTTGTTTGTTGGTTAGCTTGTTGGTGTTTACATGTTTTTGACGCCACGCCAAAGTTTGGTAGTATTTTCCATCGTTAATAAAGTTGTAGAACTGTTTTTGTTTTTTCATTTCCTCCGAATTGATATAAGAATAGATATCTTTTACGATCCCTTCGATACTCATGCATTTGCGTTGAGATACTATGTTCCATATTTTCTGCTGTATCAAATCCAATCCTGGTAACATGAGCCGAACAGCAGGATAATATTGGCTTCCATAGAATTGAGAGGTAAAGAAAACATCCACTTCATCAATCAGAAGAACCGATTGACGCATATCCTCAGCGACTAATTCATTTTTGTTTGGTTGATCGTTTCCCAATAGCATCTGTTCTATTAAACTCCGTAGTCCCATGCGTTCACCATTAATGACAGGAGCGATCAGATCGTTCGCCATGTCCTCAAATGTGCTGTAAATGATTGAATCGCTCAGATCAAACAAGGAAATAAAATGTTCGAAGTCATGTCGATCTCTCTTCACTAGGTATCTGTTGTAGCATACTATACGAGGTTTGTGACCGGTCAAGGCCAATAAAGCAGCAGTTAAACCCAGCACCAGCGATTTACCCTGGCCAGTCAGTACCTGAGATAGATGGTTAACTACGCCATCGGCCGCCCGATCAATGCTCAACATTCTTAAAATGCATAGGGCCTGAATACAATGAGGAGTCAAATACTTTCCAGTACTAGACACATCTTTGGATACTAGAATTGACCACACAGCGGCCAATCCTGCCAGAATTTCCGGTATTTTTTCTAATTTGTCGTTACTATTCCAGGTCTGATGTGGCTTGACGAACGTGATTTCTTTTACTTGGTTTACAATGTGATTTGCCTTTGCAGTAATTTCTGAAACTAATAAAACAAAACAAAGTTACTTAAAATACAACAATAAAAATTCCAAAACTTCCTCACCATCACTAGACATTTCCATGAACTTCTGAAAAGCATCGGAATATTTCTGATAAGCCGAACGCAGCACTTCCGTTTCAAATCCTTCGTTCAAGCCAGCGAACAGCTCCAAAGCTTTATCGATGTCCATTTCGTTTTGCTTCCGAATGTACCAAAACGACTCTTTGATCAGATAGATTCGATTTGTAAAGTCGCGATGGCAGCTACTATTGTCTACAGCGCTGACAAAGGGTTTAACCCGTTCGTCGAAAAACATCTCAAATGACACATACTCGGACTGTTCCTTGAGATATAAAAACGAGTTTCGTACGGCAAAGATCAATTCATTGGTTGTGTTAATTTGTACCATTTCGGACAACTCCAGTTCGGAGCTCCATTTTGTTTTCTGCAGCTGATTTTTTATGAGCGACAGCATGGTTAGCAATATTTCAAGGACATAATGCTTTGGACACGGATGATTGTCAAAAAGCACCGGCACTGTTTTAGCAAACTTTTCCACTGCTTCGACAGAGTAGGTTCGATTATCTGTGTTAGCCCATTTGTTGTCCATTAGTTTAATCAATTTTAGATCAACCATTGGGCCCATGCTAACATCGGGAAAAGCTTTAACGTACCAATCAAATTGGACATCGTTTAAATCCGCCAAGAGATCGCTGTATGTTCTGAAGAACGATACCGTCGCGTCCGGGGTAACATTTTTCTCCAATGCAACTGAAACAATTTCCAGCAAAGTCATCTTCAATGACTCCATCTGTGGAAGACGAATTTTGAAAGAAATGCTGCCTATAATATCGTCTCTGTTTTTCCAATAAATGTTGAATACGTCCACTAAATCTCGGAAGCTATTCGATGTGAGAGAATGTTTAATGGTTTTTTCATTGATTAGATCCAGTTGTTTTTGTAGAATTTGCCCGTCAATAGAAGCGTTGTCTTTTTGAATCACGTAGGACATAGTTTGTACAATGAAACGAGCCGTATTGTGAGTCATAACACGAAGTGTCTCCAATTGACCGCGACCAGCCTTATTTAAAAAGTTGATATAATTCTGAATGATTTGCTCGAAGCTATCGAACTTATAGTCAGCTGGAAGAATATGATACAAAACATCGTCGAGTAGACAATACCAGACGTACTTCTCATCAGCAATTTTAAGTGAATTGCCATTTGCCGTCGCGTAACCGAAAAATTTCTTCGTGTCATTCACGAGTTGTCTCCAGGTGGACCGTTGCTTCGGTCCTTCAAACAATTTTACGTCATATTCGAACGGCTTCTTTTCATTACTGAAACCCAAATCGAAATGTTTCAAGAGTTTGAAAATGAAGAAATATTCTCGTTCTAGACACTTTGTTAAAACGTTTTCCGATTTCCAAGTGATCTTTTTAATCGGATGCCATCCAGTATGATTACTAATTAGTAGATCCTCTATGGTATGATCTGTTCTGCTGGTGATTTCAATTATCAAATCTTCCAAGCTTTTAGCCAAAAAGTAAAAGATCGGATTGGTTTGGGGTTCAACTAAAAGAAGTTTGGTAAATTTAATTTTGGCTACGTGGGTGGTCCAACGAGTGGCAAGATCTGCCAAAGGTTTCTGGAACATTTTTTCATCCAAAACTCCTGCCAAATCAGAGAATAGTTTAACATCACTGCTTTGAACGAACATGATTCGATCGTTACTGATATTGCTGAGAGTTTGATATAAACAGATCGGGGCTTTTTCCAATAGTTGTTTCCTGTAGGCTGTACCGTATTCAGATAACATTGTTTTCAATTGATCCAACAAATCGGCTTTATTTGTTACTGGTTGGCGATAACCAAAACGTGCTAATGCAGTACCTCTTGTATTACATCGTGTTTCAGCCTGCAAAAATAATGTAGCCGTCTGACGTAGTTCTTGACTTACACAGTGGTTATATTTTATCTTTTCACACAATTTGCAGAAATCTAATTTGCCGTGAGTGTTCATCATATAGGCCAACGGAATAAAATCCACTGCTGACTTTCCATGTCTTATAGAATCCTTCAAGGCAGTTTCAATCGCCTTAAGCATTATTTTTTCCTGAGTCATTTTTTCAGTCATTAGATCATCCTGCATAACATGAACAACCTGAAGTTTCTGAAGTAGAACCTTTTTCGCTTTGTCGAAATCGTTGGTTTGACCCAAGAGGTCCGAGTCAAGGATTCGCACTTTAGCTAGAAAATTATCATCCGCCGTCATCAGGCACCCTTCGTTGTGTAGTTTAATATCTAAATTGCTGTGAATAAGTCTTGCTGAAAACCCCAGTTGGTCAATTCTCTTGCGCATTGGAGCTTTTTTCTTGATGTACTGCCGATCAGACCGGATGATTCCAATCTCGTCCAGACATTTTAGTTCCATTTTATTCCCCGTGTCCAGTTCAATAGCCTCCACGATGGCGTTTTCCGATTCGAATTCATCCTCTTTCTTGTGCTGGCTCTTTGTGTCTGTGAACCGTGGGGTAGCAGCATCATCAGTTTCCAATTGCTGGGCTAATTTCACAACAGCAAGTTTGTCAATCACTTCTGAAATAATTTCTTCAACAGCACCTTGGACTTCAGCAGGGATGTCACCAACGTTCTCATTAGTAGGATATCCTTCTGAATCGACAGAATTTGCTGGTTTAGGAGACGACCCTTCTGCACCATTGTTTGTTCCACTATCTTCCTCTAGGTTGTCTTGTTCTTGGTTTTCTATACCATTGTTAGCTTCCTTTTGATTCTCGTGAACATTTTTTTCTTGATCATCAATCAACTCGACTACTTCTCCAGTAATATCTTCACTTTCTTCACCGGTTGAAGCGTCCGTTTCCTCAGATTCTTCAGGGTCTGTAAGAACCCCACTATTGCCGGTTGCTTCTCCAGTCTTCGTTTGAATGCTAACTGCGTCCGTTTGCTCAGATTCTTCAGGGTCTGTCCCAACGCCACTATCACCGGTTGCTTGTCCAGTTTTCGTCTCCGTGTTGCCTGTGTCCGTTTGCTCTGATTCTTCTGGGTCTGTTCCAGCACCACTATCGCCGGTTGCTTGACCAGTTTTTGTGTCAATGCTACCTGTGTCCGTTTGATCAGATTCTTCTGGATCTACTCTAACGTCACTGTCACTGATTACGGGCCCACTCTCACTATCGCTTGAATCGGTATCGTCTTGTCCATCACTTTCAGCCAAAAAACTCACACTGGAATCCCGGGAATCATCCGTACTGGCTCCCGGCTCATCCAGAACCTCTATCGATTCATCATCACGTATCATTTCATACTCGCTTTCGGAATCGCTTTGAGCTGGTTGATCTAGAATGACTTTATAGACGGGTGCCATTTTGTAGCACTAGATTTGTAACACAAGAGTTCTGAAATAACAAAAGTATGTTCTTTTTTCCCTTCAAATATAATTTGAAAATCACTTACCAAAGAGACAGAATGCTTATGAATTTTGTGGACACGTTAAAACAAATGATTTACGGGAATGCTTAGTAGAGTGAAATATTGCCTCTGTTTGCACTCTGTTCAATGCACTGATCAGTTTACAGCAAAAACATCAAACATGAGCTTATTTACTCTGTAGGTAAACAATTTGTGTGTCTATACAGAAAAGAATGCTTTCTTTCACGCACACATATCGACACGCTGTGTTATCGGCATAGTTGCCATTATGCCAAATAAGTATAGTTTTTGCCACATTTTTTTATTGCGCGCCAGTCAAATCGGATGAAAATCACATCACACTTCAACTAAAATCCATCGGACGTCGAACAACAATGATAACCAGATTTTTGTAAAAGCTTTGTTGTTTACCCGATATCTATAGATATCGGCTTTCAAAGCGATTTTTTGTATAAAGTGGTTCTTTAGTGAATATATATTATATAAAAATTGCTGACATTATCTTACACACACTTCGCTGCATATAATATATACGTACCTATATGGCATTTGTATTATTTATCTGGAAAAAAATTCCGCTTCCCGAGACCAACAAAATACCAACACAGTCACATATCAGCAGGCAATCCTTAAGTGCAGAGCAATGAAATACATACCGGTGCGGTAATTGTGGCAAAGTTCTAGTGGCGCAATGAATTATATAGTCTATGATGTATTTATATCAAAATGGTAATCATGATAAAATCGAAAATTTACCAATCACGATCAAACGTAACGTATTAAAACTGCCAAAAAATCAGAGGGGTTGTGTACAAGACACGCCCGCATAGGTGACGCAGGACTATACGTAAACATCTTTGCAGCGATATTAGCTTGTATCCATGCATGTAATAATTCGATTCTTCATGTATACATGCTACATGAAGCATATATAGGGTTTGCTGTGGCTGTAGGTAGAAAAAAATTGAGTTCTCTAAATGCATATGTTAATAAAGGCTCAAATCTCAATTCAACATCAAACACTATTTACATTTAGTCCACAATCGTGAGTCATTTTAACTTCAGCTGTTAATTTCCGTTTAAATATCACTGAATGATTGACCAATTTATTAGTGCAAATTATGAATAATAATTTGATCAATCATTTAGTATAATATTCATGTATGCATAAACAGATTAAGCTAAAATGACCCATAATTCTGGCATTAGTTTTCAGAACGTCACATAATCAACCCTTTTGCATGGATTATGCAACGTTCTGAAAGCTAAAGCCAGATTTGTATGTGACCCAAGTTTGTGAACTGACTGTCCATCGTGAATCGCATAACAGTCCTATTTATAAAGGAAACTCCAAAGAAAATGGGACTATTATGCGTTTCACGGTAGCGTATATATATATATATATATATATGTACATGTATTTTGATGATATCAAAAAATTGTTATTTAAAATTGCTTGGTTGTGTTGCAATTTTTGAGAAATCCAAATTTTTGCAAGTACCCCACTGCCTTATTTATACGGTCAAATAAACATTGGCATCACTACGGATCCCTCCTGCTTTGTCTTGTCCATCATTTTCGAAAGAAATTAAACTAAATATAATACTTGACTATTGGAACTATGTAAAGAATTGCAAGGAATTAACTGACGCAAAGCAGCAAGAGAAACATTCAAAACTATTCTCGGATAAGAGAGTCGCTAATTTTGCTCCATCACGTCACATGCATAAACTTATATTTTGACAAAATGGTTTACTTTCAGGACATCGAATTGCACTAGGTTAAATATCCAAACTTAACATCGGTTAAAGAAAAGGGGTGGTTTTACACTTTGGCGTACTTCCCAAGCACAGATGTTAAATTGGTATAAGTTTTTGAACGTCGTAAAGAATCTTCGACTGGTTGGGACGGGGAGTTTCTGTCACTTTTGTGCAAAAAAACACGTGCAAACTTCGATGACGCCTTTTCCAACCAATCAGGATGCAAGGATTTCTAGTTGGAAGTTCTAATTATTCGCAGCTTTAATCTCTATACTTCTCTGATGCAGTGTCCATGCGACTCTTGGCCTGGCTCTTCTCATCTGTCATTTTGTGGCATTCGGCATTAAACCAGCTGTTACGTTGTGTTCCCCGTGTCGTCTATCACCTCTCTCACCGTTGTTTCAATGACTCCATGGAGGTTCCCCTTTCCTCCTGCTGTTCAGGATAATTGCTCTCGTTTAATATCGTCTGGCATTTCTCATAAAACAAGTCGTCACGTGCCCAATGGTACCTTCCACTGCACTGTTGATGACTGCCCTGAAGCTATCCCAGCAGTCTTCGAGAGATCATTCTGTTGGCTCTCTCTCATCTGGTAACGCTGCCTCAAGGCTTTGCGGATTCCAATTTGGAACCCACCGTCTAAAAACGCGAGTACGAGGATCACCTCCCTCCCTGAAGTAATACCGATAAGGTGGTGCCAGGGGGTACTGAGGCTGGAGACTTGAGTAGCGTTTTAGTGGGTCTGGATCCTCACGCCCCATTAGGGGGGTCGGGATACCTAACCCCAAACCCTGAGTTGTCTTCTGAGGGTCTGATAGTACCTTACTTCCTACTCGTGAAACACTGGGTTTCTACAAAATGGTGTGGAGCAGGAATTTTGCCATGCCTGTGATGTCAATGATGATAGTGCATGTGTTACCAATTGCATACAATTGTCCTCCGACCTTACGAGGGGCGAAACATTGGTTGATTGGTATTGATTTTTATTAGAGAGTGGTTTTAAACCTTAGTTCATTGGAACGAAACATTCCTTACCCCAAAAAAATCGGAATCCGCCGCTTCTCGTGTTCAAGTTCTGTGTCGCATGATTCATATAACGCTCTAGAACCCACAAGAAAAAAAGGCGTATTATTACACCACCTACTCAACATTATCTACTCGTGAACTTGATTAAAGGAGATACAGTAGCGCTCTAACTCACTTACCAATTGTATAGTACTTCTCCACAGATGCTGCAGGATCCGTTCAGATGCTACTAAACGATAATCTTCAGTACAATGCTTTTACTGCCTACGACTGGATCCATTTCAAAGAGGTCCACCACATCAATCATAGCAATATACGTAATTTTTGATGCAGTTTGTTTTTTACGCGAATTGCGGATTTTTTACGCGGATATCCTGTACGCGTCTATTTTGGAATAATTTACGCTGTTTTTTTGTGCGAAGTTTGGTGTTTACGTGTTTTGCCTTTCTACTATATAAATATATAGTATAAAGGTATAGAAATCACTTGGAAAACCGGAAATGGAAAGAAGGTCCTGCGGGCCGAATGTCATATACCACTCGACTCAGTTTCGAAAACTGAGCATTTTCTGTGTGTGTGTATGTATGTGTGTGTGTGTGTGTGTGTGTGTATGTAACGCTTTCAATCTCACTCACTTTTCTCGGAGATGGCTGGACCGATTTTAATGTTCTTAGTGTCAAATGAAAGGTCTAGGTGTCCCATTGGTCGCTATTGAATTTCATACTGATCGGACTTTTAGTTCAAAAGTTATGTATAAAAATATGAAAAATATGGGACTTCATTATCTCATAGATCCCTTAACCGATTTGAACAAAATTGATTGCATATGAAAGAGGAGTCTTGCAAACCCTTAAGTTCCAAATTTCATGACGATTGGACTTGTAGTTTGAAAGTTACATAAAGAAATGGGAAAAAATAGTATTTAATACATATTTTTGAAACATATAAACATTAATTCAATGAAAAACATCACACATTTTATTATTATTTGAAAATTACTGCTGAGATCTATCAAACGAAACCGAGTTATTGAAAATCGGACGGTTCATTCAAAAGTTATTCAAACTTTAACACTTGAGCACCGTATATAAAACCGTTAAAACGTGTGAAATCAAAACATATCAATCAAATGTTGATTGTATTCAATGTGTGTGATGTATGTATGTATGTATGTATGTATGTATGTATGTATGTAAGTATGTATGTATGTATGGATGTATGTATGTATGTATGTATGTATGTATGTATGTATGTATGTATGTATGTATGTATGTATGTATGTATGTATGTATGTATGTATGTATGTATGTATGTATGTATGTATGTAAGTGTGTATGTGATGACAATTTGCAATTTTTAAATTTGCATTGAAATTCAAGAAAAGTTAGAAACATGTCAATTGTCTGAAGTTTTTGAAGCCTCTTAGTGGAATACGAACTCTGAAATTAAAGAAAAGAAAAAACTTTTACCGACTAAATTCCACTATTTAATATTCGTTCGCGACAGATACGTATACGCTTTGAAATCAGACACTGATGAAGCCTGCACGTCGTAGGCGAACTACGTATCTGTCGCAAATAAATATTAAATAGTAGGATTCAATCGAAAAGTTTTTTCTTTTCTTTGATTTCAGATTTCAATTGTCATTTTCTTCTCTTGCTGTTACTCACAATTGTACAAGAAAAGCAAAAAGCGAAAAAAGCAGTTGGTTTAAGCATGTAGGTAAAGTGGTGTATAGGATTAAAGTGTGTTGATTTTACCAAATAAATGTATAGAAATTTCAAACAAATTTTGCGCATCAATAGATGCTCTTTTCAATCATTAGATATTAGAGCTTAGAAATGTTATATGAAAAATAGGAAGTAAACGTTGCGCGGTAGTAATTTTGTAAGGTTTGTTTTCGTTAGTGACATTTTAAAGGACAGATGTCTTATGTCATGTATCATGTTTTAATAAATCCAAAATGACAAGCGCAGAAAATCATGTCGATCATATTTTTCATTCTCAAGCATGTTTATGGCGCAACTTTTGCACTATTCTTCGACCTCGTCTTGTTTTCCTAACCCTCTAACATTGTAAAAACGATGCAATCAAGCTAATGACTATCTTTTCATGAAGGTACATTCAAAAGAAGCTCAAGTTTAGATTTGTATGCAAAAATAATTATCTGAAGGAGCACTAGCTAAGAAATTTCTCTTTTTCATATCTAATGCTCTATTCAGTTATTTTTTCTAATCCAGATATGTTGCAAAATTGAAGCCAAGCAAACTAATAGTAAAATTTTCAGATTAATCATTTTGTTGTAGATATCCTTTTTCTTCAAAAGCGAAGTATAATAAAAAATTCTGAACTCTTGTTTTTCAAAGATGCTAACTTTTGAACGCATGGTATTAACATCAAAATATCAAAACATCTGCTATGAACACATATTTCATATTGTCAATTCAAAACAAAACAGTCTAAGTTAGTTAGATACTGATGAAGGTCACACGTCGAGACCGAAATACGTATTTATCAATAGAGCACAGTAGTAGAATTAAAGGATATAAATAACTTTTTGTTTTACTTCTTTTTTATCAATTCAAAAAAAGTTTCGTATGTGGCTCTGAAACCCGAAAGTTAAGGCCGTCTGTAGACCCGTTAGAGGGTTAATTTCTAATTTTCTATATATATTCATTCAAGTCTGAATAAATTATCTTTTGAGTTAACATTATTTTTCTATCAATCACGTAAATATTATAAAACTAAATAAGGTGTTCATTAAGTAACATAAATGACGCTTACAAGTATTTACGCACCGAAGGAAAGAAAATATAATTATTCTACGCAATACGTTGTGAATTTTATTGGCAAATTTTTGAGGAATTTCAGGAATACGGAACGGATATTGAAGAAAATAGTCAAGTTAATTATAGATGTTTCTGAGAAATTAAATAATGATTATTGAGGCAGTAGAAAGGCTAGGTCACGCCGCTAGGTGGATTAATTCGGGTTTTTTACACGAATTTCGGAATTTACGCGGTTTTGACTTACGGCGGCGTACCCTTGGCATAAAAAGCGACTTGAGTGTATTGCAAGTTTAGTACTGCACAGCACTTATTATCATTACCTAGTCCCACAGCGTATTCGTAGAATATAAAGAAATTCACATTTGACAGGTAAATTTCCAGAAGTACACAGTTATTACACCAGAAAACATAACGCGAATACCATTTGCCTAGTTTTCCAAAAAGGAACCATGCAAAAACTAAACTAAATTGACAGCGGAAAAAAATTCACGTCTGCCCACGCACAAGGTTTGCTTTGATCCATCAGTTCACAGGAACTTGAAACGTGAATTTAAACTTTATCGATGTGATTGTTCAGGTTAATCAGATTCCGAAATACAAGCTCTGTTTAGAATGGGTTAAACCTGAATGTGGAATCAAAGCTACTAAAATTACTACTACTTAAAGACCAATAAATATCCAATCCAACTTTTTTTGGACGGATCGCCTACCAACAAAAATCATTTTTTGAAAATTTGATCCAGTAACATGTCTGTTTTAAGTACTTGTTTTAGTGTTCTCAAGTAGTGTACTAACTAGAATCACAGAGGAGCTCCAAACTACCTATAATGTTGAAGAATTTGCAAAATAAAAGTTCATACAAAATTTACTTTTGTTGGGAAGTTTTATTAAGCTTTAATATGCAGTAAGGAAGCAAGTGTAACTATCGTTAAATTTTCAACCGTTTTTTCGCTATGCGATGTTTGGGGTTTGTTAATCTCAAGTGCACAGTGTTTTGTTCTTTTTTTCGTTTTCCGATAGCGCAATTTTTTGGTGCGGTATGATAATATGTAAAATAAAATTTTTGAAGAAACAAACAAATACAAATTGACTTAACGGCGTACCAGGCAAATGTAAACTATACTGAACTCGAAAAAAAAAATCATTTATGGTGCTGCAAATGTGAGAAATGCGTTTGATAGTGTTGAAATAATGTTTTATAAAACATAAATGTGAAGATTAACCTCTACCACTCTCCATTAAAGATGAACATTGGGTCGATATACAAGCAACAAATTTTTATCTTTCACGCCAAACTTGGTCGAAATTTGTGTAGTTTCTACAAACATTTCATTTTACAGTTTTGTTAGTCAATCTGCAGCGCATACGGCCATGGCTTCCTCTTTCTCTTCGAGCAATTCCTTGCCCGTCAGGTCCAGCTTTCCGCGCGCAAACTCGTCAACAGACAAGCCCTGCACGATCTTCCATTGCCCATTTTGGATTTGCACTGGGAAAGAGAACACAACATCCTTGGCTGTCCCGTAGCTGCCATCGGAAACGACACCCATTGAAACGAACTCACCGTCTTTGGTACCGGCGAACCAATCACGCATATGGTCACTGGCGGCCTTAGCCGCCGACATAGCGGAGGACATTTTTCGAGCATTAATGACGGCGGCTCCACGCTTCTGAACAGTTTCAACAAATTCCCCATTAAGGTAATCGTTATTGGCGATAGCTTCCACTACGCTTTTCTTGGTTCCATCTACCTCAACAGTGGCATTTTTCGCATCTGGGTACTGTGTTGAAGAATGGTTTCCCCAAATGATAACGTTCTTTACCTTGGAAATGCCCACAGCCAGCCGGGCAGCGATTTGCGCTTGAGCACGGTTTTGATCCAACCTAGTCATAGCGGTAAAATTCTCCTTCGGAATTGAGGGAGCATAGTGGGAGCACACCAAGGCATTAGTGTTAGCCGGATTACCGACTACTAGTACTTTGACATTCTAAAAAAAAGTTGAAATAGGTTTGTAAATCTATTCGATAATCACAAAGTTGCAAACATTCTTACCTTCTTCGCATGATTGTTGAGCGCTTCTCCTTGGACTTTGAAAATTTTTACGTTAGCCGATAGCAGGTCTTTGCGTTCCATACCCTGTTTGCGGGGCATGGCGCCTACTAGGAAAGCAGCACTGACGTCCTTGAAGCCAACGGCTGGGTCAGCAGTTGGAACAACACCGGCCAGCAGTGGCAGCGCACAGTCGGCTAACTCCATAACAACACCCTCCAGCACACCCATCATCGGTGGAATGTCCAGTAAATGCAAGATTAATTGCTGGTTCGGTCCAAACACATCACCTTTGGCGATCATGTACAGCAGGGAGTAGGCGATCTGACCAGCAGCACCAGTCACCACAACACGAATCGGTTCCGACTGCAAGCGTCACCGTGTAGGTGAGGGTGGCGTAAAATTTGCAAATATAGAAACAAAATAAAATATATAAAAACGATCTAACGGACGAAAATAAACCAAGATATTGTTGCCATCGTTTCCTAAGGACACATACTTAGGTGCCGGTATTTTATTCGCGAGATTTGCTTGTACACAATTAATGCGGTTTTTGCCGGCAAGCGGGAATTAACATTCTCGCGAATGATTGAAGTGAGTCTACCAATATACTATTTATTAATATACATATAGCTATGCGAGCTGAGCCGTAAGTACTAATAGCGAATGAAGGAGAGCGAAGAGAGGACAGCAAAGGTCAACGCAAAGTGATGTTACATAAATGATTATTTTTCATTTTTCGGTGGTTTCTAATCTCTTGCGCTGACAGGCAAACATTGCTGTCGAAAGAGTAATTAAAACTCTTATCACTTATCGCTATTAAACCCAAATGTAATTTCGGTTACATTACCATGAAAGTAATCAAATTTTATATTTAAAAAATGACGAATGGAAAATAACAGCAATCTATCCAAATCGACAACGTTGTTGCACTTTCCTTACGGCTAAAATGAAAAAAAATGCCATTGTTTTGTTTTGACCTTGAGCAACTCTTCCACGTCAAAGCCCGTGGCTGGTGCTAGCCTGCACTATTATCTATTATCTTTTAATGCTGCGGCCTGAAAATCACTCAATGTCGAGAAACTCACGCAACTTGACTCCGTAAATTTACTAATCAATTTTGGTGCACAAAAAATTAAACTCACCATATTTAAATGCACTTTCAAACAACACACAAAGCAACAAAATATATGAAAAGATTAATCTGTAGTACGTAACGAGTTAGTTAAAAAAATGCTGATTCAAATGCCGCCGGATTTAACTCAACAATCCAAACCACGTCTTGTAAAACACTGACTGACTGATTTCGCCACAGAAAAGTTTGCTACAGTAGTGATGCCAGATATACGGAAGACTGAATCCAATTTCTTTAAAAGTATTTGAACGATATAAACATATATATGACGTCATGTTTTCAGCGCAAATTCCAAATTTACGTAAAAAACTTTGTAAATTCCAGAATTCGCGTACAAAAACCTAACAGTGATTTTCAATAATTGTATTTATTCATCTTTTCGCGCGCTTAATGGCAGCTAGTGGGTACAGGGGTACACTTTTCAAACATGTTTATTGGCTTTTGGCAACTCCACTCACGTACGCTTGATATAGTTTTACAACCAGGGTTACCAGGTGAATTTTTGAAAAGTCTTCACGAATCAAGAAAAAATCTACGGGGTGAAGTGGCTGTCAAATTCATACATTTTCGATGTCCCACGCATAGGTACCAAAATGTTAATTTTGACAAGAACCAAAAAATTTGCTGGGAATTCCCCTTTACCGAGGACCATTTGAAAGTTGCTCTCTTCACTCCTACATGGGAAAGAGATAGCAACACACCACAACACACCATGCCCTTGGAAAAAATGACTTCATTTGTCTTCTTCCTGGTTTCCAGAATTTTCCGCCCATTTAAACTGCATAGTGCAGCTGCAGACCTACGAGGTGAAGTGGCTGTCAAATTCATACATTTTCGATGTTCCACGCATAGGTACCAAACTGTTAATTTTGACAGGAACTCCTCGTCAATTCTATTTTTAGAACGAGAAATTATTTTGCTGTGAGCATGTTTCGAATGCGATATTTTTAATTTCGAATAACTTTAATTCGTATAATTAAAGTATAATCAATATATATAGAATGCCAGTGTCGCTGGTGTTTCATGGATATTTTGGTGGCAAACATGTTGCTGGTTCGTGTCTTGGATACGGGAACTACATTGTCAAATTGCCCAATAGAAAATTTTCCTGCCGACGAAATACCCCAAAACGGCCAAATCGGGTGATTTATCCTACGTGATTTACGGTAAAGCAGAAGGATTTTTTATTGGGTTGCCTTTTTAGTTTGACAATCAGATTCCAGTTTCGAATCGATCACTCACACATATGCGCATACAGTGTAAATACGTAATTTTCAAATGTGTGATGTTTACCACGAGCACTGCAGCGACACTGGCATTCTATATATATTGATTCAACTATAATTAAGCTCTACTTAAAAAAAAATGCTAATCTTTTTTTCCGGGAATTGAACCCGCCATCTTTTGATCCATAAGCACTCATCGTGTGATCCGCCCCATTTGCATCTGCAGAACAGATAGTGAGAATATCTTTACACCTAGCCTAGCCCGCCTAGCGTGAAGCAGTCGGTAATGTCGATAACTGACAAACTTTTGCTGTCAGCCGAATTGCGAAATTCTATGCTATGACAGTAAGTGTGCTGTGAGCCGAAAGAAAACTTGGTGGAAGTTTGTAAAGCCACTTTAACACCTTTAAGCAGCCTTAAAGTATTTTGAAAGCTGTAAGCCTAATGAAAGCTTCCTTCTTCTTCTTCAGCAGCATAGAGCCGGGGTGGCTCGTGCTGTTTCAAGCACTCGTCTCCATTCAACTCGGTCTTGGGCCACTCGTCGCCAATTTCCTAGTCGTCTCAGAAGTCGCAAATCGCTTTCGACCTGGTCGAGCCATCGTGCACGTTGGGCCCCCCTGTTCCTGGTGCCGGTGGGGTTGTTAAAGAGGACCGTTTTCGTCGCACTGTCGTCCGGCAAAATGAAAGCTTCCACTCTACACTTTAACATCTTTAAGCAACCGTAAAACGGTTTGATGTTTATGGCTGTTTAGAAGCAGATTTTTTAGTGGAAAAATCCGCTATTAAGCTTGTTTATCAGCTTTTGGAAGATAACTGGTTTAAAAAACTTAAAGTAGCTTAAACATCGCTTATTTAAACAGCATTTAAGTGCTTACTTTATGCAGCTTTGATCGCCTTAAACCAACCCGTAAACAGCCATTGCTCTTGCAATTCAGCTAAGAAATCCTTATTCCGCTTCACCCCTGCACCCAACTTTTGGAGGTAGCAGCAGCTTACGTTCGTCAACGCGAATGAAGTCTGTTCAAGGCAATGAGGTTTAAAAAGGTGTGGCAGATGAAGACATTTGATGGTATTAGTAGCGAAAAATCAGAAAACGACGTCAAACTACAAAAACAAACCGCGTCGGACAATGGGGTTTGTTTTTGGAGTTTGACGTCACGCTTCATCGTGATTGGTCGATTTACGATTCCACCCACACCATGATGAAATTTCTTCATTGCACTAACACCAACCAACCAACATTCTGATTTTTCGCTATACAGTAGAGATTTGTATAACGCGGATTTGTAGAACGCGGATTTCTATAGCGCGGGTACCATGATATTTCTATAACGCGGTTTTCCGCGTATAACAAATACACGTAGCATATGGATATTGAGTTAATTGGGGCTAAAGTCGAATTTTGAGCGATTTTGAACAGATACGACCGTGGTTGTCTTTTAAGAAGTTGTAGGGCACATAACAGTTGACTCTCTAAGTGATATACGGAAACCACAAAGTTACGGGTTGGCCTGCTGGGCCGGAATATCCGTTGAAATTTTCGTATTGGTAAAGTTGGTTAAAATTGGTGAAATATTTTTGAAGTAACTAAAGTCGGGTAATTAATACGAATTAAAAAAAAGTAATAAATAAACGACCTTAGAAAGCCATAAGGTGGTCCTCCGGAAAATTCAGAACATATCGTGAATATTTTGAGTGTAATTTGACTACACTAGAAGTATATTTCAACTATTTGTGATTCAATTTGGCCATTGGATGGTATTGGTTGGTTTAGAAAATTCAAAGCTTTTTTTCCATGTTGGGTATTTTTATCACTGCGACCATTTGTTTGATCTATTGTGATATATCCCCCATTTTACTATGGCTATGTTGTCAAGATCAAGCCACTGGAAATGCAAATGTTTTTAATTTGTAACAGATCAAAATAAAATGGAATAGCAGCAATCCTCAACTAAATAGGCCGCTCACGACTCGACATGGCCGCCAAAACGTTTACTGGAAAATTAGGATTTGCCGTCAAAGTGAACAATAATTCAATTCAATAATGCTAGTGTAATTTGATAGATGTGGTATAGTAAACTGAACTACCGGTAACATTTACTATACTTACAAATCTAATGGCAAATATATCAACTTTTGTATAAGCTCTTCACCAGGTATTGTACTCTTCTGGGAAAATTTTAACAGAAATCTAACCATCGTAGTTAGCCATGGCCATTCCGAAATCCGCGTTGACGGTATCTAATATTTTTATGGGTTTTGCATGAGAAAAAGTGAGAGAGAAGTGTTATTGCTTTTGTTTTCACCTTTTCCTGGACAATTCAGAATGGGGCTTCTTGTAAGAGCGAACAGGCTACGAAAACTTTGTTGCTTTCGTCAACGCGATAAGCAGTTCGATGCCCTTGATCATCAAATTTAATCATTTAATATCGTATCGTTTGATGCATTTCATAATGGCCAGGTTGAGTCATAAACCGCTGAATTTATATTCCTATTTCACATTGTTCAATTCGAGGTTGAATGAACATAATTCCGAACTCAAAGAACTTTTACGGATGTTCCGTATTTGTCGGAGAATCGTATGTTGGCTTCTCAATAGCACGGATTGTTTACTTTATTTATTTTACGCCAAATAATAAGCCATAGGGACTTTAAAAAGAATTTGGAAGCTATGAGAAGACTTCACAGAAATGAAAATTTACCGGATGTTCCGGAAGACCAAGAGGAGATTTTTTTGTCTCATCAAGCATCTGTAAGATGCAAAAATATATACTTGACATCTTTCCCAAAGGAACTATGGTCGGGTTGATTCAAAATTTCGTAAAATTCAGGTATAGCCCCAATTAACTCATTTTCCATATGCTACGTGTACTTGTATAACGCGCTTCTTATAACGCGGTCCCAATTACCCGCGTTATAGAAATATCGACTGTATACTAATGCCATCAAATGTCTTCATCTGCCACACCTTTTTAAACTTCATTGGAGTACGCCACTATCGAAGACGACGATTCTGAAGGGTAAGGATAAGGATCTTCTTTATGCAACACAATGTAACTCTTCACTCTTTCATGTTTTAACGTTGATTTTTCTGCTATGAATTTCAATTCTCCCGCAACGTTTGCTATCACTGCACTCTACAGAAGAATCACTTAAAAAGAATTTTCTATATCTTTAGAACTCATCTCATAACTGCTTTTGACACACGACGACGATCGACGCCAGTGAACTCGACAGTTAAACCTTCGCGTCTCGCATATCGCATTGTAACTTTAAAAGTTAATTTTTGCATATATTTTTAACTTTTCACCTAGGTATAAGATTTTTGTGAAATCTGTATTAAAATCGAAAACTGTGACCCATCGTACTGCAAGCTTTGACAAGAGCACTGGAAATGTCGCCAAAGAAACCGGTCGAGTAAGTTTTGTTATAAATACTTTCTGTAATACCTTTTAGGAATATTTTTTTTTATTGTTTCAATAATGCAGTGTGAACAAGGTGCTACCGACGGATTCGGGTCTTAAACAGCGCAACATAGTTTGGCGCAATATTATGGATGTAAGTTAATTCCTTTCTATTTACTTAATGGTACCGACAAATCACATATCATCCGATAATGAGTTTTATCTAGTGATTTTGCAACCAAGTTTCATTGTTATTGTTACTCTTTTTTTAGAAATATTCCAATAACAGCGAGGAGAAAGCATTTGACATAGACAAAATTATCGAAGCTTGTGACGAAAATGCCAGTGACAAAAGTTTAGTTAGTGACGTAGAGAGCATCTCCGGTGCTGACTCGGATCAGGAAAATTGCGCAGAAATATCAAAACAATTGTCCGCTATTGTACCAAAAAGACAGAAAAAGTGGAAAACATCCGGTCTTGCTAAACTCATGGAAAAAACCGAAGACCAAACGCAGCAGGGTAATTTGCTAAGCCATCAAAAAGTACAAGAATGGCTGATGGGTCGATTTCCTGGGATGGAGCAAAATATATTTAAAGGGCAGGAGACTATAATGAGTGAGCGCAACGAGGACGGTGATCAGATGCGTTTTCATCGGAAGCAGCAGCTTGCTGTTGCGAGCAAAATGGACTCAGATTCGATGTACTCGCTGGATTCGACGAAGTATGTTTTATCAAATGCTGGCAAGAAAACCTACAGCAAAGTTGTCACGACTACTATCGAGCAGTATACGCTGAATCCTAGTAACGGTGTTCCTGTGAAGTTACACTCGATTAGCGCCTTCCCTGCTATTGAGGCGAACCCATTGTCGGCATTAAAGCTAGGACGTAACATTTCCAAGTCCGATTCCTTGGCAATTGATGCCAATCACCGCAAGGTAAGGTTGATATAAATAGAAATTTCGATCAGAAGTTGCAAAGAAATTTGATCTGAATTATCTTTTGTAGAATGACGAGAAACAAAGCCAGGAAGTCGTTCAATTTGTGAAACCGCTGGAGCCTAGGCGTAAAATATTCAAGAAGACTAAAACAAAAAATTCAAAGCGAAGTCCGTCTTCGAAAGCAGCAAGTAATCGCGAATATGAACAAGCGGTGCAGAAAGCTGTTCGTGTGAGCAAAATTCCGGCTGGTAAAACAAAGAAGTGTCGAATTCGCTGGATGGAGGACAGCAACAGCAGCACTAGCGAAAACGATGAGGTTTTCACTCAAAACAGTGCGAAGCGAGCACTTCCGGCGACGCAGTCCGATAGCGATTCCGCTGAAAGTAGCGTAATACCGAGCAAAAAGGCCAGTCCTTCACAAATGAAAGCATTAGTAGAACCGTTCGGGGCTATCGCTTTAAGTCCGAAGAAAAAAACGTCGCATAGATCGTTAGATTTCACTTCGCAGAACGACCAAACAACCAACTTGACTGCACAGTTTGCTGCTGAAAATCCAAAATTAGTTAACTCCACAGAAATTAACAACTGCACAACACAATCGAACGGAATTAGGACAGGACCACAACCACCGAATGGACATGGCACTTCAGTCGAGAAGCCTCTTATTTTATGGGTATATAAGCCGCAGACTATTGATCTTAGTCTGAGCCGCGAGGAAAAAGTCCGTATTACCGTGAAAGATTTAGATCTGTCCGAAGTCACAAAGCCGCGACATTTGGCGAAATTTAAAAAATTCACCTGCTTGATTCACCCGAACTCGTCTGTGCAATTTGTTCCGTCCGACTCGGAAGACGACATACCGAAACCGATGTTGAGCGCTAAAACGCGACAGCTAATGGAGCAGGATGACGATAGTGAGAGCCTCGACGAAGACGATCCGATTATGAACTACAATCCACGCTATACGGATCGTTTAAATCTTAGGGAATGTCCTACCTGGCTCAATTGATTGTATTCGTTTAGCTGCATTGCATTGATCTACAGTTGCTTTTTGTTAGAGGAGAAAAATAGTCGGACATTATAGGTACTGATTCCTAATGCCATAGACGAGCATAACGTAACGTAAAAATGTAACAATAAAAAATAAATTTCAATTGTATTCAGTTCTATGTTGTGGCGTGAAATGTATCGCTTGTCCGAATATTGCGCTAACCAGAGAGCTCCAAACAATAAACGTCAGTTCGCCGCCATACGCCTAGATCTATCGCTTGCTCTATGAGTCTGTGTGATTTCCGATAGTTGAAATTCTCAAGTTACACTTGAGGCGCACCTGACGTCTCAGTAGTCAGGGCAAGGCCCGCAAACTGAGACAATAAGTCACCCCTGGGAGGGGAGGTATTTCAGATGTATATATATTATACGGAATAGGCCCCAGGATACTTCCTTGTGGCACTTCTGCAGAGAACACTGTCAGACAGAAGGCTTTCTGATAATCTCGGTAAATTTCGGAAAATTGTATCGATATAGCTTGAACGCCAGGTCATCGTGCGTGGTGCGTGCATTGTCGAATGCCTTTTCGATATCCAAGAGCACCGTTGTTGTCGTTTTATAAACCGACTTGCCCCGCTGGATTATGCTGATAACTCGTTAGAGCTGATGTATGGTGGACCCAAACTGCTCCTCCTGAAAGTCTCCGTTCTGATCAACGAACAAAAGAATCCGGCGTTGACTTCTCAAACAGCTTGAAAAGGGCAGAGAACAGACTAATGGATCGGAATATATTTGAAGAGAGATGTTCACCTGATATTGAACTGGGACTGCACTTTCCCGGGCGAAGGCAAGTCTGTGTATCTAGAGACTGTTCCGAATTGATGTTGTCGTTGAAACTCGACATAGTTGGCACGATGGCAATTTCGTCGGGGCCGACTGTCTACCGTATCGGTAGAGGCAGCAAGCTTCAGCCCCACAGGGTAGTGGTCGGAAGATAGTTTTTCGAAGACCTCTAGTACTGCGGAGATGGCCACGTTCGTTATAAAGATGGTTATAAAGTCCTAAATGGAGTGGACTCCCCATTTGGTGATAATAGTCAGACTGTCCAGTGCTTCGAAATTTTCTGCCAAGATGATTCCATTCTGATTTCTCTTTCGTTTGCCCCACGCTTCATGCCGTGTATTGAGGTCACCGACAATGATGTACTTCGCTTGCTACCGAGTCAGTTTGGTCAACTCGGATTATAAATGATAGGCAGTACGGTCCCGGGTCCTGGGTTTGCGCCTCACAACAACGACTTCACCCACTCTTCCTGCATTAGTTCGTTTTGTTCCTAAAACCCGAAAGCCGAAAAGGTAGGCGCTAACCTCCGGCTTGAGATGGGTTTGCGTGATGACAGCGATGTCGACCTCCTTCACGTTAAGAAGGTACTTACTTAATCAGCTCCAGGCCGTGGTTTCATCTGCTGTATGAAGAAGGTCGTCTCCATTCCACTCGGTCCATGGCCGCAATTCGCCAGCCACGTAGTCTGCGTAGGGTCCGCAGGTCGCCTTCCACTTGATCGATCCATCTTGCTCGCTGCGCGCCCCGCAGTCTCGTTCCAGTCGGATCATTATTGAGAACTTTTTTAACCGGGCTATCGTCCGACATTCGACGTCCGCGGTGTGAGCGATGGGTTATTCCCTAAGCAGCTGATGCAATTTATGGTTCGTTCGCCTCCTCCACGTTCCGTCTTCCATCTGCACTCCGCCGTAGATGGTGCGCAACACCTTTCGTTCGAAAACAAGGGCGCGTTGGTCCTCCACGTTTCCGCCATCCTCTCAAAGGTACGTGTAATGATGTCAACGTCGCCAGCGAAACCAAGAAGCTGGACGAACTTCGTGAATATCGTGCCACTCGTGTCTATCCCCGCTGATAAGAACCCTCCAAAGCGATGTTGAACAGCAAACATGAAACCTTGTCGTAACCCTCTTTCAAGGGGATTCAAGGGGACTCGAGACTGCCCCTGATACTCGAACAACACACATTAAGTACTCGATCCATCGTCGCCTTGACCAAACGCGTTAGTTTATCCGGAAATCCGTAGTAGTGCATAATTTGCCTTAGCTGATCTTCGAAGCGCGAAAATCTGATCCGTTGGTGGCACGGGCACCCATGAGTCCCGCTTGATATTGCCCCACGAACTCGTTTGCAAATGGTGATAATCGACCACGAAAAGTTGGGAGAGTACCTTGTAAATGGCGATCAACAGTGTGATTGCGCGGTAATTACAATAATCCAACTTGTCGCCCGTTTTGTAGATTGGACACAAGATGCCTTCCGTCCACTCCTCCGGTAGTAGCTCCTCCTCCCAAATCTTGACAATGACCCAGTGCAGCGCTCTAGCCAGTGCGTCACTACCGTATTTCAGCAGCTTGCCGGGTAGCTGATCAGCCCCAGCCGCTTTATTGTTCCGATCTCTTCTGCTACCTTCTGGAGATCGGGGGCTGGCATTCTGTCGTCTTCTGCACGTGCTCCAAGATCTATTGCCATATCGTCACCTTCATGTTCAGCTACATACACTGTTAAGGTGCTCGTCATAATACTGCTTCCACCTGTCGATCATCTCACGTTCGTTCGTGAGAAGATTACCGTCTAAGTCCAGGCACGTATCGGCCTGCGGCATATAGCCTTTGCGCGAACGGTTTAACTTCTCGTAGAACTTCCGCTTATCGTTAGCACGGTACAGTTCTTCCATCGCCTCGCGATCTCGTTCTTCCTGTTGGCGCTTTTTCCTCCGGAAGACCGAGTTTTGCCTGTTCCGTGCTTGTTTATATCGCTCCACATTTGCCCTCGTACGGTGTTGCAGCCAGGGATGGTTCGATCA
This sequence comes from Sabethes cyaneus, assembly GCF_943734655.1. Classification (NCBI taxonomy): domain Eukaryota; kingdom Metazoa; phylum Arthropoda; class Insecta; order Diptera; family Culicidae; genus Sabethes; species Sabethes cyaneus. The sequence continues at coordinate 241,647,778 of NC_071355.1, forward strand.
CTTTGACTCAATTTTGATTCATTTGACAGTAGCGTCCTAACCGAGCAAAATTTGACAAATTGTTGTATGGGACATTTGTAGATAAGAACTAGATATGCAATTTTGCTGAATAAAGTGTTGCTGTATCTCTTGTAGTTACGGTGCTACAATGCTAGTACCTCATAAGTAACTAAATGAACGTTCATTTAGTTACTAAAGAGGTACTAGCATTGTAGCGCCGTAACTACAAAAGTTACAGCAACACTTTATTCAGCAAAATGGTAAATAATAACGAGTTCTACAAATGTTTCATACTTAACTTTGTCAAATTTTGCTCGGCTGAGACGGTAGTGTCAAATGAATCAAAATTGAGTCCAAGTGATCGAACCATCCCTGGTTGCAGCATTCTCGCACGTGCTGCATTCTTCTCCTGCACTAATTGCTCGCATTCGCCGTCAAACCAATCGTTTTTTTCGGTTCGGATTCATCGGCCGCACGTATTCCTGGGCAACTCCGGTGTCTCGTAGGTAGCTGCTCGATGTTGGGTCGCGGCGTACGGCTTCGACGCGTGTTATACACCGTCGAGAGTTTTGAGCGCATGCAGATTGCAACTAGGAAATGGTCCGAATCTATATTCGCACTGCGGTAGGAGCAAACGTTTATAGCATCAGAGAAGAATTTGCCGTCGATTAGAATATGGTCAATTTGGTGTTCTATTCATTGGTCTGGGGGCCTCCAGGTGGATTTCTTTGCGGGGGAAGAAGGTACTTCGGACTACCACACCGCCCAAAATTTACGCATCATTGCGGCATGCAGGCTGTTTGGCCCGATTACCGGTCTGTATATAGCTTCCCGTCCCACCTGCGCGTTCATGTCACCGATGACGATTTTCACGTCCCGAACTCCTCCTTCTTGTCATCGGGTCTCCCTTCGTGGGGGAAGGGCACATTGATTGAAGAAACGGCCCTTAATCCTCAACTTGCACATCCTTGTGTTGATCGGTTGCCAACCAATCACACGCTGGTGCATCTCTCCCAGTACTCTAAAGCCGGTTCCCAGCTCGTTGGTGGTGCCACAGCTCTGGTAGAAAGAAGCCACTATTATTTGAAAAAGCCATGTTGCGGTCCACTAAGTAACACCGGAATAACTCCATGTGACTATGGCCACGCGGTCATGCAGATTTTTGAGGCAACATTAAGATTGAAATACATTCCATCGAAATGGAGATCAGTCGAGATCATCTTCATACCGAAAGCTGGAAAGAGAGACCGGGCGAATCCCAAATCCATCAGACCTACCAGTCTATCTTCGGTTATACTGAAGACAATAGAAAAAGTTCTGATGAAGGATTAGGTTCACGCACATAATCGACTGGATTCAGGCTATGCTGGCAAAAAGAGAAATCACTTCTGAACTTGGAGGGTCCTCGATGACAATAAAAGCAATGAAGGGATGTCCACAAGGAGGGGTTCTTTCACCACTTTTGTGGTCTTTTATTGTAGATGATCTACTTAGGAGTCTAGAAGCTGAAGGTTTCGAAGTTGTTGCAGATGACCTTATCATCATAGTGAAAGGAAAATTCGATAACATAGTTTCGGAAAGAATGCAAAAGGCTCTAAGGCCCGGGTAGCCCTGAGGTAGAAACCTGAGGATAGCTATGATACTCTCTACAAAGTGTGCGAAACATCGCACCACGACTGGGAGATGGGAGTTCCTATATGTTTCGTCAAGGCTCAACGATATTTTTCACTGATGGCTCAAAAATTGGTTCAAAAACTGGTGCTGGAATCTATGGCCCTGGAAGAAAAATATCAGTGGCAACGGGACTATGGTCAACTGTGTTTCAGGCGGAGACTTTTGCAATAGTTGAATGTGTAAATGTTTGCTCGAAGAGGAGATATAAACATGCAAGTATTTGCATCTTCTCTGATAGTCAAGCTGCGCTGAAGGCACTAAGTGCTTGTAAATGTACTTCCAAAATAGTTTGGGATTGCATTCTTTCTTTGCGACGTCCATGTCAAATGAACTCAGTCAATCTGTATTGGGGTCCAGGACACTGCGGCATTGAAGGCAATGCAATAGCAGACGACTTAGCAAAGGAAGGCTCTCACTCACAATTTATTGGTCCGGAGCCTTTTTGCGGAATATCAAATTGCACAATAAAAATGGAACTTAGGCGCTGGGAAGAACAAAAAGTGACAGCCAAGTGGATGGCAGTCAGAGGATGTAACCAGTCCAGAAGATTTATAACTCCAAATGCTCAATAAGATCTCAATAAGAGAGCTCTTTGTACAATTGTACATACACTGTCCTAAGAACTGGGCACTGTCCGAGTAGATATCATTTTATAAACATTCGTCGGGTTGGTAATGATATCGGTCGCTTTTGCAATTTTAAAACTGAAACTTCGGAACATCTGCTATGCAGTTGTGGTACGTTATATACGAGTAGATTAAAATTTCTCGACAACGGTTGTTTATCTCCCGGTGAGATTTGGTATGCTAATCCCGGGAAGTTTATTGGTTTCATAAACCATATCATACCTGACTGGGAACGTGTACCGGCAAATGGCCAATCACTTGTATAATGGTGTTTGGTTTGCCTAACGCGTACAGCAAATACGGATATACTAAGTTCAATTCAATGGACAAAGTAGTTCAAGTCCCCCATAACAAAAAAAAAATTGCCGCGATCTATAGGAATAATGAAAATATAAAAGATTTTTGGGAAAATTCTCAAATTTGGTGAAATAATATTGAAAGATAAAGAAGTTTCGGCAATTTTAGTGAATTTTTCGGTACAACTAAAAATGTTGCAGACTTCAAAGGGGTTAAAAGCGAAGTTAAAAATTGGATTAAAATTGATCTAGAAATTTTATTTATGCGTCAAAGTTTACAAAACCACCCGATGCAATCCAATCTAATCTAATTGCCATTGTTAGTTGGAAACATCCAAACATCTAAATGGACCGTAAACATGAAACTTGCGATAAAAACCGTTCATTTGCCATCTTTATCACTGAATGATGAGGGCAGCGGTAGTTTTGTGCAGCGCCTCTATTTGTCGAATATAGAAGCGAAAAGCTTTCGCTACAATTTTACATGCATGGAACTGGAACCAGCTATATGAATCGCTAGTCTGCTATGCTCGTACAGCATAGCAACTCCAACAACAGCAAGCTTTGAGCTAGTTAACGGGAGACTTCTACACGGCGTGGAATGACCACTAAACGATGACATTACCGTACCTTGTATCGGCAAATCCACCTTGAGTAATTGGTAGGTTCTCGTTGAGATATGCGTATATCTCAGCAAACTTTAGGTTAAGATTTTCGGTAGGACCCGCGTTGATGGATTTAGCTCCGTGGTTTTTGAGCTCTGCCCATCTTTCGTTTTCTACTCCGTTGCCTTTTCACAGAAGGAGAAGGAGTAAGAACTTAAGTGGGTGGCTTTCGGAGCGGGTCCGATTTTTTTTGCTGCACTGGCTTTCTAGAAAAAGCGAGAGGGGAAAGCTTGATGCTTTTGAGTGCTTGACGGCCTGTGTCACTGTGCAGATGCCAGATCTACGGATTTATCCGTGGTTTTCGGATTTGGGAATTTTCTACGGACCTACGGATCAAGTGCTCAAATCTACGGATTTTCATAAACTTTGCGGAAAAGATTGAAAGTTTCATTTAGCGACCAAAGGTCGAGTACGCTACATGCAATTAATAATATCCCGAAAAGCATAACTTTATTCTAAAAGAAAGAAGCGAATAGAATACTTTTCTTTAAAGAGAAGTATGTTAAAAATAGAAAATTTGCTTTATTCCTGTTACGCTGTCAATAAGAACTAGCATTTTTCACTTTGACGGCAGATATTTATAGTATGCAATAATGTTCAACATTCTCTTTTTACGCGACAAATAAAAACTCTTGGACATTTAATCCTTCAGAAAGCGATGAAAAGATGACTAAAATAAATAGAAAAGACAACGAAGAGACGGCGAAAGACAGAGGAATGTTGACGAATATGTGACTAGAAGTCAATGGAACTGTGATAGAAAGATGGCAAAAATACGATAAAAAGACGACGAAAAAATTATAAACAAAAAAATAAGACAAAAAATAGGAAAGAGACATTTAAACTGTTGATTTGAAAACAGGCGATAAAACATGCAAAAAAGATTACGAAAGGATGACGAAAATACGTCGTCAAAAAGATGACGAAAGAACAACGAAAAGACAAGAAAAAGACAACAATTTTATTGTATTGGTAACAAACAGGACGAAAGGTGATAAAAAGATGACAATGAAAACAAAGAAAAGGCGGCAAAATGTCATAAAACGAAAATACGATGGAAAGATGGCAAAAAGACCTTGAAAAGACTATAAAAATATAACAGAGAAGTGACAATGAGATAACGAATACGGAGAAAAAGCAGTAAAGAGATTACAAACAGACGACGAAATGGTTCCGAAAAAGCAACGATAATATGACGAACAGACAATGCAAGGTGACGAAAAGACGATGAAAGAACGATGAAACGACAGCAAATAATCGACGAATAGACAGTAGAATGCCTGCGAAAAGATATCGCGAAGCAGTGAAGACCAGTAAGCGAAAAGTCGAAAGATGACAAAAATGCGGTCAAAAGACGCCAAAAACGTTACAAACAGCAACAAAAATGGCAAAAAAAGCAATACAAAACGCCGAAAAGACTATAAATAAATATAGCCTTTCGCTAAAGGTATTGAAGAAATAATTCAAAGTCAGAAAAACTGAGAAACACTTTATATGAAGAACAAATGTCGGTCAAACTTTGCAATCGAAGTATCTTTGACAAAGATAAATTTGCACCGTCTACAGTGACTAACTGTGTGGCAGGTGGAAAATACCTGCGAACAATATATGCGTCAACAAACGGGTGCATACTGTATACACGCGGTTATCGGTTAACAGCAACTCCGACACGACAATCCGCGGATCACAGCATGCGTTGATAATCCTACGGATTAAAGCATGCTAGGAAATTCCTTCATAGAATCGACCTCTTTTTCCTGCTGGACCGTCAACCAGGTAAGATGTGTGATTGATATACTCCCTGCGCTACCTGGTGAGGCCACACAATGGCGATCCTGTTGGGTTTATGTGCATCTTGTTTCAAGATGCATATGAAGAAAACAAATAAAAATATGCAGGGAGTCTTATCAAACACATTTTAATTTCTTCAAATTAAATTTCTTTCGCTGAGGTTAATTGCGTTATTCACGCAACGCCTGCTGTGTTTGTGAAAAAACGGTATCGACACGTTGCACTGATTCTGTGCAATTGCAGTTAACGTGCTTACTGCAATGAGATTTGATGAGACGTACACCGCAGTATTGCCGATATTTGAACATAGTCCGGTGTTACGAGACGTCAATTCGTGAACCGTTGGTTCCGGCTGTGGCCGAGTGAGACGCCCATTGGAGTAGTATTGGCTAGCAGTTTTGGTTACCAATAGCTCGATGGGGCGAGACACTCGAGTCACCAATTGATAGTAAAAATAGAAAAGTCTTCATATAACGAGACGTTCATCAAAGTACTGTTTATAGGAAACAGGAAAAGTGATGGACGAGACGTTCATTGCAGGATCGGAAAGCTATTATGAAATGTGAAGAAAATTGTCAACAATGTTGATCAAATTGGCCGCAGTCGCGGTAAAATAATTGAATTGTTGTCAGTTGCAAAACCAAATACAAGAGAGAGCCGAATCCATGTTTCGATCTTGTTGGATCTCATCAGAACGAAATTGCTTCAAGGAAATCGTTCATTTACTTGGTACACAAGCAGTGTTACATAGACATTGTGTCTATGGACGGTCCAAGTAGAACTGTCGCATATTGATGAGTCGAAGACGAAACGCCGCGGATAATCTAAATACAAGAGAGTCCGATAAAGTTATTGGTATGTAGTGAATAGTGATTGTATGTAGCTTGTATTGATTGGTTTGATATTTGGATATGTGCATGATCAGCATTGGAATCGCCGGATACCGTTGGTTAGCCGGACAACACAATACAGGCAACTAGAAAAAGATTCTAGTTTACGATTCTGAAAAGTGATTGCAAAATTAAAAGCTAGCCTGTAGCTGTAGTGGCAAAACTTAGCAATGCCGAATTGGATGGTCTGCACACAATACTTGGCTAAACCATAAGTTATTGAACCACAGATGTGTACTTAAAACTCACCTTGACTGAGTGCTAGACTTTGTGGAGCCTTGTTTGAAGAAAAGGCACAGTAAAATGTGCATGTTCTGTGTAAAGCCAATATTTATTCGCCAAATTATGAACAGTATGATTTTTGACTAGCCCGTTAGATTCATGTGCGAGTTGGTATTAATTAATGAACCCTGAATAAATGACCACGTGATCCTCGTTTGTATAGATGCATTACGTTCAATTTTCGAAAGCTGACCAACAAATTTCTTAAAAATTATTGGAATCTCACTGGACTTGACCTTGTAATCGGTTGGCACATAAATTAGTTTGCGATGCTATACATATTCCCGACAACCTAACTGGAGAGAGGTGAAATATGGGACGAATCTAATATTAGCATAAAAAAAAAGCAATGATCGAGTGCAAGTAAGGACATCAAGAAAAAAGAGGTCCTAGTGGTGATTTTTTTCTTATTCTGATGCATGTTATAAAAATTCAGTTGCAACTAATTTAGATTTTAACTGTAAAGTTAACTCGGAAAACGATTGAAACAGCTAGTGAAATTCAATCCGCATTAGGATTAGGATTAGGACTTCATCCTACGAATCAATGAATATGCTCGCACTTTGTTATGACGAAATAGCAGAAATGTACAAGACTTTGAACGCAACATTGGGAACTTAGATAAAGCGTTTTCCGTATGGCTGTGTGACGTCCTAATCAATGATTTTCACCCTATTGACGTCTTCGTATCGAGCTGCAGTGAACAAGAGCATGATATCGTGCTATCTCTTTCACATGTGGAAGTGAAGTGAGTGTCTCTTAGATCATTCTCGGGTAAGCAGAGTTTTCCATAGTGGGTACCAGAATCAAAAGTTTGCTACCGATGAATGATGCATGGGAAATGTGTGAGTTTGACGGCCACACCAACCGAGTCCCTAGACAATGAATGACAGCGTGTGAATGTCCCGAAGTTTGCCATGTTATTTCGCACGCGCTGGGATATTGGCGGCAAGCACATTTCGTTTCCTAATAGTGTGTATACTATACATTTTAATACGAAGCATAAATTATGTTACTCACAATATGTTGTTTATAAAGCAGATAAAATAGAAGTGAATTATCCCATTCTGAATTATTTGAGTGTGAAATAACAGTGAAAACGGCTAGTAAAATGATAACAACTATAACTCTATAACAACTTCACTTTTTAATGGAGTGGAAGGGGGATGTGTGGCAGGTGGAAAATACCTGCGAACAATATATGCGTCAACAAACGGGTGCATACTGTATACACGCGGTTATCGGTTAACAGCAACTCCGACACGACAATCCGCGGATCACAGCATGCGTTGATAATCCTACGGATTAAAGCATGCTAGGAAATTCCTTCATAGAATCGACCTCTTTTTCCTGCTGGACCGTCAACCAGGTAAGATGTGTGATTGATATACTCCCTGCGCTACCTGGTGAGGCCACACACTAACCAACCTGCTGCTTGCGTGGAAGAGAGTTTGCAATCGGAACATCAAGATGCCCCAGTTCCATCAAACGGTTTTTTTTAACGATAAAGCAGTTCAAGTGAGCGAGGAAGACGAGGAGTGTACCATTGTTTAACGTATCTCCATCAGCCATATTGCCGTTACCCAAGATGGTTACCCCAAGGGTTACAAAAAAACTCCAAGCAGAGAAAGCAGCTGACATTACAACTGAAGAATATGCTGATACGTTAAAAAAGGCGAGAGCATCGAAAGAGATAAAATCGATTAAGAAAGAACGCAAACAACAATCTTTGAAACCCAAGCAAAAGCACAGCAAAGTAGACATCCCATCTGATAGTCTTTGTGAAAAATGCGGTAGTCAATTCTCCGATTCAGATTCAGGCATTGGTTGGCAAATTGGTTTGCAATGCATTTCCTGGTTTCACACGGGGTGCCTTACATGCGCTGCAGCTGTTTGCCAGAACTGTTTTTAATTATTTACTTCCAGTTGTATGATTTTTCTGTTTCATTGTTTTTCATTTTTTCATTGTTTTTCTTTTCTTTAAATTGATTAAAAAACATATTAGACTAATTTTGTGTTTTAATCAATGAGGTAATGGTTACATTAATCTTCATTAAAATCAATTTTATGCATTGGCGGAACTAGGGGGGGGCTAGGGGGGGCTAAGCCCTCCCTAGAAAAGATTTAGCCCCCCCTAGAAAAGTTGACTAAGTTTTTTAATTTTTGAAAAACCAATAGTTAGATAACTATAGGTACGAAAAACTTCAGAGTAACGTTTATTTGCATGACTGTTATAAGATTCCAGGCATTAATTTGCATTAAATTTTAATATGCCGACGAAATAAAACGGTTGAAAAAAATTCCGGGGGCTATAGCCCCCCCTAGAAATGAGCGCTAGTTCCGCCAATGATTTTATGTAATTCGATTCTTTAATCGCTGTCATTTATTTGTGCACAGTCAAAAAAAATTTCTAGACTCCCACACGCGTAGGGATGGTAACAATAATTACAGCAGTGGGTGGGTGGGTGAAACAGGCAATTTGATGGGCTGCCACATAATGCAATGTTAATTCCAACAATTCCTACGGTTGAACGTTGAACAAAATTTGTTTTTGAAACAAACGTCAACTATTGGAGATTGATGGAACATTCTAAACGTAACGTGTAATTTGGCACGTGATAATAATGCTAGCCTACGATTTGATCAAGCTATAATTGATTATCAGAAGCTGCCAAAATAGCGCATACTCAATATAAAGCGCGAAAACCTATTTATATCCCGTTGAGTATCTTTGTACTTACATTTACTTCTTCCGGTGTTCCTTACGAGAATGGCTACGAGCTAAAATCCTTCCCGAGTCAGGTGTGGGATCGTTGGTTGGTGTTGGGTTGGTCAATGACGATGGTTTTGAACTCACGAGACGACACGACACTACGACAGGTTTCTGACGCTGGTGATATTGAACCGTCTTCACTAGCGCCAGAAGCAAACAGTTGTGGTTCTCGATATAAAAGCTCTCAAATTAATATCGCTGGCAGTTCGTCGAATTCGCTTTTTGCCTTTCATAGCCTGCTACGCGACAGTTGTTGCACACGGTAATGTTGCGCGACGTAAGAGCAAACATTACAAATGTTTAACGGTGGCAAAACGGATCTGGAAGTAAAGCTTTAAACCAATTTTTTTTTCGCAATGAATAAAGGGAAAAAAGTATTCTGAAGGATTTTTCGAATCAGAATGAAATAGACCTCACCAATGAACATTTGAATATTACTCATTTGAGAGTTCATATATTTCAGGATTTACTGATTTTTTTTTGTTGTTGTTCAATAGCAATGATTAGGCAGCAGAATCTGTCAGAGTCAAAGTACTGTTTTTTTAATTTTATTTTTTTCTTTTAACCTGATTATTGAGAACTACATACTGCATTTTCAAACAAACTCCGATTCCATTGAGCGCTTGTGGTTCATTTGATCTTGACGGCACAATTAGGAATATTCGTTCGAAAATTTGATACTTCGTTTTCAATAATAAGACGCGCGCGTGTATGTGTGTACGTGAATGTGTGTGTGAGTGAGTTTGTGTGTGTGTGTGTGTGTTTCTTCGAAGCTGTGTCTGTGTGATACAGTTCTATTTATTACTGTGACAATTATATCTGTATTAAATGTGTTACTTTATATATTCATCAATCTTTCTTCATTGGTGAGTAGCGAAAATTTGCCTAAAAATAATGCCATTCTTGTGAACGTGAGAAGTTTGAGCCAAAAAACACAGGATAAACTCTATGACAGTCACCCAGTCCGTTGGTTTTTCGATAATCAATTTGAATTTTCGACTTGGTCTACAAGTTCAAGTTCAGGTTCGCCTTATGTGTCGTTCTCCACCTTTTCTCACAGCTGCGTTTTTGTGTGTTGTAAGTGTATAGGAATAGGTATGTACGCGGATTAATATTTACATAAAAACTGATACGAATAATAAATGACTTCTACTTAAAACTGTGTTCCTTAATCCAGTTCGCAAACTAACACTAGAGCTTGGATGTATAATTGTTACTCACAGCAAACGTAGCATAGGGGAGCTATCCGATAACTAAACACTGTTGTCCATTCGTCTATCAAGTTACTCTTTTTGTTACGATCTTGTCATCTTTAATATACCTTATTGTGTAAGCTTCTTTAAAAGGAATTGCAATTATTGTTTTTTTTTTGTGTTTTATAACTTAAACCCACAACAAATCGATAACTTTAAGTAATCGTCAACATGTCATTTTTCTTTTTTGTTATATTTATTGTATCCTTGAATTTTGTTTAGATTTGATAATTTTGTTTTTTCTCTCAAGGTAGAGCTCATTACCTAAAAATATATATATTTATATTTTTGTTTGATTTTCACTAATATTTCTTTCTTTTACAGTACAGAGTGTAAGGGATATCAATTCAGCATATCTAGAGTTTCAAGAAAGAGGGATTTCATTATTTAAGTAAGTTCTAGTTTGGTTTCTAAAAACAAACAGCTCTTTTGGCGGTGCGCGCCCCGTCGTACGAAAACTGCAATCTAATTCAGATGGAATCCTTTTTCCTTCGTAGCTGTCAGCAGTCGTTCGCGCAAAATTTCCTCATTTGGATAGTCCGGCAACTTCAGGTAGTGCACACAGGTATTGACCGACGGATAGGAACCTTCGCCGGCGTCTACCTTACGGACCACGGTAAGCCGCGGGTGCAGATTGGCCAAACCACCGGGCGGTAAACTGCTGCAGCCGGTTGTGAATTGCAAAAATGCTTTCCGCTCGCTTGCATTCATGCCCATTAGGACATTGACGAAACGCAGGAAACCGGGGCTGAAAGAAAAGCGGAAAAGTTTGTGACTACATCTCGCGGGGCACTTAACACTAAATAACACCTACCTTTCCTTGGTGTATCCCAGCTTCGGTTCCGTGTAGGTTATGATGTCTTCCCGGGTCCATTCGGGGTTCTGTTCGCCGCAGAGCATTTTGCGGATTTCCTCCGGCGTGAAGGCGGCCAGTTTGTTCAGTGGAAACACTTCACAGAAGCCCCGATGGAATGCGGCCAGCTGCTTGGAAATGCCCTCCTGTAGGCAGAAGTTTATCGTCAAATTGCAGTACTCTTCGACGTTGTTAATCGTGACGTCGATGTTGGATCCGTTCGGAATCAGATCCGCCGACTGATAGCCGTAGTTTTTCGAGCTCGGCAGATACGTGAAGGTAAGTGCCAAATCCTCCAGGGCCACACTGCCCGTTTTGGTGTTGAACTTCAACTCACTGATCTGCAGTAGCTTTTCCTCCGAGCTGAGATCGTCATTCTGTTCGATGTTCTGTTTCTGCTGCACCAGTTCCTGTAGCTCTTTCAGGAATTCATACCTGATCGGATCAATTTCCTGCAGATTTTCCTGCGACAGGATTCCATCGTACCAGCAACCATCGTTAGCCAGCTTTGATTGATAGGAATCCACCAAATCTCGATCGCTATCTTCGGACATCAGCGACGAAATCATTATATCGTCATTCAGAGCGGTTTTACAAGAACCTGCTGCCAGCGAATCTCGCACAATCGATTTGTTGTGGCACAACAGCTGCAGGAAGCTGTTCGACAGTGGAAGATCCACCAGCCGACCGTCCTGCAGTACCTTCGCCAGAAACACCCCCAAGAACCAGAAATAGTTGGCTACAAAATCACAAATCTCCGACTCCTGCGGAAGCGGTGCCGGAAAGAGGCCAGTGGAGCGCCTCACGTAGTACCCGATCGGTTTGCTGCCCTCGCCCAGATCGATTTCGTCTTCGATCAGTTTCGGTTCGTCGTCGCACAGCCACATTCCGAGGTCGCTCCGCTGCAGCTCGGCCGCCACCAAAGCGTAGAACTCCAGCGTAGGTCCCAGTCCGGTTCCTTCCTCGCCGACGAACTCCACTTCCAGTACGGATTTCCGATTGCAGTGAACTTTCATGACCTACGAACCGAAAAAAAGGGGGAAAATTAAGGAACTTTTCATTAAAAATTGTAACTCAAACCCACCTGTTGAGCCCACTCGAGAAGGTTCTCGCCACGGGGTACCTTAACCCGTTCGTGCTTCAGTCGTCCGACGCGGAACTCGTGCTGATCGGTGTGCCTCGGGCTCAGACCCGGAGCTCGCTGTCTCTCTAGGTTCACATCACGCTGCGATTGCAGCCACACGATGCTGCGGGATGCTCCGAAGGCCGTACAGTTGAAGTACAGCTGACGGGTTTCGAACGGAAACAGGAACGGACAGCTTTGGTTGTAATTTTCGCACCACTTTGGCAGACTGCCACTGGCCAGCACGAGCGGATCCTGTATCTGCTGCTGCAGTTTGTTGGTGATTTTCTTGCTCATGAAAATGTCCGCATTCAGGTTGCTACTTTCGACGTCCGGAATGAGATTCTTGTCGTTGTTGGATGGCGATGACGTGAGGGTTTGATTGATGGCATTCAGCTGACCCAGAAGCTGTAGGACGTCCTCGACGGTGCAGTGACTGCCCGTGGTGTTGGAAGGTGTACCGGGAATCGGCGAACTGGGGGACAGAGTTGAGCCACCGCTTCGCTGGGAGAACATCGAAATCACCGGTGTTGTGCGGCCTTCTTCACCACTGCTGAAATCTTCGCGACAGGAAGAACTGCCCGCACCGGCCTCCCGGTACACGATGGTGTACGTTGGCTGCCATATCTTACGGAATTTGTCCTGTTTGGTCATGTTGGTCTGAAGAATCAGTTCCTGGACGGCACGGAAAATGGTCCAGTCCGGTTGAGTGAGAGGTATTTCCACATCGGTTACACCGTTTATGTTCGGACCGCGAAGCAGTAAAGCCAGTGAGGGTTGTGGAAGCGGAGCGTGCTCGGAATGGCCACTGCTGTGGCCACCGTCGGTCGATGCACCGGGCGGCGGTATGTCTAAGTCACTAGTTTGGTTGACATTGGTTCGTCCAGGGCGTGGATCAAATGCCGGAATCAGAGCCGAAAATTGTCTCTTCAGTACAAACTCATCGTCCCAGGATTTGCGTTTGCCGGCTGCAGCCAAGCGATTCTCAAGCGTTTCCTCATCCATGAAGGAAAGCAAATTGCGGGATACCATAACCTGCAGCAGGGTGTTGCCCACCTCCTCGTATTCGTCTTCGTTCTCATCGTCGTCATTCTCATCCTCCATGTCTTCATCGTCTTCTAGGTCACCGAGCAGAGTCGGCGCACGGCACTGTTCTAGGAAGTCTTCTAGCGAAACTTGCTCGCTATCGCTGCTGGTCGAAGTTAGGCTCATGGTGAGAGCCGGATTAAGGACGGCGGTTGGGCCGGATCCGGTTTGCGTGCCCGTGCCGGTGTTGGAACCCGCACCGGAGCTGGAATTATTGTTCCCAATGGCTCCAGCTGCCGCCCCACCACCGACGGATTGGTTGGAATTGTTTGACGAGCTCGACAAACTGGGATAGCTCTGGGCTGTGCTGAGCAGTCCGCTGTGGAAGTTGCTGGATAAGGCTAGCTTCACCAGACTGGTTACCGAGTTGGGTCCTCGGGGGAAGAAGCCGCTGCTGGCTTGAATGTTTGAAGCTACACTGCTCAACTGGTTGTTTGGCTGACTCTGGTTCGAGGCGCCGCTGCTACCGGCGGAAGCAGCCGGAGGCTGCTGATGATGCTGGTGATGGTGATGCTGTGGGTTGTGAGAGCCGGAACTTCCCGACGTTCGCCTGCGGGCGATGGCAGCGAAGGTTTCCAGCAGTCCCGGAGGTGTTTGCGATTCCGGCGGTACGCTGCTTTCGTTACTGGTCAGATTCGGAACGCTTACGCTCATCGGGTTGGCTGCCATGACCGACGACGGCGAGTCCGGGTTGGGTGTGGTTTCTTTCGAACTTCCCGGCTCGGCGGCATCGACCAGGACGATATTGTTGCGCAAATTGTTGGCAACGTCCCGATCGTCCGCGGTTTCCATCGACATTTGCTTCATTTCGTTCAGCACCTTCTTGGTGACTCCACCGAGGGAGGACGCACCGTTGTTGTTGATCGTGTTGTTGAATTTGATTTCTCCAGCTTGAGCCGTTTTGTCAGCGGTTGTGCTGCTGCTGGTGCTGCTACTGGCAACGAAAATCGTCCCGGCATTGGGTGGTTGCAAATTGGCCACCTGCGGTGTCGGTAGAGCGATCTTCACCGACGATAGTAAATTCGACTGCGTTAGCAGTTCCGACGAAAGCAGATTGTTCGTATTGTTTCGAAGCATATCGACGCCTTCGCGCATTTTATCCAACACGTCCAGCTTAGTGGGAAGGTAAGCTGTCTTACCGGAGCTGCTGCTGCTGCTGTTATTCAAATTGATCTTGTTGTTGGTTTCATTAATATTATTAGTTTTATTGTTCTCTTCCGTGGAGGAAGAGGACGAACAAGCTGCCAACTGAGTGCCAAAATTACTGACAAACTGCGGTCCACCCGCAGCACTTATATTATTCTTGATGTTATCCGAAAGAGTCAAATTTTCCGTTATGGTAGCGAGATCTGAGACTAGCGTGGAAGTGCTGGTATTGATTTGTGACAAATCCGGTATGTTTCCGCGTTCACCCAGTGAGTGAACGATCACAGACACTTCCTGGTTGTTAAGATTATTGTTGTTCGTTCCCGGAGCGGACAAATCGTTACTGCTGCTCCCCCCACTGGTATTGGCCAAATCAGAGCGAGCACACGAAAGAACATTTTCCGCAATCACTTCGACTGCTTGCTTCCAGGCAAGATTATCCACCGAGGTGGCTTGTTCCGTCGAAGCTACGGACGACTTGTTCTCCGTTGCTTCCGGTAGACTAGGTGTAGAGCTGGATTTGCGACTAGTTAGAACATTCAATGACTTATCGTACGCTTTCTTAGCTGAGGAAACAGCCGCTCCACCCCCGATTGGAACCAGTCCCGCACCGGAATTATTCAACTCATACGATGCATTAAGATTGTCTCCATTAGCCAACTTCAAATCGTACTTTCCCTCCGCTCCCATACGATAGGAATTGCGCAAACCATGGTCCCATTTGACATCAATCCAGCCGTTATGGATTTCCCCAGTTACCATACCTTCCCCGGGAGGGCTTCCATCCTGATCGTCCCAGTGCCAGTCGACACCACGGACCACCCGAGCACCCTGCGTAATATACTTCAGTTGAGCCCGAATCTGCCGACGTTCCTTTCTCAACTTCGCCTCGTTTTCTTTGGCAGCTGCTTTACCCATATCCTCACATACGGACGTAACTTTTCCGTATAACTCGAAGCCGCTCAAACTCAAATAGTGCGTTTGGCCGGAAGCATTCCGACCGTTCTGATGAATACGAACGTGCCGATAGCCTTGCTGTTCCTCTGCCGGGCACTCGATGGGCCACGTGCAGGTGCTTCCCGGTTCCGCCAAACTTTTGTCGTCAGTGTGCGTCAACATGGTAACCCAGTTAAGTCCATCCTTCGACATCTGGAACATCCAATTTCTCAAAGCAGATCGGCCATAACCTCGAGCGTGGCGCAACGTGTAAGCCGTGGGAATCACATACATTCCCAAATCAATCGCAAACCACGACTTTTTATTATCCTTAGTGTGACAATTCACACTGACACTGTCCCTTGACAAAATATCCTCCAACTTTCCGTACGGAAGCTGCTTCCCTTCACTGCTCGTAACAGTCACTAGTCCATACTGCGCAGGATTCACCCACTCGGTAGACTTTCCATTAGTTCCAATATAGTAAACAATCCCATTCTCATCAAAATCGTGCTGATGTTTAAACTGAACACCGCCCGCCTTCGTATCCTTCAGCTTTTTCAAAAACAGAAACGACGAACGATCCATATCGTACCACTGCTTGGCAACCATCTTCAGCAGGTACTTGTTCAACTGTCCAACCGTAGCCAGGGGTTCCATCTTCAAATTTCGACCAGTTCGATCGAACAGGGTCTGCTCACAGGCGGCTCGTTCCAACCGAAAACTTAACCGTTTCGTAAGTATCTGAAGCCCGTAGCTGCCACCGGGCGAATCATACATATAAACCGGCAACTTCTCAATACTCTCCAGCACGGAGACCAACTTTTGCACCAGAATGCTAGCGGTATTTTTACCGTTCTTCGAATCCCCATACATACACTTTTTAAAGATGGAAATCCTCTGCTTTTGATACTTATTAGCCCGGCTTCGGTTCATGCCAAGCTCCCAGTAATTTTTGGACAAAACTGCCACCAGTGCTTGCACCAGCCCGGAGCTGTGCATTTCGTAGGCACTGATCACCCCGTCTTCGTTGAGCAGCTGAACCAGATCGTTCAGCGCGTTGTACAATTTCTCCTGCCACGTGCTGCCGCCACCCGTTTGCTGTAGCTGGGCACGGACCTGCAGGGAGCTCGTCCGGGGAGCGCACTGCTCCTCCAGGCCGCACTCGATTTGTCGCACGATGGTGCACAGCTTGGCGACAGCGCCCCGTGGGACGGCTTGCGCTGCCTTGAAGTACCGGTTGTACAGGTCCCGAGCGATATTCTTCACCTGCGGCGTGGGTGAGAAATTGGAAAAGTATTAGTAGATATACGTAACGATTGGCGGAATATAAGTAGGAATCATTGTTTAATGACCGCATCAGTACAACGTTTGATAGACAATGTAGTCCCGAATGTTTCACTAAAGACATGTTTAGGGTGTCGTTAAAATTAGACGTATTTCGTGCGTCCCACCACATCACATTCAATTAGAATGCAATGCCAGCAATAAAAAAGTCAAACAAAAACTTTTTCTACCACCACAATTTGTTCTAACTTAAGCTTCAGTATTGTTTTAAAATTTTACTTGTCTAAAACTTCAATGCGCCTAAACATTGCGCTGTTCATTGTATGTCAATTTTGCTTTTATTTTCTGTGTATTTACTACTACTTACTATTTACTACTTTTTTCTCAAATCCGAACAATACAAAAAGTTAAATAAGAAAAAGAAGATTTAAACAGGAATCAAACATGAGTCGCTAAAATCGAAGAAGAAACAAAAGAGGCAACGAAAACCGAATCAAAAAAGACAAAGAGGCGAAAAATTGCAGAAAAAATTAAAAATTGGTAAAAAAAAGTCCCAAAAAAGAGTTTATAAGTGAAAAAGAGTAAGCAATGTCGAAAGAGTTAAACAAAAGTACAAAAAAGCCAATTCAGAATCGAAATAGAGAAAAATAACACAAACAACAAAAGGCTATATAAAAGGAAATTCTAATAGGTTGCCAAGCGAAAGTCATATATGATGTTTAGACGGAGAAAAAAGGGTCAAGAAATCAAAATTAAGTTAAAAGAGTCAAATAAGAATAGAAAAATTATTAGAAAAAGTTCAAATAGACCTAAAGTAATATAGACAAAAAGTAATCAAATACAAGTCAAAACAGAACCCAAAAATAAGTAGAAAGCTAAAAAAGTGTGAAAAAAGAAACAAAAAAGAATTAAAAACAAATGTAAATGAAAGCTGAAAGAGCCATAAAATGACAGAGAGTTTGAAAAAGTTCAAAATAAGTTGATAGAGAGTCAAAATAGAATGAAAACAGTTAAAAACATTATGAGAGCTAAGCGAAAATCAAACAAGAACCAGAAAAAATCAAGATAAATTTAAAAAAAAATGGAAAAAGTTTGAAAGAAATGGTGATATAAATCGAGAGCCGAAAATGAGGCAATTAAAATCAACAAAGGCAACAAAGAGATAAAAATATGGTCAAATCGAGTCAAAATTGCTCAAAAAAGAGTCAATGTTTCCCTGTTGAATACAACAGATGTCGATACTTCGTAGCGCATAGTGTGCATTTCCATAACATCTGAATTTTGCGCGACAATAAAATCTGAAATCAACACCGTTACTCTCTCATGCATCTCAGTTTCTTTTGTGTTTATCGCTAATCGCAATACAACGTTTGACACCTGAACCAATAAATAGTTGGTAAACATTGTTTTTATTTATTGCGTTCATGTTGCGAAATTTAATTTTTTCGAATTGAAATGTCGCAAACATACTTTTCATAAAGCCCTATAAATGTATCTTTATAGGGCTTTAGCTTTGTAGGGCTCTCGGGTGACTGGTAGTAAGATGCTATGGAGAGGCATAGGAAATGTTTGTTTTTTATCAAAATTAGGCAGAAATCATTAAAATTAAGTATAACAGAATAACTGTACCACAAATACAATATGATTAGTGATTGCTTTTCAGGTAGGTAAACATAAATAAGTGAGACATTTTGATTTTACTACCACTAGAAAAGCGCCATCTCTTGCAAAGCAACGGTTCGTATGGTGTCCTATTAAAAGAGTCAAGAAAATCAAGAAACAAATTAAAAAATTGAAAAAGAGCCAAAAGAAAATTTAAATAAAAGTGTTTGTATGTTCCGTCATAACTCCAGAACGCCTTGACCGTTCTCCACCAAACTCTGGGCACACAATTGCCTTAACACAAGGAAATCAGCACTGGGGGGTTGACGAAAGGGAGGTGGTTCCTATCAAGGGGGGAGAAGGTCCAGATAAGAAAAAGGGGTTGCGTTTCTCTTGCATTTAGACTTGCGCAAGTGGCTGGGAGACAAGAAGGCGGGGGGTTACCCTACTAGCACGGTTGTTATAAAGTTGTTGTGGTTACCGAAATATGACCAATTTCAGTCGTAATTCGGTTGCTTCAACTAAATGGGCCTAATGTGTGCTACTTGGGTAGAGCGACGGGGCCCCCAAGGAGGGTAAAATTAAAAAAAGGATTTGTTTCTCTTCCGTTATCCCCTGTTTCAGATAACAAACAGATGCAAAATTGACTAAGTGATAGATGGATGCTCCCCCATCCAGGAAGGGGTGGGGGGGAGGGTAGCGAGGAACGCGAGTATGAATGTATGTTCCGCAATAACTCCGAAACGTGTTAACGGTTTTTCATCAAACTTGGCACACATGTTTCTTGACATAAAATAATCAGCGCAGGAGATTGAGAAAAAGCGTGTTCAAAAGGAGGAGGCACAAAAAGTAAAAAGGGCTGCGTTTCTCTTACATTTGGAACGATGGCAGTTGCACAATCTATACCTATAAAAATGGATTTCTGTCAGTCTGTCCGTATGTTCCTTATAGAATCGAAAACTACTGAACCGATCAGCGTGAAAATTTGCATGTAGGGGTTTTTGGGGCCAGGGAAGGTTCTCTTTTTTTCATGTGTGGACTCATTACTGCGACCAGTATAGTTGATCTATTGTAATATCGCCCAGGTGTTTGTTGTATGACCTGCACTGCATTTCTTTTTGCTATAATCGCTATTGAGTGAGCGATATGCTTATTGAATTTTGCGTGCTTGCGTGTATTGGAGTTTTACCCTTTCTTCAAAGCTTGATCTACTTTACCCACTTATTCCTCTCGCTGCCAGCACTATCCCATATAGTAGCCGTCCCTGGCGAGGACTTATTCGTACCTCTGACCAGGACACTTAACTATAGGAGGGACATTTGCACCGTCAAGAGGCTTCAGAGGGTAAATATAGAATTCAGCACGAAGGAAGGGTAAATGGAGGGGCCTGAGAATAAATCCATGCTAAAGTCACTTGACATCGAATGGCTTGATTCTACTAAGATTCGAACTCACGACAACTCGCTTGTCAAAGCAGACTCGGTAACCTTGCGGCTACGAAGCCCCCCTCTTGATGGCAAAAGACCCCTCCCCCCACTAAGAGGGGGGGCTCCCATACCAATCTATGCCTATAAAAATGGATTTTTGTCTGTCCCTATGTTCCTTATAGAATCGAAAACTACTGAACCGATCGGCGTGGAAATTTGCATGTAGGGGTTTTTGGGGCCGAGGAAAGTTCTTATGATGGTTAGAGACTCCTCCCCCCGCTAAGAAGGGGGGCTCTCATACAAATCTTTACCTATAAAAATGGATTTCTGTCTGTCTGCCTGTATGTTCCTTATAGAATCAAAAACTACTGAGCCGATCGGCGTAAAAATTGGCATGTATGGGTTTTTGGGGCCGGGGAAGGTTCTTATGATGGTTAGAGACCTCTCCACCCGCTAAAAGGGGGGCTCCCATACAAATGAAATATAAATTTCTGCATAACTCGAGAACTAATCAAGCAAATGGAACAAAATTCGGTATGTGGGTTTTTTAGGAGACGAGATATTTTTTCTATGATGGATTGAGACCCCTCCCCTCTTTAGGGGAATTGTGACCCCTCCCTCCTTCAAGAGAGGGGGCTCCCATACAAATGAAATACAAATTTCCTCATAACTCGAGAACTAGTCAATTAAATGGAACCAAATTTGGCATGTGGGGGTTTTTGGAGACAATTTTTTTTTTCTATGGTGTATTGAGATCCATACAACATTAGTTAATAGCAAGACCAGCAAAAACTATCAATAACAACTCTAGATGATTTAGGGCGATACGGCCGCAGGCCCCGAGTGCTGCTGGCAACCCGCCGTTGGAAGCGACGGCCTCAGTGGACGCAGTCCCCCGCAGAGATCGCCTTTATTTAAGTTTATTTATTTTCCTAGGTCTACTGATCTCTATTACTTTTCTTCAGTTGGGTCCGAACGAGCGACAGCGAGTAAGGAGAGGATAACCCCTGTGAAATGGTACTTTCCATGAAAACATTTTCCGTGAAATGGTACATGCCGCGTAAGGTTTTTCGCGAAATGGTATTCCGCGAAACTCTATATTCCATATTATGGTCAACCGAGAAGTGGTATTCCGCAAAATGATATTCGGCGAAATGTTATATAATCATGGTAAATATTTTAATGCTACCGCTTTATTTTATCATGCTAAGCAATGGGGGAACTGTTTTCTACTTTACTGTGAGGAAAATTTGTATATTAAACCACCCATGAACTCCTCAGAAACTTGCAAAACTCGAGATTGTGACAAAGACTATCCGAGATTCACTATTTATGTACAACACAGTTTAATTTGTGGCGATACGAAGTTTGTCGGGTCAGCTAGTAAACAAATAAACAAGTGGCTGGGCGACGAGAGGGGATTTCTGAAAGGGGTAAACAGGGTGACCATTGAAGGGGGGTTTAAAAATGTAAAAAAGGCTTTGCCACGCTTTATAGATTATTAAATAGAAGACAGATCTATAAGTGGCTGGGAGATAACAGGAGGGGGGAACTGACAAAGGATAGACATATTCATATGAAGAAAAAGGGTTTTGTTACTTACATTATGAGAATTTTCGTTACAATAATAGATGGCTGAGAGACAAAGGGGCCCTAAGTAAGTTCGGGAAAAAGTAAGTAGAAAAAAAGCGTCGAAAAAAGTCAAAAATAGATTTAAATAGATTCAAAATAAGTGAGTGTCGACAGAGATAGAGAAGTTAAGAGATACCAACAAGAATCGAACAAATATTGAAAAAAAAAATTAAAAAGTAAAGAGACTCAACAGAGGTAAAACAACCAAGCGACGGAGACAAAAGACGATTAATTTAAACAAAATATGTAAATAAATCAATTTAAACAAACACAGTAAAAAATAGGCAACAGAAAGAATTAAAAAAGGCGAAAAAAGAGACAAAAAAATCTAAAATAAGTCAAAAATGTGTAAATAAAAGGTCAAAAAGAATCAAATTTTTTATTGTTGAGCGTCTTAGTAGAATTTTGAATCTGAGTAAAAAGAATTCTTTTCGTTTAATTCTACTATTATCACAGTCAAAAATAAGTAAAAAATATGTTAAAAATTTTAATTCTATTTTAAAATTTTGCTCAAAGATATCCAAAAAAAATTAAACAAGAGTCAAAACAATTCAAACAAGAGATTCGATAAAGAATCTCTTAAACTCTTAAAACGTAATTTAAATAAAATTCCATAAAAAGTAAAAAAAAAATGAAAATCAAAGTAGTCAAAAAATTCCGAAAGCATCAAAGAATGGACACATTGTGAGATTCAAACAAAAGCCAAAAGAGTCCTAAGAAGTAAAAAAGTAAGACAACTCGAATAGTCAAAAATAGAGGAAGCGTCTGATGTGAAGAATGTTTAAATGGATATCTAAACATACATTGGGTTGTGCAATGGCAGGTTTCGGTTGGTACCCGAATGTTTTACTAACTACACTACTACCGTCCGTTACATGAGGTAATATGAGCTGTCAGTTTCGGAAGAAAAATTACTTGCGAGAGAAACGGTGTAAATGATTTACTTCGCTGCACAAATTCTGTCTTATTCTGTCTTGACACGGTCACTACAAACCTATAGCTAATGGCTATAACCTTTTTTTCAAACGCCTTCAGAGACATATTCTTGAAATGTTACAAAATACCAATCTCCTAGGCTCTCTAACCTCTCTAATGTCTTTCAAGAAGAAATGAGTTGTCATTGATTTTGTGAATTTCAAAAGCAGTTTTTCGTTTGAACTAAAAGTTCTGTTCATGAAAATGTATTCTCTGTGTTCAGATTGGCAAGAAGAATACAGTAAATATATTTTTAAAAACAGAGCCCCTGTTTTGGACCCAGAAACTGCTTCCGAACTTGGGCTTTCCGACGAAAAGTTAATGACTGCTTTATTGATCTCCCCTTAACACAACCTTAAATTCGGTAAAATGGTAACATTTTATTTTTCAAAACGGTAAAAAAAATTTTTGATACTTTTCCGAAGAATTTTTAATTTTATGATTACTCATAAGTCACTTGGTCCAGGAATTGTTCCCTGGGGGACCGCGATATGGCGTTTTGAGATAATGTTGTCAAAGTTTTGAAATTTGTTTGAAATCTGTTAATTTTTTTCGAAAACATCATCGCCTGTGGTCATATCAATCAATTTTAGTTAGTGGTTCTAGGTCATGGTGGGTGCCATCCGGACTCCTGAGAAGGCTCCGGAATCGGGTTTCATAAAGGACAATTTTATTATCAGTAATACATGTCATGCCAAACATAAACATCAGGAAGAAAACACTTGATTTATGTAAGTGGACTATGCCAGATCTTTCCAGAATGTTTTTTCTTAAATCAGGAACTCGAGGCCCGCTTCCCGAAACCCCGACTCACCTGATACTTCTGCGCTTCCGCCTTCGAGCGCATCTTCTTTTTCTTCGTGTTGATCCAACCGGCGGCGAAGTCCGGCCCGAGGGTAGTTTCCGCCGTGAAGGTGTGCTTCGTTCCGCGGTTACTTTCGAAGATGAATCCCGGCAGTTCGTCCTGCAGAATTGTCACCTGATGGCCTTCCGAGTTGTTGATATGTAGCTGGTGTTCCTTTTGGCTCTGCAGCACCCAGTTGCCGACGACAATCCGCGACAGACTGGGCGTCGACAGGATTGGCTGCGAAACCGTTCCCTGCCGCACTGCACCTCGTGCACGTTGCAGCTTCTCCAGGAACTCTCCGCGGTTTTCTGTGGGTGGGCAATGAGAGTTTGTTGTCTTATTGAATAGGACAGAATACTACTCGCTAATGTAAGACTACATGCTAAATATTGAACAAATCAGTTGGGACTATTATAATTGGCTCGCATGGATGGGTCGGACAAATGCTTAATATGTGCGTGTGTTTTTGTGTTGTTAACCATATTATACTTTGTGTTTGTTCCAATCTCACCTTCGCCGGCTAAGGAATCCGCACTCCTTCCCTTGCCTGGAAATGAGAATATTAAGATTGAGAACAAATATAAATCAAAACAGAAACATGGACTGGATGTCAACACAACACTGAACGAAAATGTAGCTTCGGAAATATGAATTGGATTAGGACACCAGTAGTAAAGTGTCGCAATGAATGCGTAGCCAGGTGCAGAAGCCCAATTGACATGCAATTCAGTCATTCTGTCAATGAACCAACATCATGCAAAAAAACACACACACATCGTTTGTTAAACACATTGAGGAAACTCACCGGAACTGTCACTACCATTTTCCGGACTTCCACTGGAGTACATGGTTGCCAGTTTACCGTCCAAGATGAATCGGAACCATCCGTTTGAACCATTGGACAGTTCCAAGGCGGCTGAATCGGACCATACGTAAAGGCAGTCTCGTCCGCGACAAATGCTCCAATCCCGCCAATGGTAGGCTTTACCGGGGAGAATTTCTTTGGCATCTTCCACGGTGCTGGCTGCTGCTACCGCCGGTGGCGGTAAAACCGGAACGACTGGAGCGGTACCGCTAGCTACATCCTGTGAGCTGCTGCTGCTGCTGCCTACGGTGACTTTGACATCTTCCGATTTAATCACATCGTTGCTGTCGGTGTCGCCACTGATGAAGTTGGTCGCGTCACCCATCAGGGCTTGCACCTTAGAGAACACCCCCAGCCGGGCGAAGTGATCGAGAAAATCACTCTGCGTCTTGGACATAAGTTCCTCGATAATGGTAAGTACCACCAGGTGGCCATCCTCGTCATCCTGAAGGGTGGAGGGGAAAAAGAAAAGGAAACCGCATTGATGTTACTGGTTCGCGTGAAAGTTTGGGATCAATTTCATTGCAGTAGGGGTTATCAAAACGTTAGCAAAACACACATAAACGCGCAAAAAACTGACGATGGCTTGTGGTTTAGTAGTTTTGTAAGTAGCGGGGCGAAAGGGTTTACAACAACAAAGTAACGGGAACGGCTGAGCTGAGTGTGAATACGATAGGAAAAGCAATAACAACCGCGACATGTTTTGCTCTTCCGCGTCTGCTACCGCTGCTGATTAGGGATTGATTGCCAATCAGTGGAAATGTGTGGAAATAACACGGTTGCCTATCTGATGCTTATCTGATTTTGCTTGATGATATGATTTTTATTTTTTATTAGTGACGATTACTATAATAACAGCGATTACTTTTTCAAGGCGAACGTCAGCCGTTTTTTGGCTGACTGTTTAAACCTAGGTCCGTCCTCCGTCGGCACTAAGACTCTAGTTACAGTTTTTTTGTGAGATAAGATACTATGAAGACAGGCTAATTTTGACTTGACGGTAGAGGTAGTAGCAACAGTTGAGAGAGACAACGATTGTCAATATCAATGTTTGTTTGTGATGATGAATTTTTGGACAGCTATTCAGTATCGTATGATAAAATCCAATTTCATTATTGTTATAGAAAATAGAAACTTGCGGAGAGTCACGAATAAGTATATTTTATCATTTTTGTTCCCAACCCAACTGTTATTGGTGCGAACGCAAGCAAACGCACCATCTTATACTTATTTTGATCTCTGTCCTTTGACCAATAGGGGAGAGACGAGGATTGCAGTGCTGAATGATTGCTCGACTAACCTGTTATTTTCTTGCTCTTGACTGGCATTTTAGACCTCAAAGTTTAGTTTTTTAAACTGTGGTACTGATTTTCAAAATGACCCAAAACCTGACTGAAGGAAATTATTAAAAACTTTGGAGCAATGATTTTTGAAATTAGATGAATTAGAAAAAGAATTATAAGAGAACAAGACGAATATGAACGCAAGTGATTCGCGCGAATGGTTGATTTCAGACTGGCGCTGATGGGTTAATTTCATCTCATTTCATTGCATTTCACTAGAAACAGCCAAAGAATGAGCACACACCAAAAAAAAGTACCGAGTTCGGTAAAATATCGTAAATTTTACCGAACTCTGAGCAGCAGAACGTTCGGTAAAAAATTTTTATGATGCCAAACATTACTAATGATCCGTAAACGTCGATTGGCACCATCGAATTTTACCGAACGTTCGGCTGCTCAGAGTTCGGTAAAAATTTTTAAGTGTGCATCCCCCTGGTATTTGTACATTGTTCCAAGATCGGTCTACAAAATTAATTTAACTCAGAATGATCCGGGCGTTCGCGGTAGTCGACAAAAGCTTTAAACCATATAGTCGCACCCGCCTTCCAACCCTCGAGATCAAACAGCTAGTGCGCAGTATTTACAGCAGTCCCCCGGTTTTGAATAACAACGTTTCCAATAAGGACGGTATCGAGTGATTCCATTAACGCGGTCGAACATTACAATAGATCAATAATGTTGTGGTCAAAGTGATAAGCCCATACAAAAAAAAACGCGGTCGAACGTCCTTATTGGAGTCTACGTAGCAAATGAGAATTGACTTAATTGGTTCCAACATGGAATAACTTGTGATCCTGATCGTATAGAAGGTTGGTGTCTTCGACAAAGTTGTTCAGTACATCAACGGATTTTCATTGGATTATAATATCACGGAATCACTACGTCTCACTACGTGGGGTTAGCGTATATGTAATACTCTTATACAGGCTGTATCTCGCGCTGATAACTATCTAGAAAGTTACGGTCTTCGGGAAAGTTGCTGAAATGATTGTCACCTTCAAGATGGCATGAAAAATAGCACAGAACTGGCTCACTACGTAAAGCTAGTGTATATAAAATATGCTCAGACAGGCTGTATCTTGCGCTGCTGACTATCTAGAAAGTTGTTTCATCGACTGCCAACGTTGCATTTTGCAGAGAATTTTTGTAAGCGACCAGCATTGTGTTAAATAACGAGCAAAACATTAGCTAATTTTCCAACTAGCTAAATAACCACTGTCACTTAAACAACCTTTGCGAAGAAAGCAACTTCTTGTACATTACCTAAATCATGAGTTCAGGCAAACAAAATAAAATCACAAATACACTAGGGCCATCCGTTGAGTCAATTTTGCATTATTTTTCATACCATCTTGAAGATGGCAGTCATTTGAGTAACCTTCCCGGAGACCGCAACTTTCTAGATAGTCAGCAGTGCAAGATATAGTCTATACAAAAATATTACAGCGCCACGTAGCGAGACAATACTAAAATCCAACGAAAAGCCCTTGATCTGCTCAACAACTTCATCGAAGATACCAACGTTCTATATGGTTAAGATCACGATTTATTCCATGTTAGAACCAATTAAGTCAATTCCCATATGCTACGTAGACTCCATTAAGACGGTTTCCATTAACGCGGTTCCTATTAGTGTCCTTGTTGGGGGGATTGCTGTATAACGGGAATCCGACCCGCATTCCCCGCAGCCTGCATAGATATATATTTGCATCTGCGTAATACGATCTTATGACCAGTCATGTCAACGTAAGATGTCGAAACGTTTTTCTCTCTCTGCTGAATTTATAAAACTAACTAAAATTTATAATATTTCACTTTTACCGTTCTTCGGCGGTTCACTTTATCTGTTCTCACCCTCTTCCTGGTTAGCTTTATCTGAATATCCTTGCTTATCGAGATGACTTTATATTTTCTAGAAGACTTCGATCAACATTAACAGAAAATGTCAGAAATCTTACTTGATCTAAATGGGTCCCATATTTGTATTTTAGTCATTAATTAAATCGATTGTAAATTTTTTTTCGACATCCAACCAGAGCTGGTAATTTTACTCATTATACCTTAGTTCCATTAAAATTCCTAGCCGTCTTCTACATATAAAGAATTTGGGAGATTTCATAAGAATTAAGTATATTCAAGTATCCCATTAATTTGGAACTATGTTTTATCAGAGATTCCCGTACTGACCGTATTCTTATTTAGAATGAAAGCACTTTCTGAACAACGCGGCAATCACATTTGGTAATTTTTACCCCGAATTCCACTGGAATTCACAAAAGGTTTCTAATATATACCCACATTCAGAATTAAACGCGACCGCTGTTCATTTACTGATTAAGTTCAGTTTTATCGCAGAGAAGTTGATACGCAGACGGGAAAACCCGTTCTCAACAGCTACCTTGTTTTGATTTTACGTTATCAAATGATCGTTGTAAATTGTTTTCTTATATTCAGAATGGCTTGAATGTAGTTCCTTTTTTATAACCATTCCAACTAGACATTTTGAAATTTCCATACAGTGCGAATCGTACAATGTAAATAGGATTTTTGTTTGAAGCGATCAGAACTTACAGCTTAATCAGCATTCGTAGGTTTTCGAAAAATTTCAAATTACAAAGTCGTGGATTTTCCTGCCACGATTTCTAGTAACAGAACGGAAGTCTTTTACTCTTTGTTTTCTTTAAAAGTGAAACTAATGAAATATATAAAATAGACATTATTAGGAAAAGTCCACAACGAAAAGAAGAGGATTTCCCATGCATGCTTCTGAGGTTTGTTTATAAAAGCAATCCCGAAATTAGAAATAGTTTAACTTTAACTTTGTAGGTAATAGTTCATCAATCTTCAACCGAGAATTCCAAAATTTCAACTAATCATCCTCAAGTACTCGACTCGAAAATTCCCTTTGACACAATTTGTCAGTCGTAACACTCCGCAAGTTCATTTTTGATAAGCGCTTTGGGCAGCGAAACTTCAAATCCAAATCTAACAGATTCTATTTCTCTCAATAATAATGAAAGGCTGATGTTATTCGGCTAATGAAAGAGAGGTTGGTCAGATAGTAACGAAACGTAGCGCTAAGTTTTTTTTGATTAATAGGAAAACAATAACGAATTCATCAAGCATCATTACCGCAATGCTAAGGTCAGACCAATTGCTTTGAGTACAAGAAGTTTTGCCGTTGTTATTGCTTTTTCCGAGATCCTGACTGTGGCTGTCGTGGTGACGCTGCTGGTGCTGCTGCCGATGGCAGTTTTCGCTGGCCGGAGGCACAGCCGACACCACCGACGGCGAGGAGGTTAACGGTAGCATCGGTGGCGGTGGTGGAATTATGTAAGAGCTAAAGTTACGGCGCGGTTGTGGCTGGTTGATTGGATGTTGCTGTTGCTGCTGGTGCTGCTGCTGCTGTTGCAGCTTTAAATTCTGAACATACTTGTTTACTTTGTCCGCACAATTGTATCTGGCTAGAATGCTAGTGCTACTAGTGATTGGAGGAGGGGGAACGGGTATAGGCAGTAGAGACGGTGTTGGCTGCGATGGCCAGCTGTAGCTTATCTGCAAGCCATAGTGAGATTACTTTAGTGATTGTACCGGACAATTCAGCACGACAACGGGGAAGGTTTTGAATGAGGCGTGGCTTACGAATTTAGAGCGCAAAAATTGACCAATTGGCACTGTGAAAGGTGGTTAGTGTGCGTGGCAGATGGGGAACCATTTCGTTCTATAGACTTACCTCGTTGTCTAGGACACTGGCGACGACTTCGACTAGTAACGTTCCCAGGCTTTGTTCGTGGCTCTGCAAACCTTCGGAGGAACAGAGCCTGGACAACATATCCGACTGCACGTATTGAATCATTTTCTTAATCAAACCTGCAAAAATAGGGCAATTAATAACACAAACAAAACGATGTTGTGATAGCATTGACTCATACCTAAACTTGATCGCCGTACACTTGCCAGCATTGTGCTTTGGAACGTCTTACAAAATATGGGTAAAAAGAATTTCAGATAAACCGGAGCCATCTCTGGATCGCCCCGTGGTTCGTTGTCACCATCTTCAGTATCACTTTTTAAATCCGACCGCGTAGCGGCTGTCATCCATTCGCCGGGCGATTGCAGGATCGTCGCAACTTCACGATGTCCTTCGTCTGGTCGTTCACGGGCTTTGTCTAACGGCGTTTTACCGTCCTCGTCACGCAGGTCCGGATTGGCACCGTGCTTCAGTAGCACTTTGGCAATACCCGGTCGACCGAAGCATGCCGCATAATGCAGAGAGGAACTTCGCTGGCCTTTGTTTACGTCAGCACCTTTATCACATAGGAATTCCACCATTTCGAGAGTACCGAAAGCCGAAGCCCAGTTCAGTAGGGTCTGACCAACATCGTCCATACAGTTGACGTCGATTCCACCCGATTCGATAGCTTCGATGAGTGCTTCCGTGTCCTTACTTCTAATGCAATCGATTAGCTGTCGATGTGTTCGTTCCGTGCTAGAGTCGGCCCTTCGCACGCGTGGTGCCAACTGACCGCTAGAGCCACCTACCCGACCGAGAGCTTGTCGGCCCTCGAACAACAACAAGAGAATGAGATCAGCTAGCCTCATACAATCCAACACACATCGTTCGTCGCCTTTGAAGGCTCGCTCCATCGCTTCTGGCAGGTTCGATCTGAGTAGATCATGCGTGATGGACGGTGATCCTCGACAAAGGGTGGATAGTAGAGAAATTGTCGTAGCGATGGACTGGCTGGATCGACCAGCTTCCGCCGCTCCCTGCGTCTTTGGTGCCGACGATGAAAGCTGTGCTGTAGAAGCTGCTTCCTGACTGTTGGACTGGTTAGCAGCATTGGGAGATCCACTTGATCCAGCGACAAGCGCGGTATTTTGTGCTCCGGCAGCATTGCTTAACCGATTCAACAGCTCAGTTACCAAACCATACTCCGCTAGTGGTGCGGGATCGACACCTTTTCTTGTGAAGCGATCTGCCACCGAGGCGAAACATTTCAGTGCGCCATCTGCCACCAGTGGATCTTCGTGTTGAAGCAACGTACTAAGACTTTCTACACAGGTCTGTACATTGGCACCTTGCGGTTCAACCTTGGTACACAGCCTCGACACCACAGCCATTGCCGAGTGGAGTGTGTCTTTGTGGATCTGCGATCCGTTGTCGCGGATGAACGAAAGGACACAGTTCAGTCCGCCACCTTCGAACACTGCTCCTGCCTCGCGTGTGCATATCAGCTCGAGCACCTTGATGCACTGTTCAGCCAGATCGCGACTGGTTCGGCTCTCCAGGTCCGCCACCACCAGCCGGTTGCAGATCGCTTTGATAGCACCATCGATTGCGACGATCCGTCGTGTACACTCGGATGATACGTCCAGGTAGTAGGTAATGGCACGTGCCGTTACTTCCAGCACATTTTCCGGCGCCAGCTCATCCAGAAATATTTTGCACAGCGCTGGTAGGAACGTCCGCGGTGGACAGCTGGAATGTAGTGTTTTTTTTCTTAATGATGAAACAACTTAAGCGAAAACTGGCTGACCGACTGACTGATCGAAAGAGAACCAGTTTTGCGATGCAGGCCACAGTACGGAATGTAAATACTCACCTTTCGAAACACCGATCCACATTGTCGGACATGAGCAGTAACATGCAGAGCTGTTCCAGGGCGATCAACTGCATGTCCCGCTCGTCGCCCTGGCCCATCGAGAGCCATTCTAGTAGCGTTTCCGGATCGACGTCACCCATCTGGAAGAGAGCAAAAAGAAAACGATAAAATGTATAATTAATTGCGTCATCTCTACCGTGGTGGATGTAGAAAGCAGATTTTCTTCACAATATTTAATAGGTACAAGCATTAAAAACTCGCATGGAGAAAGATTTATCGTATCGTGAGTGTGCAGCACCACTTATTCAAAGTTACATTTTATAACCACTCAAAACCTTAAACTAGGAAGCATCAGCAGAGCGCACTGAGGAACAGGAAAAGGAAAGTGTAATCTAAAGTTGAGGTGCATTGCATTGCTTTGAAATCGGGTGAAATGTAGGTCACAGTTGCAGTTAGGAAAACCAGTCAATGAAGAGGAGGGATGAAACGAAATTCTCCAGCGCCATACTGCAGCTGGCTAGCAGGCGACTTCATCTTAATGGGGTTATGTAAATTGGATCTGTGTAACGTAACCAAACCGTACCGTCTGTCTGTCTGGCGACGGATGGTAAGCATGCATATCAGCAAAGCACGCTTGACGGTAGCCTACATGGAACGACTTCCCCGGACGACCCTCCCCTCTTCTTCTGCATACACGGTGCAGTCATCCACGATCGGTAGCCAGCCAGACATCGAGTGTCACGAGCATCGCCTTCACCGTTCAGAGCCAAAAAATCATACATTACTGAATTTTCGCCGGTGGCGAGCGGCAGCGGACTCGGTTGATTATGTACGAATGGATGCTGCACGCTCAGATTGGAGTTGCAGTGGGGCACACATAATTCAAGCACTAATGGTGATTCATTTTGCCCGCTAACCACCACCAGCGTGCAGCGTTTGACTTTGCCCTGCTCTGCTAGATTGTAGGATGTACACGTTCCACGTTCCGTTCCGACAAGACTCGAAACGGTTCAGAGTCAATTATATATTGGATTGGTCGCCCAGTCTGATATTTTAGCCGAGATGATTGCGGCGCAGTCGTCGCCTCTTTGGTCTGACCTATTTGATCTTGCCCAGAAGGGTCGCTCTTTGCTGTTGTAGACAAAAACAAAGACGAGATTGCAAAAATTGAACGAAAGCAACAACGAGAAAGCTCACTCTGGGCAGGCTGTAAAATGCTGGGCTCCGGGGGAATTACTGTCGTAAGTAAGAGGATTTATAAAACGATTTTTCGATCACGGAAGTTGAAGAAAGGTGAAAAAACACACATCTACTGGAATGGATTTGCTAGTGAGTCACGCTTATCTGTTATTTACACTTTATACTGAAGATTATATGAAGTGTATCTAACAGATAAGAATACCTTTAGTCAACCCACTTGTATAATGTTTTAGCTTACCACCCGAGTTGGAACTGTTTGCATTTTGATTGTACATATAAGTAGTTCAATCAAAAGCGGTGACTTGACATAACTATCAGAGTTAGATTGTTTGTCATAATTAGAAATTGTTTATTTTCACAATTAGAACTTTTTACTAGCAACGGCTTTCAAACCTACATGCCAAATGAAAACAAACAGTAAAATCCTAAGCTACACTAGATATTGAAATCAGAATCTGATTCCGATACAATTTCCGGCGTCACAGACTGTCATGATGTCGGCGAAGATGTTGTAATTCGTTAGTCTGATATTTTTCAACACAAACAACCCAAAATGAACCAATAGGAACACAAATCTCGGACCATCAGTGATTATCAATTTATTAGGGCTCGACCCAAGGAACAAATTCCATCTGGCATTTTCGCACTGATAGTGAATTGAAAGCAGCCCGACGTGGGTGTTCGCGGTAGTTGATAGAAGCTTTAAACCATAGAGTCGCACGCGTCTCTTAGCTTTCGAGGGCTAGTGCACAGTATTTATAACGGGAATCCGTCGCTAAACCCCAAAAAACGAACGCTACTAAGCGCTCCGATGTCCCCACAGCCTGCATAGATATATGTTGGCAACTGCGCGTAATGCGGTCGAATGACCAATCATGTCAACGTTAAGACATCGAAACGCTTTTTTCTCCTTTCTGAATTTATGAAATTAACTAAAATTTTTTATACAGCAACCCCCCGCCAGTCCAGCTGACTTGATAAAGCCAGCGGATGATATAAATAGCACTTGAACTGTTAGCCATAACAGCTAAGCTCAACCAAAGAAAGTCCCTGTCAAAATCAGCAAAAAGCGAGCCTGGTGCAACCAACGAACTTTGGCTGTATTTTGATGTAGGACTACGTCTTTGATTTCTATATTGGGGTGCACTTTGTAAATCCGTAAAGCGGACATGTGACGAGAAGTGGTTATAGTTTGCACGCTTATAACTCAACTCAGTCATCCCCCAATAGATTCCAGACATATTGGTATCAATCGATTGGAAATTTTTTCAAAAAATCCTTTACGATACAGCAAATGACGTGTTTGCCTAACAAACTTCTAAATAATGGAAAAATGTTAGGCGTTGTCTAACTAAAAATCCACACTCTGTAGTGCTAAGTAGTGCTGATTTACCGTAGAGTAATGATGTTTCCATACCACAAGCAGTACGGTTGTATACAACCACATACAAATTTAAACTCATTCCGGTATTTACACGTGCATTTAATGGTGGTTCAAGTTATATTTTTCCTTTATTTTTAATAAAAAAAATTACAAAGCCCCTTCTTCCCAAAAGGTCGAAGATTCATTACGACGTTCAGACTTATACTAATGCGATATCTGTGCTTGGGAAGTACGCCAGAAAAAGTAATAAAGTCCTCTTGTTCTAACACAATTTTTAGGACCGCTATAAACCTAGATCAATTTGATGTTTGTGTTAGAGAAGTGCGCCAGAAAAAGTGCTGAGTCTCCTCATCTCAGCTAGATTTCTCAGGTTCGCGTTAAACCTAGTCTGTATTTGATGTCCTGAAAGTGAACAGTTATAAATAAATGTGTGAGACTACGTGTGCGAAGAATTAGCGACTGTTTAATCCGAAAATAAGGTATTAAATTTATAGGAATGTTTCAGAGCATTTGTAAAGTAAATCAGCGATTCACTTTACCTTTTCTCACCCTCTCCTTGGTTAGCGTTACCTGAATTACCTTGCTTATCGAGATAACTTTGTTCAACATTAGCAGAAATCTTCCTTGACCCAAATGGGAACAGCATTGGAAGGAATTATATAAAACGCAGAATAAAAATCAACAGGAATTTTGCATCCCATAATATTTGCATTTTATTCATTGATTAAATTAATTGTAAGACTTTTCTGATAGCCAACCTGATCTGGTGACTTTGCTCAATATCCCTTAGTAACATTAAATAGTAACTAACCGTGACAGAACCAACTGCCGTATCAATAACATATGTACAGTATATGTACAGGGAGACAGCATGACGAGTCTGAAAGAGGGCGTCCAAATGAGGGAAAAAGACTTCTTTTCTCTTTCATTGTAAGGATTTCTACAAGAAAAAGCACAAGTAGCTGAGGGACAAAAGAAAGGGAGCTGATAAGAGGAGAAGGGAGCGGGCCCCGTCACCGCAAGATTACGGAGTTTGCCTTGACAAGCGAGTGGCTGTGAGTTCGAATTTTAGTAGAATCAGGCCCCATTCGATGTCAAGTTACCCTTCTTTCAAGCTGAATTCTAAATTAACCCGAGGAAGCCTCTTAACAGAGCTAAAGTCACTCTTAAAGTTACGTGTACTGGTCAGAAGAATGCAATGAGTCTCGCCAGGGACAGCTATAATTGGAGATAATACTGGCAATAAATGCGAGGGGGTAAAGTAGAGCAAGCTTTGAAGGAAGTGCAAACCGAAGCACGCATAAAATTGATAATTAGAATACCGCTCAATTGCGACTACACCAAAAAGGAATGCCGTACGGATTATACAGCAAATAACCGAGCGATATCACGATGATCAACGGTACTGGTCGCAGTGACGAATCCACACATGGACAAAATGAGGGAGGGTTGCAAGAAGACAACAATGAGACCCGAGCAAGAGAACACTCATCTATTTTACAAAAAAAAAAATCTTTTGAACCGCAAGGTACTAACTTGAGACCATTTTTGTTTGTACTTAAAGTTTCGAATAGATTCGTATAACAGCACTGTTGGCGCGGACGGTTTATTGAAGTATACTTTAGCCTTTGGACTTTGAGCAATAGCCCGTGGTAGATCAACTGATCTCGGGGTTGCTTGCGGGACTAAGTTCTTTTGTTAGCGATAGCCCGATTGGGGTCGCATTAAACGCACAAAGTATGAAGTCGAAATGGCTTGGTTTATTATCCGAAAGGTTTGCTTTTATAGCTAAATTTTGGTGGAAAATATCGGTAATGCATATCGATATTTTCCTTATTCTAAATGCATTCTTAGAGTTAAAAAGAGATAGACTACTGGGACAGAAATATTCTTTGTTCGATACATTCGGTTCTGGAATTGTAATTCGAGTCCTACACCGAGTCACATAGGCCACCGACAGGTCGGAGAGCTAGCTCAGCAAAATGCGTGCACTTGTGAAGTGTATGCATGGCGCTGGTGCTTGCGTTCGGTGCCCGCCGTGTGTCTCAATACGATCGGAGTTGTCTGTTTTGTTTTGCTTGTTGCATAATATTTATTTACATGATGTTGTGCATGGTTAGGGTAGAGTACGGATGGTACATTCGCCTAATACTGCACAACTATTAGGGTCGTATTAATAAAAAAAAGTGGCAAAAGATTTCCATCGGAAAAGCAAAGCGAATTGTTTAATTCACCCGACCTAATGTCTCTATTATACTTCATCCTAGGACCGGTATTGTTTCAATTGTTTACCAACGATTTTTCTATCCAACTCACTGTTACTTTTTTCTTGATGACATCAAAGTCTCTGTAGTTACCAGACTATGCTAATACTTCATTAAACACAATCATTTTAATTTTAGCCCTAAAAGCGTCAATTACATTTGTGCACTCCACTGGCCACTGCCACAACTAGTTTTAATACTCTTAATTGCAGATTATCTAGAAATCTCTCAGGTTTTAATAACAAACAACTTGGATCGTGATGATTGAAATAAATGTAGAATAAAAGAATAGACTTTTGTTTTATAATTAGAAATAAAATTCTGCGTTATGGACTTGACTAGTGCAGTGATGCCCAAGGGTAGGCATCATTTTTTTCAGGACTTACCACAATATTTAAACTGAAAAGCATTCAGATCCACAACATCACAATCACAATCCACAAGGCAAAACAACTAAACTGGGTCACCAAAACAAATTGCTCATAAATACACCATCCCTCAAATCAGTCCAGCCGCATGAATCATCTCGAAGAGCCGCAATTCCGCCACCACTGCACAGTGGCAGTGGTTTGATTGCTCTGGGATCGTGAACTTTTTTAATAACTCTTTTCATAGTGTTCATTGTATCATTGGAAAACAATAATAAGGTAATTGTTACAGTTTCATAACAGATCCAAGAAAAAGAAGACAAAATTTTATTTTTTCAGGCACCTATTTTTCTTCGTTTTCGTTTTTCTCAAGCTGTGTTTTGTTTACGAAACTGAAAAGTTATAAAAGTCTTTGCCAAGCTACTACCAACAAAACAAAAAAAGTTTGTTCCAATACTTTGTGTAGTTTCTGAGAAGAAGGTATATAAAGTTTAAAAATCATGGTTTTTCAGGAGCGGCGTTTTATTCCGTCGAAGTTGTTCCACGCCGCACTGGAATGCTTATATGTATGATCGTTTTTCGGCCACTTCCCGTAATCGGATCATTACAAATTCAATATCAAATTTTGGTCGTTCATGTCCCCTTAAATGAATTGAAGCGCCATGTTCGTCGCATTACACTAACCTGCATTATTGAAGGACATGCTTCTGGTTCTTGGATCTGTTATGAAACTGTAACAATTACCTATCTTATTATTGCTTTCCAATGATACAAAAGCTCACGATTATGAATTAGAAAAACCAACCAGACGTAGTGAAACGATTTTTTTCATTACATAGCTTACTTTGATTTTACTAGTTTACTAAATTACTAGTTTTTCACATATGCGCATTGTCACTTAGACGACTAGATGATGTTTTTAAATGCAAATTAAATGATGAAGATACCTAAAGAGACAAATGACTTAGCATGTTTTAAGATCAGTTTTGAATGTACTTTCACTTTAATTATATCTCGGTCGCCAGTTTTTCCAAGTTTTTATTGTATAGCAGTACGAAATATGGCTAATTTTTACCTAAATCGTTCAGTAACTCGCTCTGTGTAGAAGATACGTGTTCACTTTCTTCTGCAAAAGTGTGTGTTTTTAACAGATGGAAATGTTTGCAGAACACTATTTTTCCCTAAATCACATAGTTTTGAAGCTATAGAGAAAAACCCGATTTGTGGGGGTCCGTCATGAAAGACGCTTATTATCTTAAAAACTGTGATACTTAGAGGAATGATGGGTTCAGCAAAAAGCTTCATAATAAGATTATCTAAAACTTTCTAGAACATACTATAGCTCTATATCATCAAATTAGAAAGTTAAATTTTGCAGCGCCACCTGTGTTTGAGTTCCGAACTAATATTGATCACCAGTTGTTGCGTCTATTGATATACAGAAATTCTTCCGAAGACACC
Organism: Sabethes cyaneus; assembly: GCF_943734655.1. Lineage (NCBI taxonomy): Eukaryota > Metazoa > Arthropoda > Insecta > Diptera > Culicidae > Sabethes > Sabethes cyaneus. The sequence goes on from NC_071355.1 coordinate 241,685,433, forward strand.
ATATTGAAAAAAACACTATGAAAAGAGTTATTAAAAAAGTTCACGAATCCGAGCAATCAAGCCACTGTGCACTGGACTACTTAACTGTGCCTATACTGCAGCACTTCGAAGGCCTAGAGAAGTATAAGAGTCGATTCGTTTTACGCCATCGGATGTCAATTACTTTTCCGCAGGTTGGTTTGCTCTTGGAAATTATTGCCGACACCATAATTTACAACCATACTAAGAACTAAGAGTAAAGCCTCTCAGTTGGCTTCGTGGTACGACGCTGATCTAACAAGCCAGTCGTCGTATGTACAAATCTCCCAATCTCGTCTCGACTGGAAGATGCTATAAGAGTCAATAGGATCGTAGTACTAGCCAAGTAACTATCCTGTACTTTATCAGCTGGCTGCGAAGTCTGTCGAATAAAATCCGAAGATCAAGTGCTAAAAAATCCGCACTAAGGCCAAGACTACGAACTATCCAACTACATACAAGCACGACTTAATGCCTTACCGATCCATCTCAACAAATCTATTTGATTTTGTCTCCTCAAGGTCCAGCAACTTGAGAAAAAAGCACACAGCACAGAACGCAGTTCACACCGATTTCCAATTAATCGGCCTTAGCATCCTTCTAGCTTCTACGAAAACTTCAACATCTGGGAGCCTCACAACAACTAATGACGTAACTTCATCTATGTTTACTAATGACTCTGGTACGCACCAAGGAAGTAATATAGGACCTCTGCTTTTTATCTTGTTCTCCAATAACGCAATATTAGGGCCGTATTCCGTAAGTCAAATCTAGTAAGACGGCTTGACTCAGCCACAGAATTAACGAGTATTTTTTCTAGTAATATCATGTCATGAAGATGAGCAAAGCGGAAAATATTCCATTCACTTCTACTGCGACAATCAGTGAAACATATTATCTTTCTGGTCAACAAAAGTCTACCGTTTATAAATGAGTGTATTTTTAAACAAGGAATTAATTTGAATATTTTCAACAGAGAATCAAAACAAACAACGTACCGTCCAATAATAACAGCCACCAAAATCATATTTAGCTCAAAGCACCCGAGCGGGAAAACCTTGCCTATTAGGCAATCGGCAGAGTAAAAAAAAATATCACTTCAGTCCGAACTGCATCATCTATTACCATTTTGCGAAGAAATATTGCAAACATCAGCAACGAATTCATGCGTTGCATTATTCACCCTCTGCTGCTTGTCTTTCTGATTATTCACTGACTGACTGTCGGCTAGCGAAAGGATCCCCATAAAAATGGTGTTTATAAATATTCACAAGCGCATTGCAGTTTGTTTTTCCTTCTTCTTCGCGAAGCTTTCCTCATGCGATGCCAAGTGTGTTTCGTTGTCCACTCCACGGGTAGTCCTACATAGTAGCCATTCTTAAGTTTCTTTTTGTTGTTGCTGCTGTATTCACTCGCTGCCAGAACCGTAGTGTGCGTCTTGTTTGATTCACCGCAATAAAACATAAACAGTCGAAAAAAAAATAAAGAAAAACAAAAAAGAAACGCAAAAGCAGGTCGAACCGTCATTGGGAATAAAGATGAGCAATTAATGAGGAGCAAAATTTGGCAAAACCAGTTCTACTATGACAGCTTTGTGTTGTGTGCATGTTGAATGTATGTAGAAATAAAAGCGTCAACAACACCGCACAAAGGAAAGGGTAAGACAAAAGCTCCCGAGAGACCGTTAGGAAGGAGGAAATCTGTGCGCGTGTATATCAACGACGACGCACGGCGCGTATTTCGCTTGGTCGTATATTTTGATGAGACTACTGCCGGCTGAAAAAGTTTGAAAACGGCTTCATGACTTTAACATTACAGGCACGTAAAAGGAAGAAGTATTATTCTTAAGATTAATGCGAATTCGAAATTAAACAATAAATACCTACAACTTTGTGAAATAAAAATCCTAAAGAAAGTATGCTCATATCGTAGTTGTAATCTAAGTGTAAGAAACCAACATCAGTTTTTTGTAGCGTGAATTTAAAATTGTGTGAAATGATAAGAATTTCTGAAGATCAGTATGGGTTTCTTCCAAATGTAATACCTGTGGTGCGCCACAAGGGAGCAACCTAGAACCGTTGTAGTTTCCGTAGTATTTTATTTTTAACTGCAAGGAAACAGCATATACTGAGGGCATCATTTTTTCGTCATTTAAGAGATGTATGCGGAAACTGATTGATATTTAAGCATATTTTTGGAAGTGAAATATCTTGTGTTGCCAAAAACGAATACTTTTGTTGCCAAAATCGAGGCATGCCAAAATCGAAATCCAATTGTACATATATTCTGTATTTGTATTTCTAAGCATGCAATTAGAGTTGGGAGTACCGACGCTATTTTAGAGAACCGGTATTTCGATACTGGGAACATCAGCATCGACAGTACTGGTACCTAAGAGCGGGGCTGACCCGCTCTTTGTGTTTCGATTTTACTTATTTGACCGTTACCGGCCGTTACCCGTTGCGGTACTCCCGGTCAGGGATCGAAACAGTTACACTTTTTCTATACATTTACCAGCATGCAATGCCATGTCAGACTCTTAACCAATATCATCGCTCTGTACTGTTTCTGTATCGACGGTGCCTATCTCTTGAAAATGCCGCGACTAGCCCGAATATGTACATGATAATAAGCAAACATTTTCGTATGTGAGCTGACCATTCATCAAAATGTTGTGTAGAAATGACTTGCATTTGCCGCTTTTTACTTACAGTTATAGTTGGAATAGTATAGAAAAGTCCCTCCCAGTTGGCTTCGAGGTATGACGCTGGCCTAACAAGCCAGTCGTCGTATGTTCGAACTTCGATTGGGAGAGACTGTTAGAGTCAATAGGATCGTAGTAACTAGCCCTGCATGAGCGAAGAGCAAAATAATATAAAAACAATATCAAACTGCGTTATAATGGCATATTTTGTTATTGAATAGATATGGAGATACATTGATAACACATTTTGTTATTGAGTAGATATTTAAAATAGTTGGTTGAAAGATGAGGTTAATAACTGATTTTGTTATCATATCTTATTTTGGCCTTAAAATGACATTCGAAATATTTCATACAATTTTTTTTATTGATTAAAGAGATTTTAATTATATTATATGTACAATATTTTACAAAATGATTTTTTAATATCTCATATACTACTGCATTTGTTATTCAATACCTTAATAATACTAAAATATGTTATTCTAAACTCTGAATACAGTCATGTTATTGCTTTGTTATTCAAATAACACAAGTAGTTATTCTTTTGGCCTTAAAGGAGTAAAATTTTGATATGAGTTATTCGATTTCCAATAACACATTTTGATATTGTTTTGCTCTTTGCTCCTGCTCGGGTTGTCCTGTACTCTAACAGCTGGCTGAAGTCTGTCCTATAAAAACAAAGTCAAATTTCGATAACGGAATGTAGCACCTAGGCTTTGCTTTTATGTGTTGGGTTTAACATTTTTGAATTGTGGAAGGGATGGATCGTAAACATCGATGAGGCTGCCTGGAAGAATTGCCCGGCTTTACTTTCAAACAAATTAACAGTACTCCTCCAATAGTAGCCGTGAAGGTCTCATAGCTTTCTAAAAGTCAGTGTAGTGAAAAGGTTGGTGGTCCTTTTGAAGGTTAAACTAAACTATAACTATAACTTTTTTAGAATTCGGCAACTAAATTACTATCGAAACTGTCTGAAAACTGTATGAATCGACGACTAATTTTGGATTTTTTAATTTGGTGACTACAATTAACATGGCCTTGTTTGGAAAAGTACACCGATCGGCTACGCGATTCCCGATCCCTCTGTATCGCCCTTCCCAAGATCGAGTATAACACTGCTTGACGGTATGTCTTTGTTTCTTGTTGTTTCAGCTCTCTACAGTTGGAAATTGTCGTGATCGACCTTGTTTTTGTAAACGCAGAAGCAGAACGCAGAATCCGTCTCAACTTTTGACTGGAACAATCTACTAAACGGTGCAATCAATATTGACACCGCAGTGGACGTTGTGCCTTCACCTCGTTCCCGGCCGAAACCTCCTTGATCAAATAGTCATCTACTGAGAGCAACAGCACTTCGCAATTACACTAATCGACGCGGTCCTATAACAAAGCGGGAATTCGTTCTTGCCAGTAATAATTACAGAACTTACAATCGACTTCTCTACTCCAGACACACATTACGTACTCAATCTAATCTAACGCGAGACCCGAGACGAAACTTCAAGTACATCTATTGATACCTGCAACCTATTTGCTAAGCACTTCTCGAGTGTATTCTCAACAGTGATACCTAATCTGACTGAAATCGAGCATGTCATCCGCGACGTACCAAACGGCGTGCTCAACATCGCAAATATCAGTTTTTTGGACGAAGACGTTCTTAATAGACTGAAGAAGTTGAAGTCCTCAACATCAGTAGAACCAGACGGAGTCCCCTCGATTGTGTTAAAAAAATGTGCCACTGCTTTATGTGTTCCACTAAAATTAATCTTCAATAGCGACTGATTGATGGATCTCAGGCGATATTCCCATCGCGTGGGAGAAAATCTATCATGTTCCCCATCTTTAAAAAAGGCGATAAACAAAACGTAGCAAACTATCGTGGAATTACATCCCTCTGCGCAGGTTCCAAGCTGCTTGAAATCTTAGTTGGTGGCATCGTATCACGGGAGTCAAAAAGCTACATTTCGACGGATCAACATGGTTTTTTCCCAGGCAGATCGACAATAAGAAACTAAGCACAGTTTACTTCCCATTGCATTAAGGGTATGGAAGCAGGAGCCCAAGTCGACTGATATAAAGGCCATGTATACTGATATAAAGGCGGCATTTGATCGCGTTGATCGCTCTATCTTCTGGCAAAAATCGAACGCCTTGGGGTGTCGCCCAACATGGTAGAAGGGTTCAAATCATACCTTGTTGGTCGAACTCTTTCTGTAAAAATAGCAAGTCATGAATCGCAATGTTTCACAAACTGCTCGGGCTTACCTCAAGGGAGTAACCTGGGGCCATTACTTTTTTCATTATTCTTCTACGACGTCTGCCATGTTATACCATCAAGCCGATTTCTTATCTATGCCGACAACCTCAAGCTCTTCCTTTATCGTAGGTTCGACAGCAGATTGCATTGAACTACAGCAGCATCTGAATGATTTTTATGACTGGTGTTCCCGAAACCTCCTGGTTTTGAGTGTATCTAAGTGCTCTGTGATCTCTTTTTCACGTAGAAAAAACCCTATTCTTTGGAATTATACTTTTTCTGGAGAGCAACTCGACAGAGTAATAAAAGATCTTGGGGTACTATTGGCCACACAAATGTCTTTTAGGAATCATTACTCGCATATTATAGCACAGGCGAACAGATATTTGGGATTTATCGTAAGATTTTAATGATCCATACTGCTTACAAGCATTGTATTTCTGCCTTGTTCGTTCTGTATTGGAAATCTCAGCTATTATATGGAGCTCATATGCGGCTACCTGGTCAAACAGAATCGAAGCAGATCAATCAAGGTTCGTGCGCTATGCTCTAAGACGTTTGCCTTGGCAGAACCTAGTGAAGTTACCGCCGTGTATTGATCGCTGCCGCTTGCTCGACATGAATACGCTGGCCAGAAGAAGGGACATTTCCAGAGCAGTTTTTGTTGGAAAGCTGCTACTAGGGGAAATCGATTCGCCTTTCATCCTATCAAAAATCAATATTAACATTCCGCCTAGAAGCCTAAGAACATGGGACTTTCTAAGACTACAATACCAGCGCACTGAATACGGCCAAAACGAACCCATAAGGGCGTATGTTAGACTATCTCAAAGGGGCTTTTCCCCATCCAATTGAATTTCATGAAGACCTAAGTGGCCGGGTGGAAAAATAATTAACAAATAAACTAAAAACTGAATGCCTTAATGGAGGTAGCGAGCGCCCTTTTATACTATGCGCAATCAACGATTCTGCTCACGAATTGTTGAACGTGCTAATTAATCCTAAACGATTTAACTGAACTGTTGTAAACGAAGGCTCAGAAATAGCGACTTAAGGTGATCAGGTGATAGTTATGTCCCCAAGGGTTAAAACTTCCAAATCTCGAGGATCATTTGAGTGGGCATATAACGACCTTAAATTTTAAATTGCCTCAATTTGGTACAAAAGGGAAGGAAGTTCTGTGATTGTCAAAAAGGCGAAACGGTATAATTTATTCAGAACGGATTTTACACCTTTGCCACCGGCTTCCGATAACCCACCAAAGTGTAGTGAATGGAGTGCCATGTAATTGCCTTTGTTTGACAATATTCAAACAGTTTTCTTTTACATTTGATTTGATTTGATAGGCATTCCTAGGTTAACTTTCGTTCCGTCTTTTTCTGTTATATCGCCGTTGAGATTCTCATCGGAGAGCTGAATGGAGGTTGCAAACAAAATTTAAAGGTATTAAATTGAACGTAAAATTTCTGACAAACGAATGTGTACTAAAGCTAACGAGCGGCAGTGTGATGACCGGCCTCAATTCCAGATCATGGCCGCTGCTTGCGCAGTGAATTAATATAATGTTATTATTTATCGGAGCAATCGTGGAATCGTACTGTTATTGTTGTTGTTGATGTGGATGACGCTCTGGGACGCTGCGCGCCGTGTGTTAACATTACTATAATCATACACTATCAGCTATCAGCTGTGTATACGAATGATGTGGATGTTGAACAAGTGTAGGCGGTCTGTCGATGGCCGGATTTTGGTTGCGTCGGTAAATTAATAGCGAAATCGACGCCGAACCGAACCGAGGTAAACTCGAGCGTATCTTCTCTGGTAGATGGCTGGCTGGCACACGCAGATGATGTTGTTGTATTTTGCCATTTAAAATAATGCGCGCGCACGTCTCAGCCACTTGGAGGGAAGTAATTCAACAACGCTTGATTTCCGCGTGGTATGCCGGCTGGTTTATAGTAGACGAAACGATTGTCTAAACCTAAACAACAGGCACTTAAGCCGTGTGCGCGGAAAGGGGTAATTTATAATTCAATTTATACGTGTTGTGCCCCAACACGGAGGTAGTGCACCGTTCACTCCTCGCCCGCCAGTCAGCCGAATATCTTCAAGTAGCGGTGGAGACACGAGCCGCGGTGAGTATCGATTGCCAACACGATTTTAAAATCAGTATAGAGGAATGGCCTCAAGAATTCAATGCCAAAAAGTTATAGTTTGTAAAGCAAAATAAACGACCACTGCTGCACAACACGAGGAGGAGGAAAGAATGGGACGGCGCTAGGTTTTTTTTGTTGTTGCTTCTACGATGTGGCGCATTTACCCCCAGCGTTTGTATTCAGAATTTGTATTTATAGTCAGGTATACAGAGCGCGGTCGAAAGTCTAGGGTTGAAACACGTATTGCAAATACACTTTTTTACATTTTGTTGGTTCAACGTCGGCTCGCCGTTGGAGAGGGTCAGATATTTCTTTGGAAGTGTGAAGGACAGTTGGCCTGTACGGTAGGTTGTATGGTACTGCTTTGAACTGCCACGACCCGATCCACCCGAGTAGGGTTGACGCTGCCAACAGCACGGTCAGTGCAGTGGTGAGAGAGCGCTAAATGTCAATACAGTACAACATATGCTAATGCGAATCATTGTGATGGGCAGTGGGAAAAAAGCTTTCGCGTGCGGTGCGGGCATTCCTTTGCTTGCAGGAAACCCGCACAGACACTGCTGAACAATAATGGGGTCCAAGGGTGTCTGCAGCTTTTTGTTGAGCTGACTAAGCTATCGCGGCGACTATTGATTCCGAGTGTTGTCAACTTTCTGGCAAAGAGAAACGACGGTTCCATTGGAAATAAAAATTGAACCAATTTTGTTGGTTCAATTTTCGATCAGCAATTTATATAATAATGTGAGCAAAATGTTGAACCGTTTAAAAAGCATTGAAAACATTCGAAGAATCAGAAACGAACGATAACTGTTAGCTTTACAAGTTATGATGAAAATAATTGTTTTTTTTCTATTTCTCATCTGCCATAACTCGCTCGCAACCGGTAAGTTTTTTCAACACACCGCGTATGAATCATGTTGGCAATGTTGGGCAAGCTTGGCTTGGAGCGGAAAGGTTAAAAGCATCGCGCAGCAGCAAATCATCGTTTGTTTGTTGGGTGTACAAGAAACCAGGCTGCTGATGAAAAAAAAAGTTTCGCTAGACAGCTAAAGTTTCCACTTATTTGTAGGAGAAGAATTTACATAACTAATGGATTGTGGTTCGGAAAATCTACTTTTAGTTTCGTTTGTTGCTTTCCTGTGGCATAAAAACTAGTTAGTTCCAATAGGCCAACACAAAGTTGAAACTTTTCCCCCAAAAAGCCCCCACAACAAAGAAACAAGAAACCAGTATTTTCGTCTCCTTTCAAAGGAGATCACTCGCTTTCTTCGTGATTGGCATCGTATTTGGAGTAAGCGGCGGATTGACGTAATATTGTACAACCAGTAGAAATAAATGTTTACAATTGGCCTTGAGCGCGAATCAGTGCACTTTCGAGTGAATCAAATCAAACACAAAGTTCAGCGTAGAAAAAAGTGCAGCCTTGTTTGCGATTAAGTTTCGCGGCATCGCACCGTGGTTTTATGATGTCTTGGGCGGTTCATATTTTTTTTTATTTCGGGATTATGATGCACAGCGTGTTTGATCAATAGAGACACGCTTCGGTTCGGTGCAGCTCACTCAACCCGGTTCGGCGTGTGTATTTCGGCTCTAAATCCAAATCGCGCTCATCCGTGACAATAATCGACATCGTTTGAATGGGCGTGCTTGCGATATGCCGTTTGCTGCAGGGCAATAAATTATTTCGCTATTTCGTCGGTCGGCTCTTGCTGCGTTCCATTTCCACTATAAATGGGAGGTTATATAAAGCAGTGATGTGTCTGATTGAGAGAAATAATAACAGAAATTTAAGAGGAAGCAAAAAGTGTGTCCATCATCGGTAAAATATCACGCCAAATTAGCAAAAAAAATTAAACTCAAGGTATTTTTTTAATCTTTGCCAGCTACCAGCTTGTTGCACAATCTTATCGTGGTAGTGCAATGTCAAGCGGCGCACAGGGCACACGGGTTTCGGCTGATAACAGCTTCGTAGGCACAAAGAAACATTTTCTAAAGGGTGTTGTTCTGTTGTTCGCTCCCTACATTTGTGCAGAACACGATTTCGTGATCTTTGCAATGGGCGTTGCGATATCGACATTCTATTGACTTGAATGTCATTTGATTAATGGCCACATGTAGGAATGTACTTGAGGGCAAAAATTGATCTAACATCTCGTTCTGTGTACCTCACCATTCGACATCGAACTATCTTTCTGTTTCGAATAAAGCAATACTTAAAGCTATCCGCCTGTGGTCGGGCGCCGTCACGAGATGACCTTTCCATTCGCAGCTGTAGTCATAAATTTCATTACCCGATGGTAATCGTGAAGTTGTTTTCACGGAGAGAGAAAGAGAGAGTAAAAACCCTGCATAGCAATTCCAGGCAAAATGTGTTACTGCAAAAACACGCCAACAACAAGCTCGATTCTTGAACACAAAAAGACCCTTGCCTGAATCAGAAAGACAACTTTGGAGTTGAATAAAAAAACAACATAATTACGGTTCGACGTAGCGAACTTTGCATGAGCCCGCGACTGTCAGTTGAAAGGTGACTAACAAACACACATACCTACATAAAGAAGCGAAACACGCGGTATGGTACCGTAATGAAACCGGAAATATAAACATACTTGCACCGGTAGAAGCGCCGTATCATCTGATGCAGTGTGTGACAAGTACGAAACCACTTTCTCCCCACGCTTCCCTGTTCCCAATAAGGCTTGTTTTTTTTCGTTCGGGGATCCCTGAAAGTTGACGATTGTTGGATGAGCGCCTAGCCTGGGTGTTGGTTTAGTCGATAAACTGTGCCACAGTCTGCCCAACGGACACGGGGTGGTTTTTAATAAGAAAAATTGGATACCAAACTAATTGAAAAAAAATTTTACGTAGCTAACTGACCGAAAGGCGGCGGCACGGCAGTTGCTCATCGTATGGTTTTGCCTTTTTTTGATGGTACATATATTGCGAAGCGAATGAATTGATGATAATGAGTTGAAATGACGGGCACCCCGACCTATTTTTTGTTGTTCAGAACACACACTCACAGGTACTATTTTCTTCTTCTAGTGGAAGTTATTTGGAAAAAAGAAAAATTAAATCGATTTAGACGCTAGCAATGACGACAATAAAGTGAACTTCTAGAATTCAACAGTCCTACTGCAGAACAACAGAAATTTACAGGTAAACGAACGTGTAGGCGACAGCTTTCAGAAACTGCAACGAAATTGGCAAAAAGTGGTTCCAATCCCAATTTTGACATAGGACTACATCTTACAGAAAGTAAGGGGTGTAAAATCAAAAGCTCAAAGTAGAAAAGTGCTGCGGTTTTGAATTATTTGTTATTCATCTTGCAGAATCTTGCAGATGTTGCAGATCTTGCAGAAATGTCGAGAGTACAAGGTGCCCCGCCTCCCGGATCAGGCTTCATTGATTTCAAAGCAGCATACGATACAGTCGATCGAAACCAGCTATGGCAGATAATCACGAACACGGGTTTCCGGACAAACTGACGCGTCTGATCAGAGTTATCATTGGATCGAATGATGTGTTTCGTACGCATCTCGGAGAAACTCGAGTCCTTTCGATACGTGGGTTGAGACAAGGTGACGGTTTATCCTGCACGCTGCTTAACATGGCTCTTAAGGGAGTGTAGCCCGTTCCTAAGCCTTGCAGATGACATTGATATCATAGCCAGGAACTTTGCGACGGCGGAGGCAATCTACGCCAGACTAAAAACGGAAAACGCTACAATCAAGAAGCACGTTGCCGTATCAAAGCTGGCAATGTACAAAACTCTTGTTAGACCGGTAGTTCTGAATGGTCTTCAAGTTGTGACGCTGCTCATGAAGGACATACGCGCCTTTACCGTGACCGAGCGGAAGGTACTACGGTCGATATCTAGCGGAATACAAACTGAAAGCGGAGCGTGGCGAAGACGTATGAATCAAAAGCTACAGAGTACAGGCATTGCTTGGAGTTTCCCATCGTATATCTGGCGAAAGTCAATAGGCTTCGATAGGCCGGACACATCATAAGGATGCCCGACAGTGCGACGACAGCAGTCATCTTCAACAACCCCACCGGTACCAGAAGCAGGGGGCTTAATGTGGAAGCTGGCTCGACCAGATCAAAAGTGATTTGCGACTTCTGAGACGCCTTGGAAACTGGCGACCAGTGGTCCAAGATCCAGTTGAACGGAGACGACTGCTTGACACTGCACGAGCTACCTCGGCTGCATGCTGTTGACGACAACGACAACGACGAAAAATTTTCTTTTGTAACTCTCCATTGAGTGTTGAGTCAGAGTGGACCAACTACAATTCCAAATTTACTGGTAAAATACACTTATACGATAAACGGGTTAAGTTGAATTTTGGTACAATATACGCTACAATTAATAAAATACCATAGTTTGCTATTAAACCTATTTCAAAAAGTTCAGTAATTGCAACTTTTTTGTCTGTTGACACTTAGTTCACTCTGTCTGCACACAAAATAGGGTAAAACGAAAAGTCTCCAGACACAAGAAACGGGCTGTTTTTGTGAAAGTTTTTTCTATTATTGGTATTTATAAAAACCTGTCTTCTTTCCAGTCCGACCATACACTTGGCCCACTCGATCATTCAGAGTGAATTTGTGTCATAACATTTGCCCTTTACAACATTTAGGTAAGCAGCAACTTGATAAATTCTCAATTGTTTGCTGTTATTACCTCGTTTTTTTCGATTTCGCTGCTTGGTTCGGTCTGACTTAACACCGACCAATTGTAGAGTTTGACCGAACGTACATTCCTCCCAGTTGGCTTCGAGGTATGACGCAGCCCTAATAAGCCAGTCGTCGTATGTTCGAATCTCGACTGGGAGAGACTGCTAGAGTCAAAAGGATTGTAGCAACTGGCTCTACAATTGTCCTGCACTCTAACAGCTGGCTGCGAAGTCTGTCGTATAAAAACAGAAGGTCAAGTTTCGATAACGGAATGTAGCACCTAGGCTTTGCTTTACGTTCCTTCATCACCAAAATAGTTCAAAAAATATTTCGGCGACCATCATCTTTCAGCATTTTGAACCACGCGTTCTCTACGTTGCCCAGACTGCTGAATTATCTCCTTGATAGTTCCTCGCCCTTCAATATGTCTAGCGACAAGTCGTCTTTCTGTACGGTATGGATTTTATACTGAAATACTTTCCTAGTTTATTTATTATTTATTATTACAATAATTTATCTGAACAATGTTCTTAATAAATGGATGGATTCATATAATATTAGATCTCTTCAGTTTCGTCACAAATTTTTGTGTAGTTTCATTAAAATCGAAAATTTCATCAGTCAATTCAGAAGTCCTTTCTAACGCCTGCATTAATGGGTTCTTGATAACCAAACAACATATGAAGATAATTGGTTTGTAACAGGCCAGTAGAGCGAAGGGCACGTTGTGAAGCACGGAAATTTATGCGAGACAAAAGCGTCGGCGAGTTAGTGTCACCATTCATCAGTTTCGCAATAACAATAGCCTGATGCAGTTTCCGACGGCGCTCGAGCGTATCGATACCTAGTAGACGGCAACGGTCTGGATACGGTGGTAGGTTAACAGGATCGCGCCAAGGAAGCTTACGTAGCGCAAGTCGGATAAATCTTTTCTGGATACGTTCAATCCGCAAATTCCGAGACAACTGGTGAGGGAACCAAACCCAATTGCAGTTTTCTAGAATTGGACGAACCAAAGAGCAATAAAGAGCTTTCAGGCAGTGTGGATCCTTAAAGTCACGGGAAATTTTTGAGATAAAACATAGTTGACGAGTGGCTTCCGATATCAGAGTGGCGTGGTGTAAGTGAAAAGTGAGCTTAGAGTCAAGAACAACACCGAGATCAGTTACAGAGTCGACTCTTTTTAGCCACATGATAGCCAAACAATATTGGGTTTAAGGTACGGCGAAACGTTATAACTTCACATTTGGCAATGATGATCACGAGTCAGTTCCTCCGAAATCATTTTTCAAAGTTTGCAGACGACGACAATCTTCCGTGTTTCGAACTTGTAAATACAATTTTAGATTATCAGCGTATATCAATTTGCAGCCAGATTGTAGTAACAGCGTGACGTCGTTGAAAAACAGCATGAATAACAAGGGGCCCATGTTACTTCATTGCGGCACTCCCGAATTATTGGTAAACTGCGAAGATATATATGCACCAGCTTTAACGCATAACCCTTTAAGCACGGAGGTTTTTAGTTATGATATTTTTGGTTTTTGGATCAATATAAATTTTTTTTATCTCTCGAGATACCAAAACCAGTGTATTCTACATATTTCAATAAATGTTTGCTAAATTTAGCAACCTACACTATTGTGTGGGTTCGGCCATTGCACTATGGGCCAAAACGAGCCGAAAAAACGGACGCAATTAAGATATGGCCTGCAGGCTGATAAAATGTAGGTGATATTATGTAAAATTTTCCGGAGAATCGCATGGTGCCCACCGCTTTCCTGTTTGTCATCGGGAAGTGCCCCATTTTGCTCATTTTCCCCTATTTTTAACATTTTTTACCCTTTTTGGACTATACCAAGCCAGGCTTTGAAAAAACAAAACATGAAAACCTAATTATTTTGTGTAAAGAAGTCCACAGAATTGAATAGGGTTGACTCCGTTTAATTTAGAGCGAGATCATCGCTTCGAGGCTCATAGACTTCAGCTTCTGAAGCAGCGGAACGGTCGCTACGTAGCTATGGAAATAAACGCAACTTTTTGCAAGTTAAGTTTTTACTATCCTTAATACAACAGATATACTGGAATGTCCAGATTAGCTTAAAAACATTCAAATGTTGATCCAAGAATTTGTCCAAAAAATCCCGTAGTTGAATACATCATTTGCCATACTTCTTTATTATTTTGCTCTACAGTATAATGTATTCATTCTTACTGACTCAAAATTAGATGGCAGCAGCAGATTTCATTTTACTTCATCTGTTACCTATGACGTGAAAAAATAATCCCACTGCGGCCTGGAATATCTTCGGGAAAATGGATCTAAAATTTGCTAATATATTTGGTCAATCTAAGATGGTTCTTTGAAGACAAGTTGTATAAAAATCGACCACAAAATAGTAAAGATAGAGCCAAAAGTGTAACGGCAAGTACACTAATTTCTGAAGTCCCGGCGGGAACGTAAAGATTAAAGTAGGTATACAATAAGGCCGAACCTACACAATTGTGTAGGTATGAAAAACAATGTGCATAAGTAAGTTGTAAAAGTTATTTCCCGTAAATTTTTAATTACATCAATTAGAAATACTTATTACCAATAATTTTTTATCTAAGTAATTTCGAAATACGGATCCAATAAGAAAATACGACAGATAAAACTTTTTGCTGTTTTCACAAGATTTTTAAGACTAGACAATAATTAATTTAAACACAAAAGAAAACTTCTTTTCAGCTATTTTCTATTTTTTCTACGAGTTACGATTACAAATATGGTGCCATATTTGTAAAAGTACGACGTTTAGAAAGGAAAGGAAAATTTTTTAAAGGTAGTCATGTCTCACCTACACAATTGTGTGGGCTCGGGCTTAAAGGGATAAGATTCTTCCACGTAGGTATGAACTTAACCACTCAGCGAATCGGCAAGAAGCTCCAAGTCACGAAATTTTACGCAGTAGTATACCGTGATCGATCGTATCGAAGGCGGCTTTTAGATCAGTGTTAATAACATCAATTTGTGCTTCCTGTTCCATTTTCGAGATACACGATGAAGTAAACTCCAATAAATTGGTACATATAGAGCGACCTAGCCCGAATCCATGTTGGGAAGTAGAGACGTAATTCTTCGTCCGTGAAAAAAATGACGCCGCTCACTATAATCTCAAATAGTTTAGAGCCAGCCGAAAGGCTAGTGATGCTACGGTAATTTCTGACGTTCTGCCGGTACCCAGATTTAAACACCGGAAACATAAAAGACTGCTTCCATATTTCGGGGAATTTTCCTTGTGCAAACGACTGGTTGAAAATTAGACACAGTGAGTCTGCCAGCACATTACCACGTTTATTAAAATAAAACTAATAAAATTTCACAGACCAGTTTCTACGGTCGAACGATCCAAAAGTGTACCTTTTTAAAATGATTAACATGGTTATCAAGAACAATGGTGACTGTCTGAGTTGACCAGATCATTTCTAAAATGAACAGACGTGCGGTATGATCTGTTCGAAGAACCAATCAACCAAATAGCTCTCGGATAATCCATGCATTTTTGATACTTTGAGTAGTTCGAAAACCAGAAGAGAGGGATTTTCAAACCGGTCGATTCATGCGCAGGCGATTGAACCACATGGCTGCAGGCACTACTTGAGAGATTTCCATCGTCCCCAGGTGAAAGCCGGGAGGCTACGGGCCGCTGGTCACGTCTCAAGTATGCCGAACAACCGTTTGGGGGCTCCGTAGCCGCAAGGTTACCGAGTCTGCTTTGACAAGCGAGTGGTCATGGGTTCGAATCTTAGTGGAATCAAGCCATTCGATGTCAAATGACTTTAGCATGGGTTTATTCTCAGGCCCCCCTCGTTTACCCTTCCTTCATGCTGAATTCTAAATTTTCCCACTGAAGCATCTTGACAGTGCAAAAGTCCCTCCTAGGGAAGGGTAAACCCCAATACACACAAGCACGCATAAAATTTAATAAGCGCTCATTCAATAGCGATTATAGCAAAAAGAAATGCAGTGCAGGTCATACAGCAAACACTCGGGCGAAATCACAATATACTGGTCGCAGTGATGAGTCCACACAGGCAAAAAAATCCGCCCTGGCGGGTGTTGTGGGTTCGAATCCGGTTATAATCTTAGATTACAGCTTGGTTCGACTCATGCACCCTCCAGCATTGAACAAAAGGTAGGAGTCAAAAAGATACTTGTCAAGCATAGCTACCAATACCCCCCCCCCCTTCCTTTCCGCTCTTCCCAACCTTCACCAAAAAATTTTCATTTCTTTCCCCTACCGTCCCTTCATCAATTGTAGAACCATCGTTTCAAAAAATATTAATATATATGTATGACCGCATTTCAAGGTCAAGACTAAAAACTTGAGATTAGTCTAAAAAAATCCGAACAACCGTACAATGAAATCTGTCCTCTTCAAGAACGCCACCGGCACCAGGAATAGAGAGGCCCTGTGCCGACGTTTTTGTCAACGTTCAAGAGGCGAAGGTTCCCCTAATTTTTACGTTTCGTAGATTGATATTTAGCATATATTTAGTAGAAACATATTTAGCGAGACGACTTCGCAGGCCCAAAGTGCTAGATCACTCGTTCAGGTTGAATCCGACTTGCGAGTGTCGAGACGCGCAACGAATTGGCGACTTGTAGGCCAGGACCCAGGACCGTGAAAACAATGGAGGTAAGTTCTTAATATAGTACGAGCCACCTTTTATGCTCTATGCTGCTAGAGGAGAAGGAGGAGGAGAAGGAGGTGCTACATTCCGTTTTCGAAACTTCACCATGAAATCCATGATGACTGTTGGAGTACAGGACAGTTACAGGGGTACGACTTATCGGACTAGTATCGTATCTCGAGGCCAACTGTAATGTAACTGTAACTTTATCAGTCCAGTCTACCGTTAATTATCACTACTGCCGCACATATTGGATGATTTGATATCAGATCGGATGCCGTGTAGAGATGTCAGATCTACGGATGCATGCATAAATTTGGGACTCTTTATTTTTGTTTTGAGAGCAAACAACTTATCCGGTACAACTATCTATGTATATCGCATGAAACGGGCAAATCCAAATTCATAGGAATAGAGAAAATTGTGAGCTCCTAAATATATGCAAGCGCAAATATCCGTAGATTTGGCATCTGCAAAATATGGTCCCGTTTATTTTTCAGTTCAATTCAATATGAGCGGTAGAGGGAATATATTTCAAAGACGGATTCTTCGAAGGTCGACAAGATGTACCGTTCTTCCATTCAAGCGTACAGTGAAGAATGACCACACTATTGAAATCCCTATGAAAGTATCTTATTTTTTTTACAGAAAAAGATTAAGATTGAATGTATCAAAGCGGTATTTTGAGATATTGAGTCCATAAATTATGTCAGCGTGCCAAAATCCCATGAAATCCTGAAGGCCGGACTAGTACAATGATTTTGAAAAATGCTTATTAACAAATAACACATTTTATGTATCTAAACGCAACGGTTTTTAGCAGTGGTTAGCAATGTTTCCCTCCCGAAATCGGTATTGAACGTTCAGTTTGTTTCGTTAAAATAACTTGCTTACGAGATTTCGGGTTCGGGGAACAAACCGTTTCTAAGAAGCTGGAGTGCACAGTCTTCTAAAATCGAGTGGCTACGAGACAAGAAGGCAGATGCAGAAGTTTGAGGGGGTGGTTACGGTCTTTTGTTATAGGGATTTTCAAGAGCAAGCAGATGTATAATTGGCTAGATGTATAGTGACAGAAGTGAGAGATGACTGGGAGGGAGCCAAAACCGGGGTTCGAGGAACGTGAGTATGAATGTATATTCCACCATAACTCCGGAACGCCAAGTCGGTTCTTCGTCAAACTTGGAAAGGATCAGTGCAGTGCAGGGCAAAGGAGGAAGATGGCGATTTCTAACAAGAGGGGCTTCTCTGAAAGTTTCTGTAAGAGGAAGATAGGATGACCAATGATAAAGAGCAAATTCAACAACGTAAAACTGTATTTGTCTCGCTTTATAGGGATTTTTTCCCTTGTTGAGGACCTTGGACCACTGCTTTATAGGGATAATCGAGAAGAAGGCAGGGCGGCAACAGGGGAAGGGGAACCTGACAAAGGAAGTAGACACATTCAAATAAAGAAAAAGGGTTTTGTTTCCAGCATTATGAAAATTTTCGTTACAATAACATATATGCAAGTGATTGAGAGACGAAATCGTGCAGTTGCCGGTTAATCCTCTATTAAATCGGTAACAAAGCGCTTAACCTAATTAGACGTCGTTGATATTTGCTAGATGAGATCTCATTGTCTATGTCATTGTTATGCTACTCTAACCGAGAGTGCTGTGGATCGAAGAATTTGTATAATTGTAGAATTGGTAAACAGTAAATCAAACACTACACCAATACTGCTAGGTGTTATTACTAATAAGTGATGAACTGCTCACGTAAAGAACTTCAGCGACTTACCTCGGAAGAAGTTGGGTGCGGAGCAATGCGCTGTGCTGTGCCGTTGCTGTGTGTCTTATCCGGAGGGTCTCAGGAGTTACGTCTCGGGGTGCGAGATTCAACTATCGAACCGCAACCGCAAGCCGATGCCGATGAGCAACTGACGACGACGGTTGGGCTACTAGTGCTGTTGCTGTTGGTTCTGCCGTATTTTCCGGTTAAAACTCATTAAACCGGCTGCGGTTTGTGGGCTACTTTTATTTTTTCCAGTGCCTCAACACAACACAACACACACGGCTTCACTTAGCGGTAGCGGTGCTTCCGTCGGAGTCAAGATAGAAGCGCGCAATTGAATATAAACAGCAAACCAGACGCTGCTGATAGGATAATTGTCCGCAGTAAGAGTGAAACAATTTTTATTTTGATTTTTTCTTCTTCACTTCCTCTCCTGACTTGTATCGCGATGTTTTTTTTCCTTTGCTTTATTTCACAGCGATTTGCGAGGAGAAAGTTCAAACCACACCTCACTAAGCACTTGCACTGATTTTATTATGCTTGATTTTCTATTTTCTACACACTTTTTTTCGATGGTCGCGATTATTCACGCGCTTATTTGCCTACTTCTTACAATTAATTCGGCGAACGCGCGCACGGGGCTGCTTTCGTGAAGGATAATTTCACAAATTGGTTTTTTTTTCTTCTTCAAATTTTCCTTCTGATGTCTCACCACCTCGCCCAATTGGATTGAAAACGGAACGTGATTTCTTTTATGCGCGCTTGCTTCCCTCGTACTAGTAGGTCACAGCTGCTCTCTAGAACTGAATTGCGGACAGTGCGATTGAGAGGACAAATTTAACTTTTCAGTGCACGAACAGGATACTCGATCTGAAAGTGGAGGAGATGTAAGAGAGATATTAGTGAGGGGTGTAGTAATTAATTCTCGTTTCCTTGGCAGTATTTATTTTTGAAAATGTTTTTTTTTTTGCCATGGCAGATTCACTTATGGATTTTAATTTGCTATTAAAGGACATTAGTTATAGTGAAACTCCCTTCAAAGTTTCAAAAGAGAAAAACTGGGAAAAATAGATTGTTTCGCGGCACCGTAAACACTAATTCGAGGACGTATTTTTCGAGTTTACGCTGCGCTTTGCCGTTGGCAAAGTATCCGTTAGCGCAGCATTATAGCAGTGTGGCTAAGTGCTGGCGGGGTCGCGCGTAGATCGTAAATAACGATACCGACCGGTCGACAGACCGACCGACCGACCGACCGACCATCACAGACCTGTCATGATTTGGTTTTTCATCGAGTGCTCATAGCAGAGCGGAATGGTTCGCGCAACGGCAAAGCGCACTGTGGCGGGTTCATGCACGCGAATCAAAAACGCGATTGTTACGAAAATCGAGGTAACCAACAACCAACCGACAGACGAAAAGTTATTATGCAAAACAAATATGATAGTATTAACATGGCTGCACTGGTAGCAGCAGCATGCATGTGTGTACGGTGCAGTGTTTGCAGTGAAATCAAGCATTTAAGAAATTAGGGTTTATCGCGCTACAAGCGGAGCCCACGGTAGCTGCCTGCGGTACCCATTTTAGGTATGGTATTCGACAGAAACGTGAGATTTCGCTTCGAAGGTTGGAGGTTACATGAGGGTATCCAACCACCGAATGAACAAACGAATAATCCATTGTGTGGGACTGACAATAACATTATCAGTCATACATGGGCACACGTTCCCAGAAATGTGTACGTTTCAGATGAGTACAATTCAAACCTTACAAGAGATCTTAGAAAGCACGTTTTTTTCACAACTGAATGAAGTCGTTAGCTGTGGAAGACAGATATAAAATCTGTTCGGCATCTGTACTACCTAGTAAAGGAAAAAGTTATTTTTTTTATCGTGTTTCAAGTTCGTGAGCTCTAGATGTGTGATAATGTCCGCCGGTTAATAAGATAAATCTTGACGCTGTTGCGGCGGCGTTTCTTGTCAAACCACTGACAGACAAGCTGCGCAACCAACAAAGGAATTTGTTTTTAAAGTTCACTACGCACATTGTGCTGGCTCTTAAGTAGCTGAGCTGCCCCACTGCTATTATGAGACGCAGTTCAAGGAGAACGGGACACGCAAATTCACGCAAGTCTGCCACACCGGAGAGTGGTACGATTGTTCAGATGTTTTTACGTTTCCCTTCTGTGTTTATCACACTCTGTGGATGATGTGGTATCTCAGTTCCATATGCTGCTGTGTACGAGCTAAATGGTACCGGTTTAATGATGCCTGGTGTTTTCGCCTTTAAAATAGCGGCGTAATTGTTCCTTGCTAGTGTGCCGGTGTGACATGTAACGGTCTGTACCAGTTTAAGTTAGTAATTTGTGTATACATATAAAATTAATGTATACTGTTTTGCTCTGACTGGATAATTGGATAGGGGTGGACGGGGCCAAATGATTCTGCTATTGTGAAAGTGCTATCTCATATACGTGTCTGCTCTGTTGAATAGTTACGTGTTATTTCCAGTTATTCTAGGGAAGTCGTACCTACACTTATTATTTGTTTCTGTTTTCGTAACGAAATCTAAAAATATTAATCAATTATAGCCTCAAGTTTATGTTTATTGTTTATGTCTGCCAGACTTCGCTTTCAGTCTGGCATAGATTACCTCCGCCGTCGCAAAGTTCCTGGCAGTGGTGGCGAAGTCATCTGCAAAGCCTAGTAGTTGGCTACCCTTGGTGAAAGGGTTCCGCTCATCGGAACACCCTCTCAAGATCGATTTTGAACAATATACAGGATAAACCTGCACCTTGTCTCAACCCTCGTCGCGTCTCGAAGGGATTCGAGATGCGCATGGAACACATTACTCAATCTAATGTAGATCTGATCAGTCGCGTCAGTTTATTCGGCAAACTGTGTTCGTGTATTATCTGCCAAAGCTAGTCTCGATCGACTGTTTCGTATGTTGCCTTGTAATCAATAAAGATGTGACACGTGGACAAGTTGTGATCCAGATATTTCTGCAAGATCTGTCGGGAGGTAAAAATCTGGTCCGTAGTTGCGCGAGCCTTCATGAAGCCCGCCTGGTAATCCCCTACGAAACCCTGTGCTATCGGCGATAGCCGGTGTAACAGGATCTGGGAATCACGCTTTTTGTAGATGGAACAAACCGCTCCTTCCATCCATGCCTCCAGTAGCTTCTCCTCCTCAACACACCTTGGAAATAACCCAGTGTAGAGTCGTTGCCAGCATTTTTCAGCCATGGCTACAAAGCCCTGCCGGTAGGCAGCTCTGTTGGGCACTCCCAGGTTAACTAAAGGAGTAGAAAAACTGATTCAATTTGCAATTACTAGCCCTGACAAGCACCGCTTGGCTTTGAAACGCTTAGCGGTGGCTCCGGAGTTCCCATTAACTTGGCTTCCCGAAGAATTTCGATCGTTTGCATCATTTTCTTTTTCAGATATGTGTGTTGGCAGCACATTTATAGTTAAACCGAAACGCCATTCTTGATTCAATCCGTGCTATCTAAGGAAAGCATGATCCCACCGCCATTCGTTCTGCTTTCAATAACTGAAACCTGGCCAGCTTCTTCTCTAGCCCTAACGATGGTTACTGCAAAAAGCGTGAGAACTTGATAATACCGGCGCCAGAACCTCCTGTCTGGCCTGTTGTGTCAATCATGGTGTAAGTGCGAATGATGAGTGCAGTCTCGAAGTTATTTGAGCGGGTGATCATGAAACCTTTACTTTCTCACTGTAACCAATATCGACGTGCCGATCAACATGACTTCGCTTACTAGTCCTCTACTACTAGTAATCTGCTGTTTCTTATATCATACATAATGGACAGTTTGGCCCAACGAACTCAAATAGACTTTATACATACCGATTTGTCCGCAGGTTTTGATAAGATAAACCCGCCATTGGAATTCGGATTAGGTACACTGGGTGTTAACGATAATCTTTTGCAATGAATTTGCTCATATTTCACCTATCGAAAATTAATGGTTGCCGACGGAGGCTATCGGTCCGATAGCTATTTAGCCTCGTCAGGTGCACCTCAAGGAAGCCATCTAGGCCCTCTGATTTTTTCCCTCATTTTGACGTATGAAGATGATCTCAAAACGTACTTTCGGATCAGTTCAACTGACGACTGCACATCCGTCTAGAATCCTAGCTACAGTAGTGCTGACAGAATTGAATCTGTTCAACGTCGACTCCTTTTGATTCACTCCGCGAAAGCTGTCATGGAGTAACCCGTACCGTTTTCCCAACTACGAAAGCCGTTGTCAACTGAATGATTCAGAACCCGTTCGTGTTCGTAGAACTGCGTCCAGAGCTTTATATATTGCGGATAGCCTACAGGGTAGGATAGACTGTCCTGCGCTTCTAGGGCAGATAAACTTAAATGTGCAACCACGAGCTCTGCGTAATCAAACAATGCTGATTATTTCCACTTCGTCGCACTAATTACGACAGCATGAACAGTGTTATCGGTGGTTTACAGCGGGTTTTTAATCAAGTCTCGTCTTTATTTGATTTATGCGTAAGATTTGCTTGTTTTAGTATTAGTTTTAGATTGTTTTTGTATTTTTGTTTTGTTTTTGTTTTGTATGTATTGTGATATCGCCCGGGTGTTTGCTGTATAACCCGCACTGCATTTATGTTTGCTATAATCGCTATTGAGTGAGCGATATGCTTATTGAATTTTATGCGTGCTTGTGTGTAATTGGGTACTATTTCTTTAATGCTTTCTCTACTGTACCCACCACGTTCCACATGACAGTGCTGTCCTCAGTTATAGCCATCCCTGGCGCAACTAACCAGTGCATTTTACTATATAAGTCGTTTTTGCACTGTCAATAAGCCTTATCGGGATTTTATCGAATTCAGCATGAAGGAAGGGTGATGAGGAGCCGGAGAACAAACACATGCTAAAGTCACTTTGACATCGAATGGCCTGATTCCACACTGAGATTCGAGCCCATGACCATTCGCTTGTCAGAGCAGACTCGGTAACCTTGCGGCTTCAGAACCTTAAATACAGTGAGAAACTTGCTTTAGAAGAATACTAGCTGATTGCCCGATCTTTAGGCTCCCTTTGTCTCTCACTCATTTGTACATCTGTTATTGTAACGAAAATTCTTATAATGCAAGAAACAAAACCCTTTTTCTTCATTTGTATGTGCATACCCCCTTTGTCAGTTCCCTTTCTGTTGTATCCCAGTCACACGAAAATGTCTTCACATTATTCGCTATAAATAGCAATTTTTTTACATTTTTGAACCTCCTCCATGTTAATGGCCACCCTATTCTGGTTTATTTGTGTCAAAAACATGTGTTTGACAACCGACCTTTTAAAAAGAACAGTCCAGACGTTCCGGAGTTACGCTCCCTTAATTATGCATCGGTTTGCTCTATGAAAATCCTTATAACGGAATCCTTTTTTCTCGTATATCCATTTTTCGTAGAACCATTAGTTGCACAACTGCAATCGGTCTAAATGCAAGAGAAACGCAACCCCCTTTACTTATTTTGACCTCCCACCCTCCCCCATTGTTAGGAAACCTCCTTTTTGCCAATACCCCAGTACTGATTTCCTTATGTCAAGGAACATATGTGCCAAGTTTGGTGAAGAACAGCCAAGGCGTTCTGGATTTACGACTCCCCCCCCCCTTCCCTATTGTCAAACCTCCAGTGCTGATTCCAATGCACGAAATGACTGGCTTGACGGAAAATGCCAGCAAGCAATAATGAGGAGAAAAAGAGCTTAGAAAAACTATATAAGCATTGTCTTACGAGGGAGAATTAGTCTAAGTATCGACGAGCGCGGAATGAGTTGACCACGATGCTGAGGAGAAAAAATCTGTAATCTGGGGGGGTGGGGGGGTTGACTAGCTGGACGCTGATGAGCGCATTACTTCTACACTAGGCCCGAGGGGTGATCTTATATCAGGGCCTCCAAGAGTCATTGCTGCCTGCCGAGACAGCTGACGACAGCCAATAAAACGCAGTAGTGAATTGACTCTGGAGATTCCAAGATCAGACAATGTCAAGTGATTGGTCAAATAGTCACGTAGTAGAAGTCTAGTTATCAATGTTCTATGTTCTATTCTATCTAGTTTTTTTGTCAAAAACTCGCAAAGAAAAAAAATAGCATTCGAACCTACGCTAGACTTAGCGCAATCACTGAAGTTTGGTTGTACGTAATAACCACTGAGTAATTCCAATATTACAGGAAATGTTACTAATAGTGATGTCAGAAAGTCAAAACATTACTGGTGATAGAAAGAGAAGCGTTAACAACGTTAGTGACTGTAAAAGTAGATGTTAAACCAAGTTCTAATATGAATAGAGGACAGGTTTGAAGAAAGTATCGGCTTATCACTATGCTTACTAATGCATATCTCGTACATACCTATACA
Organism: Sabethes cyaneus; assembly: GCF_943734655.1. Taxonomy (NCBI): domain Eukaryota; kingdom Metazoa; phylum Arthropoda; class Insecta; order Diptera; family Culicidae; genus Sabethes; species Sabethes cyaneus. The sequence goes on from NC_071355.1 coordinate 241,710,112, forward strand.
CATATGCGCACCCAAACATGCGTATTTCTACGCCTGCATGCATGCTCGTATGGGCATATTTTTTATCGCTGTACTGCCTATAACTACGTAAAACTCCAAGATGCATCAATAGACTTATATTTACCGAGAGTTATGCCACTTAATAATATCAGACAATTTACCTCAGTACACGGCTTGAGCATCGTACTCGCCAGACTTAACAGCACACAATTTCCCTGACTTTTAAAAGTGAATCCCCATTAGGTTTACAGGACGACAGACTTGCCTTGTTAATGATGTTCCCTCAAGTTATATGATATCTATATGAACTTCATCCCTCCACGAGTCGTCAGATGCTCATAGATGAATATGACAGTTCATAAAAACTGGGAAGTCGTCGTAACCAACTGTCGAATAAAGCCTCTGGCAATCGGAGGCCCATTCTGGATTCGAGCATACAATGACTGGAATTGAGACCCAGTATAGTAACCTGAATCTAGTTGGGAAATGCAGTGGGTAGGCTTTAACTTCGATTTTACTGTGGACCCACTGAACGCAGCTCTAAGATATCTGAAGCGGGCACGCCACGAACATCATGCAAGCACGGCCAGCAATCCCCAAAAAATTTAGTGGACTCTCCCGGTGCCTTCGAATTGACCAGACCTGCTCAACTCTGCTTTGATTGATATAACTACACGTAGAGTTGGATCGCACAAAACTACATTATACTACTAAGATGAGTTTATCTGCATAGTTTTCTACACATAGAACTAACATATAAGCGGTTGATGAAAGACTCGAACCACCTACCTAATGCTGAGGAGAAAAAAAGCATCAAAAAGAGGACTGTAACCGTGAAGCGCTAAAACTACTATTCCGGGCTAATGATATGAGCAAGTTCTATGAGAAGGTGAACTATAGAATCTTGTAAAGCACACAGAAACCGGATCACAAACAAACGCAGGATGGCCGATAGGTGGAAGCAGTTCTTCGATGGACATCTCAATGGTGATATAATAGAAGGAGACGGAACGGAAGCTAATCTAGGAGTGCATACAAACGATAACAAATTTAAAAGAGATTCGACAATAAATCGATCAGCTGAAGAATAATAGAGCCGCCGGAAAGGACCGACTCCCGGTGGATTCATTCTACAAAAATGGCAAAGAATCACTAGCAACGGCACTTCACTGGGTAATTTGGAAGAGGAAGAAACTACCGAAGAAGTGGTTGGAAGATATGGTTTGTTCCATTTACAAAAAGGGCGAGCGACTGGACTGCTCTAACAAACAACCGCGGCATTACGCTGATCAACTTCGACTACAAGATGTTCTCCCAGATTTTGTTACGTCGTCTATCCGTAATAGCAAGAGAAATTGTAGAGTCAGAAGTTCAAGGTGCCACGCATCATATTTTTGTAGATTTCAGGGCAGCATACGATACAGTCGAGCGTGAATAGGTATTGCAGATAATACACGAGAATGGTTTCCTGGATAAACTGACGCGACTGGTCAAAGCTACTCTAAAACGAGTGCTTTGCTACATGCGTGTTTCGGGGGCACTTTCGAGTCTTTTCAGATAGTAGAGCGTTGCGACAAGGGAATGAACTGCCCTGGGTGTTATTTAACATCGCTATTGAAGGTGTGATCAAACGAGCGGGCATCGAAACGAGAGGAACAATCTTTGACAAAAGTAACCAACTCCAAGCCCTCGCAGACCCCTTTGACTTCATTATTAGAAACCTTGGAAGGACGGAGGCAAGACTAAACACGGAGGTTAGGAGGATTGGGTCTTATATTTGGATTCTCTGGTAACCGCCAACAACCATACGAGTAAGTGGTTTCAACAACGCATTCATGCTGGACACTCCGGGCACACGCCGCCGCACAAAACTAACAATAATGTATAAAAGCTTATAGCTAACAACCTCTAATTGGCCAGGTCACAACTGCATAGCAGCCCATATTGCTATTAAATTGCATCTATATGTGATAAGCTGAACGGAAAAATGACAGTTATTATTCATTATTTTTCAACTTGTTGAGTGAATTAACGTGGGAACCGTGGCCGGCAAAGCAAATCGAAAATGAAGAATTTTCAAAATCCGTCAATCCATTTTCGTGTCATACCGTGGCATACGGACATTTCATATTTATTTATATTCACTTTGTGATTTTATCACCTATTTCACCTATTTTCGGTTACGTAACCCTATCAGAATAACATGATATAATTACTTAGAAATTTTACATGATCATCTAATTTTAAAATGCAATGATTGTCCTCCACCAGTTTTTTCCCACTTTTCTCTATATTTCCCATAGAACGGTCACATAGAAAACCACGAAATGAGATTGCCCATGGATTTTCCTAGGGTGTTTGCCTCGCCTAGCATGTACTATAACATCGTGATCAAAACCATTTGATGATAAATTGCTATATGAATTCTTTGTTTGGCATTGTGACTCATAGTGATATTCAACCATCAGCCGGCCTAAGGAAAAAACTAATGCAAAAATCAACAGAGAACCACGAAATAAAATAGATGATAAGTTTTGCATAAAATAAACAAAATCATATCTAAAATATTTAATCTGTTAAAAACCGACTACCAAGTGTATCGACACATTTCAAGACGGCCGCTCGCACGACTTTCGCAGACGACAATGAGTGTTTTTTTTTTGCTGTTTCAATGCTGTGACTGACGGTTGGTAATTATCCACCCGGCTAATGATGTTATTACCTTTCAGCTGTAAAAATTACATTCAATGCTCGAGGTATGTTTGTTCGTCTGCATTATTCCTAAGCTTCATGGATGGTAACAACAAAACATGTTGCGCAATGTTTCATCATGTAAAAAAGTATCAAGTGTTTTTCGCATTCAGTTTGATGTGATTTCAAATAATCCTGCGACAGCCATAATAATAGTTATAAAATATATTATTTGAAGACAATTTTTTTCATATATGGCAAACGAGCACAGAAAAACGGTTCGTCGGTGAAGTTGGAGGCAACGCTAGCTAGCTAGCTAGTGTATACATTGCTGATGATGAATAATCGCACATGTGGCGATCACTCACCTCACCCTCCCTCCATCGTCAGTTCCCGACACAGCGAAAATTACGCAACATTTTCGGTACACTAAGCCGGACATAGCAGGCAGAAAATAGTGCAACCATCAAAACTCCAAAATTCATTAGCAATCGCGGGCGGAGTGTTGAACGATGGTTCCTTCTTCGCTTCTTAAGTCGCATCGACACTGCCGAGTGCAGTATCCGGAACCGATTCCGATCGTATGGCTCCGTACCTGCCACAGCTCGCCCCTCGACGCTAGTTTCCTTTCGTTTTCATTTTTTCCACCATTTTTCCTTTACGAAACCCGAACGATGAGTCATTTGTGCAAAAGAGGTTACCTTCACCATCAACCGGTGTGAGCTGTCGAATTTCTCGTTTCGGCTCAGCTGTGTACTGTACGCTGTACGCCTCGAGACACAAGGCTCTTAATGAAATGCGACTTTGGTTTTGGTGTGGTAATTTCGGGCGATTCTTTATGGCCCGATGGAGATGATGAACGACTGCGCAGCCAAGCACCAACAACCAGTAACATTTGATTTTGTTTTTGAACTCATTGAACTTTCGGCGGTTTTGCGGCTTTGTCTGACGCGCTCGGTTGGTTGATGGGTTCTCCGTAATTTCCGACCCAATCGAGGTATGCTTGCTGCTGGCTACGGTGCGGCTTCGGTGTCAGACCAACGCGTAACCGTCTATGTCTGAAAATTTGAAGGCACGGGACAGATCGTCTGTCTGACGGGCGTGCTTTTAGTGTGGTTTCTACAAGAAATGGCTGCCGTGAAATAAATTACCACCTTGGATGGAGGTTGGAGGAAGTTAAGTAGCAACTTATTGAGTAATTCGCACCGATGATTCGGTTGTCGCATTTGTAAGACTTGGTTAACGCTTATTTGGTAGTTTTAAAAATATTTTACGCTGGCTTTTAACGTTTCAGTAAGCGCAAGTAAGTTTACAAGGTTTAGTTTGTCACGGACTTCGTGATGGTCACCCCACATTAAATTTTTACGACCTAATGATTGACTCTGATGCATTGCACTCACTTTTATTTTTTCTCTTCATGTGTGTTTTTTTATAGTTTCTATCAAAGATTGTGCAATGTGTAAAAACCATCAGACATACGTATAGAAAAGTTGTCCAATCATAAAAAATAATCAAGTCAATTGAACAGTCAAAAGTGACTGATTGAAAAAAAAATCAACATTCTGACATTTATGAGTAGAAAATATGAAAATCACTTAAGTGTTTAGTCAAAACAATGTGCATGTCACTCTTCCGCTCTATATAGATTTCGTATCAAATAACAAAAATTTAAGTTCATTCTAGAATAAAACTTATGTCATTTAGCTGCCGAAAGATTGATAATTTCAAAATATAATTTTCTAGTGTTACACACATGTACCTGCTGTTCAGTTCCATACAATTTTGCTCTAATGTATTGTATTCCTTCTAATATACGTAACCCTAAATCGGGTTAAACCTATACTCTATTATTTACCACTGGTTGTAGTGAAACTTCACTATATCGTGCAATCAATACAAAATAAGAACATAATTGATTGGTTGACTTGACTTGCTATAAATCTAATCGGCATCTGGTGATGAAATACCGCACACGTGGATGTTATTTACGTGAACATTGACAGCTGAAAATAGCCCTTCCCGAGTCAAAGCAACCATAAAAAATCGATACTGCAAAAATTGCCATCACAATTTAAAACCACTTTCAATAATGGCCGTATTTTGGTTTACTTTTCATCACCCACTCTCCCACCCGCGGAAGCAACCAACGTACGAGGTGAAACTGCCCTGTTTACGCAAATGAGTTGAAATCAAAAGCAAACTTCAGAGAAAAAAAAAATAGTAATTTTCCATCATCATCAACATCATCGTCATCGCCATCAGCCTCGCCATACAAAAACCAGTTTGCCGATCCGACACTCAGCGGATGTATTTCTACGGATTCCCCCCAATGGGACGCACTGGGAGGCAACAACACGAAAATGACTACAAAATGGTACGCGCCGCGACCGCGATCAGAATCCCGCAACAAACCATCATCATCACCCGATTGCGGACGTCCATCTTGACGGATCACTCGGTTCGGTTGTCTCGTAACAGAACACTGTGTTTCTCACGTCTCATCAACGTAACCTTTTTTTTTTCTTCGTTCATGTGGTGCTTCTGCAAATTTTTTCCCCTAGCATTTCGTCAAACCTTTGGATTCGAATTTTCCGTGGCGTAATTCAACCTACCGTTCGCGGCTAGCGTGGAAATCCTCCGCTGGGCTGCACACCGTATCCTTTTACCTGGGTTGGTGAAATTCACCCACAAATCGTCCGTTTTCGGAAAATCACAATTATTTTCTTTTCTCCACCCAGTCACTGACTTTTGGGAAATATTTTCCTCTTCCGTAACCTAACACACCTTGGTGTGACAGAGATAGCACCTCACTGATACACCGCTAGGATTCAGAGCAACGCACGCACATAACCGAACCGTTCGAAATCTACTCACCGACTGATCTCTGCTTCTCGAACGGGAGCGGATTTTCTGTCAAGTCAGCTTGAGTTTTTGGCAGAAAAGTTAAACGTCACATCTGTACACGTTTACTCCAAGGTAGCCGAAGTGTGTATATAAAAAACCTGATAGGACAAGTCGTATCAAAAAAGGAGCCGATTTTTGTCAGTTCATTTGTCGACCTAGAGTGATTACCGTGGACCCCCGTTCGTTTGACCGTTTTTAATCTGAACACTTTTTAATTTGAACCCCGTTGGTTTGCACGACATGCAAATTAAAAATGGTTCAAATGTCATTCTCAACATGGCATCATTTGCTTATGCAGACAATGCACATAAACTCGATTTGTTTGTACTGGTCTAGCATGTTTAATCAGTTTCACAATCTGTTTCCCAACGATTACGATAGAAATTCGATCGGAGAATGAAATATTCGCTGCTTGCAACTGCTAACTAAATCAAACCATCAAAACAATAACAAAGAGCAAGGCGGCCTGTTCATACGAGTTTCAGCATATTTAGGGTGGCCAGTTGTTCAAATTAAAAAGTAACCCCGTTAGTTTGCATGAGGAATCGTTCAAACGAACGGGGGTCCACTGTATATGAAGATAGAATTAACAAAAGGGCGAATGTCGCAAGCGTAAACAAACCGGGTGAGGGTTAATTTTCCTATGCTGGTCCAGCAAAAAATAACTCTCACCCGTTTTGTTTACATTTGCGACATTCGCCCTTTTGTTAATTCTATCTAGATATACAGAGTGGCGAGCTGGCGACATGTCATCCCAAAAGTATGTACTGCTCTAGCAATGCTTATTTTCTTTCTCTTTCCTGTATACGCGTTGGATTGGTCGTCTGCTCGATTGGAATGACACTGACAGATAATTATCATTCCACTTTTGACATTGTCCCAACTCTAATATATAGTCACTCTATGTCGACCAACAAATACAGTGGACCCCCGTTCGTTTGAACGATTCCTCATGCAAACTAACGGGGTTAGTTTTTAATTTGAACAACTGGTAACCCTAAATATGCTGGAACTTGTGTGAACTGGCTGCCCTGCTCTTTGTTATTGTTTTGGTAGTTTGATTCAGTTGGCAGTTGCAAGCAGCGAATATTCATTCTCCGATCGGATTTCTACCATAATCGTTGGGAAAACGCAATGTGAAACAGAATAAACACGCTAGATCAGCACAAACAAATCATGTTTATGTGCATTGTCTGCATAAGCAAATGATGTCATAATGACTATGACGTTTGAACCATTTCTAATTTGCACGTCGTGCAAATCAACGGGGTTCAAATTAAAAAGTGTTCAGATTAAAAACGGTCAAACGAACGGGGGTCCACGGTATTCAATATTGCTGAGTTTCTACCTATTTAGAGTCCCACGCGAAAATTATGAGCGTGGTTATTTTCTGCGTTTATCACGCATGTTTGCAATATAGCAATTTAAACTGTCAGTTTTTCGTTATTGCCTTCACACTGCACCCCTCCTTGACAAGCATATTTTCAATGTATTTAGTAAGTGCAGGATAATAATTATTAAAAACGAATTAGTGTAGGACTCGTTAAATTGCTGCCAGGTGCAATATGTGATAAATATATTTATTGCTGATTGCAAGGAAAACTGTACCATTCAAAGTGCGATATCGCTCATAAAAGTGCTATTGCTCTTTGCATTGAAAGTTGGATTTTGAACACACTTGTCCAGTCACACATTTTGTAGGTGAGAAAAGTTGCCAAAATTTCGTGGGAAAAAACCATGAATCTTGGTTGATTTCTATTTAAATTCTAATGCCTACGTAGAGTTGTTATCGACGCAAAGAATAATATAAAAATAGTTTCTAAATACATAATTCCACGCATAATTCGTAACTTGAATAAATATGCAGCATATATGAAATAAATGAAAAATTAAATACTATTTACTTTCCCTACAACTGGTACTGGCGCCACTGCTAAATCAAATGTCAGCTCAGATGGGAGAGTTGTACTGATGGGAAATGTCGGTCAAAATCTATAACGATTATTGATAAAGTTTTGTTATCGTTAATAATTAATAACGATAATATGGCAATATAAGCAAAAATACGTAAGAAATAGAACAAAAATGTTAAAATACAGTGGACCCCCGTTCGTTTGAACGATTTCTCATGCAAACTAACGGGGTTACTTTTTAATTTGAACAACTGGTAACCCGAAATATGCTGAAACCTGTGTGAACTGGCCGCCCTGCTCTTTGTTATTGTTTTGGTGGTATGTTTTAGTTGGCAGTTGCAAGTGCGAATATTGCATTTTCTGATCGGATTTCTATCTTTACCGTTAGGAAAACGATATGTGAAACCGATTAAACACGCTAGGTCAGTACAAACAAATCGTGTTTATGTGCATTGTCTGCATAAACAAATGATGTCATGTTGAGAATGACGTTTGAACCATTTTTAATTTGCACGTCGTGCAAACCAACGGGGTTCAAATTAAAAAGTGTTCAGATTAAAAATGGTCAAACGAACGGGGGTCCACGGTAATAACAAATCAAGAAGAAGATTTCACTTTAAATCCTCCAATTTTCGATATTCTTCCATGACGATAAAGTTTGATGGTATTATCGATATAAGATTACTAGCGATATTATCAGTAGCACACTTTTCATCACAGTTTTGAAGGTTGCACTTAATAACTGTGCAGTCCAATTGAGTGTGAAGAGCGCAATATTTTAGTTTAAATCGTTTCGGTATTGTCAATTGCAAGGAAAATTGTTCAATCAATAAGTGCGCAATCGCTCATAAAAGTGCTATTTTAGTGCTATTCCAAGCAAAAAGTGCACCGAAGAGACCAAACGATTTAAGCTAAAATAGCACTTTTAAGAGCGATTTCACACTTATTGATTGGACAATTTTTCTTGCAATTAGCAATACTATTTTAAACGTGTTCATCTCATCATATAACAACTCTTTTCACATACTGTTTATGGGATTTGACTGCATCAAAATTGCTTTGAAGGAAGTGGAAACTTTCGCATAATATTTAATCCAGCTTTTTACGAGCCATAATGGCGGTCGTGTATACATAATATTTGAACAGCATTTTTGACATTTCCCTAATACATCGCACGTTTTCTTTCCACGCATTCACGGTAAAACTAAAGGAATGTACGGAAAGAAAGCGTGCGATGTATTAAGGAAATGTCAAAAATGCTGTTCAAATACTACGGACACGTCCGCAATTATGGCTCGTAAAAAGCTGGATACGGGTAAATATATTTAGCACCCGAATAAAAATATTTAATATGTAAATATAAAATATTTTTAATATATTGAATATATTTGAAGCTTTGAAGTGATTATAACCCCGTGACCATAAGTCTTTTAAATAAATAAAACCATGAACAAAATAAATGTAAGAATTTGTTGCTCTTGACTATTCCGAAACTGTCCGAGCTGAAGCACACACAAAATGATAATTGCGAGGGACGAAAAAAAACGTTAACAAATTATACCCATTAATAGAGCTTGCTAAGCCAGTGCAAAAGCTGCAAAAACTTATCGTTTTTCACTCAAACGTATGTTTTTTTATAACTGGAACTTGGTTATAACTGGAGGAAAACGAAAACAAACGTGTAAAATCTAACAACAGCAACAACAAATTGCTCGTCGATGTGTGCGTACGGTAAACGGCAGCAAGCTCAATATTGTATTTCAGTTCCCATCTGATGGGTAGCGGCCATATTGAAAAAAATACTCACTTTTGACTTCGCGGTACAGCAACTTTTGAGAGACGGCTTTTTTAGTCAAGCGATAGGTACTGGAGTTTTTCCGAGTATGCTGCTCCAGCAAAAAATAACTCTCACTCGGTCTGCTTGACGTTTGGCGTATTTGCCCTTTTCAATATTGTCAATTTCCCACCCTTTCGTACGCGATGAATTATAACCGTCGCGGGCGAAACCGTCGCCAGAATCGTGGCGAGGCAAATACCGTTTATTTTGTCAAGTATACATCAATAGCTTACGTGCTAGACAAGCATAATATATACTTATAACTTACATACAGCCAAGCAGATTCCTTCTTCTACGATTTCAAGTTATCAAAAAAGTGAGCAGCGCGTTTTGTTACCAAAAAAACGGGCAATAAAAGAAGGTTAATTTTGGGAAGTTATTTGTACTACAAAGGCTTTAAATTGTTTTACCGGCATTATCACGATTAATAATATCAATAATATTCTCACAATTTATAAGCATCAAGCTTTTTCATGCACTGATGCAATATTTGAAAAAGAACGTCTTTTGTCGAATTTGTTTATTCAATCCGGGTTGAAACTGGATGAATTTTATCTGTCAGATAGGAGCAAATGAACACAAAAAGTTCATCCAGTTCCAATTCGGATTAAATAAACAAATTCGACATTTGGTTTGCTCGGAACTGTAGGGCCTGTCAACGTCCGGCACGTGAACGAAAAGCGTCCGCTCCTGGTTGACTTCCAATGATTTCAGGTAGACAATCCGCACAGATATGTGAAAGATATGGTAATATTTATGCAGGAAGTGAATTACCCCGTGATTTGAATGCTGAAATAAATACCAGAGGATGAGTTCTTTCATATCCGTTTTTGAGGTATTCTCTACGGGAGTGTAGTTTTTAGATAGCGAAGCAACCCTGAAAATTGCCAAACAAAGTTTGACAGCGCAGAAAGAAATTTACGCGGATTTTTGTTTGTCAACTCGTTTTAACTGTTGGTGTTGTTGGTTGGATTAAAATTTTGCATTGCATTGTTTCGGCGGTGTCTGTGTCCGCTAAGTCGAGAATTATTGTTCGAATTCCGTTTTAATAATCCGTGTTCGGCTCTCTCATATACGAAAACGTTTCCTGAAAATTCTTGTACGACTCACAATATCGAACGTGAAACGCAGGTAATTTTTAAAAGAGGTCAGTTTTTACTACGTCTTCTGAGTTGACTCAAAATGGAGAATGCTTCGGTATTTTTTTTAGATCTGCAAAAAAATGGACGCTAAAAATGAAGACAGCTCGGCTGGTTCGTCATCGCAAAATACTTCTTCGGTTACGATGGTGGATGTTCTGAACGAACAGCTTGAACAAGAGGCAGAAAGTGACGCGGTGCTGGGAGGTTCCGACGACAAAAACTGCACTTATGCACAGGTGAGTACGACCCTTTGTGACCGAAGAGCCATCGGCAAATCTGTTGATCACATTTTTAGGGATACATTTATCGTCAAGCACTGTATTCCTGCTTAACGTGTCTGCCAGAGTCCAGATCGGAAGCGGATAAACGTGCCGGTGTTTGTTTGGCTTGTTCATACCAGTGCCATGAGGGTCACGAATTAATCGAGTTGTACACGAAGCGAAATTTCCGTTGCGATTGCGGTGGCAAGCGCATGCCAGGTATACGTTGTAAATTGGATCCTCTAAAGCTGGAAGTGAACGAGGCTAATTTGTACAACCAGAACTTCAGTGGATTGTACTGTACGTGCAACAGGCCTTATCCGGACCCCGAGGATGACATTCCGGACGAAATGATCCAATGCGTGGTTTGCGAAGATTGGTATCATTCGCGCCATTTGGACGTGGAACTGCCAGCCAATACAAAAGAGTTTGCCGAAATGATTTGCGGCGGATGTATGGAACGCGTTGATGTTCTTAAGCACTATGTTGGAAAAATAGAAAATGGAAATCGGACATTGGACGACACGCTTCAAGTGGATGTGACTGGTTTGGATGAATCGAATGCTACCGCCACGGCAGATACAAGCGTGACTGTGAATGAGTCCAAAAAATTGGATGAAAGCCAAACAGAGGATGCAAATTGTAGTAAACGATTAAAACTAGATATTTGCACGAAGCCACCATTGGAAGTTGGTGAAAGCGCTCGCTATAAGAAGGGGGCAACATTCTGGAACGATGGTTGGCGGCAGCATCTATGTCGCTGCACGGGATGTTTGGAAACATACAAAACGTCGAAGGTTGAATTTCTGTTAGAAGAAAAAGACACCGTTCAATGGTACGAAGAAAATGGACGAACAAAGAAGGCAACAGAAGGCAGTTCCTACGAACAGGCTGTTCGTGCACTTGGCCAAATTGGGCGTTTCCAGCAGGTTGAAGTACTTTCCGGTTACAATACATTAAAGAGTCGTTTGAAGGATTTCTTGGACACGTTCGTCGCCAGCCAGCAGGTTGTGACGGAGAAGGACATAACCGATTTTTTCGCCAAGCTGAACAAGGAAAAACAGAACAAAGTTGGCACGCCGTCGTATTTTTGCCGTTAGTGGCAAAATGGGGCATTATTTTCTAATTATACATTTATTTCCTTGTATTCGTTATAAAATCTCTTAGTATTCTCAAATTTCCGTGTTAACGAAATAAAAATACTGCTGCACCGGTTTTTTAAGTGCAAAAACTTTGTGTTATTTTATTCTCTCTCATGGGTAGGTGGATTGTCGAGCCTTCAGCAACCGCCTGAGATTTAGTTTCGTGTGTAGCATGTAATCTAACCTAAAAATAGAAATCTAACCTAGAATGTATGATTTAGCTTTATCTGTAGTATTTGTTATAAAAAGTGGAATTGACCACACCTGATTTTAGAATCAGATCTGGTCGATACGAAGCAACCAGGAGGGCTCAATAAGTTTCCTGGCGGAGTGCTGTTCATTCTTGAGCGTCTCACAAGTATGCCCAGTGGTTTTACTGGAACTTTTATAGTAATTCAAGAGATTCATTTTTTCACTCATGAAAAAATGAAGTTATTCTGCGTACTCCCATTCGGGCCTAATAATGAATCTGCTCTGAAATAAAAAGTTACTTCAAAAATTAATAGGATATGCCTATAAAAATAAGTTTCTGTCTGTCTGTCTATCCGTATGTTCCTTATAGACTCGAAAACTGCTGAACCGATCGGCGTGAAAATTTGCATGCAGAGGTTTTGGGGCCGGGGAAGGTTCTTATGATAGTTAGAGACCCCACCCGCCCTAAAGAGGGGGGCTCCCATACAAATGAAATACAATTTTCCTTATAATTCGAGAATTGATCAAGCAAATGGAACCAAATTGGGCATGTGGGGGTTTTTGGAGGCATGTATTTATTTTATGATGGTTTGAGACCCCTCATCCCTGTGGCAGGGGGATAAGGACTCTCATATAAATAAAGCAGCAATTTTTGGGTAACTCAAAAACTAATCGAACTCGAGAATTTTTAGACTCTTCCATAAAACATTAGTCAAAACAAGACCAGTAAAGACTATCTGTAGCAGCACTAGATGATTCGGAAGCGTCGGTCACTGCGGGGGCAGCCTCCCGCAGATATCACCACTGTCTAGATTTATTTGTTTTCCTAGGTCTACTGACCTCTATTACTTTGCTTCAGTTAGGTCCGAACGAGCGACAGCGAGTAAGGAGGGGATCACCCCTGCGAGAATGGTACATTCCACAATAACGGTATTCCGTTTCGCCGTATTCGGCGAAATGTTATATTGCTATCCGCCTTATTTTATCTGGCTAAGCAATGGAGGGAGCTGTTTTCCACTTTATTGTGAGGAAAAATTGCAAATTTGTATATTAAACTACCCATGCTTTTATAGTTTACGTAACTGCCATAATGAATCATCTAAGGTTGAACTCCTAAGAAACTTGCATAACTCGAGATTGTGACAAAGGTCATCCGAGATTCACGATTTATGTACAGCATAATTTACCCCAAAGTACTCGTCCTGACATTTGTTATGCTGTAAATGTCTTAAGCCGTTTTAATGTGAACCCTGGTGAAAAATACTGGAACGCAGTGAAACATTTGTTACGTTATTTATAAGAGGCACATCACAGTATCGTTTACCATATTATCGGAATGAGGATTCGACGATTCAAGGATTTTCCGTTGCTTACTGGGCATCTGATCATGAGGACCGCAAGTCGACTACCGAGTACGTATTCACAACGCAAGGAGGAGCCATCTCGTGGAGTTGTAAACAGCAGCAGACTGTTGCCCTTTCAACTTCTGAAGCCGAATATATGGCGATGTCAGCTGCAGTACAGGAAGCACTCTGGTGGAAGCTAATACGATGGTGGAAGGATTATTTCAAGACGAAAAGCAGATTGTGATCCATTGCGACAATCAAAGTATGTACCATAGCTGTAGCCAAGAACGGTGTCGACGACGGACAATGGCACTAATTTTACCGGCGCAGATAAGGAACTAAAACAATTGGTAAGAATATTGGATCAGCCGCAAATTGAAAATTCATTAAGCGTTAGGGGCGTCGAATGGAAATTTATTCCCCCTGGAGCACCGCATTTCGGAGGATGCTGGGAGCGGTTAGTGAGAACTGTGAAAACTGCACTTCGAGCATTGCTACGGGAAACACATCCAACGGAATTGGTTTTACGGGCAGCTTTGTGTGAGGTAATGAACGTAATTAACAATAGACCGTTGACGCATATATTCGATGACCCTCAAGAGCCTGAACCACTGACGCCGAACATGTTGCTGCTAGGTCGAAACAATTCAATTCAATTTGATCACGATTTTGATGAGCGAGTTCTGAACTGTCGTGCAGCCTATGCACAGCTGCACAGGTATTTGCAGATAGATTTTGGCGCGAATGGATAGCTGCATATCGACCAGAGCTGATAAGGAGCCGGAAGTGGCCGGATAGTAGAAACTATCGTGAGTATGGCATTGGAGATCTAGTAATGATCGTGGATGAATCTCTTCATCGTGGAAATTGGCCGAAAGGTGTGGTAGAAAACATTTTTCGGGGAACAGATGGAAGGGTGAGGACAGTTTGTGTAAGAACATCGAGATCAGTGTATACGAGACCAGTTAGCAAAATTATACTACCGCAAGCGAACTCCGTTCCTGACCCGGAGAATGTTGCCAACATTATACACACGAATAATACAAACGTGCCAAACCCTAGTTACCACTTGATTTGGAAAATGAATCAAAGCAATCGGGGGTGAAAATTTTCGCTACTTTTCCAAGCACTTTCGATGAGATCAGTTTGTAAATTTGAGCAGAGCAATTGTTTTAAAATAAATTACTAGTTATTACATAAGATTGTTAATTACTAAAAAATACAAAATCGTGGTTTTGTGAAAAAGAAACCTTGAAGTCGCTGTCCTGAAGAACTGTCCTGTGCCTGTTTTTGGCCCTTCTCTCCCAGGTAAGGGAAGACTTCGTCCTGCTGCCAACTGTGCTAACTGTGTTGCCATGTGCAGCTGTGGCATAAAAACTAAAGTTTTCGTTACAAATAATACAATGGCGTTGGAACTGTACCAAAGGGAGTGTCTCCAAAAACGAATTTTGCCGTTCATTCGATCCCACCACCATCCCGTGATGTTTTGGCCAGATTTGGCAAGCTGTGACGTTCAAGAATGGTATGCAAAGAAAGGGGTCCAGTTTGTTCCGAAAGACCTTAACCCACCCAATTGGCCCCAGTTCCGCCCTATTGAGAAATACTTGGTAATCATGAAGACTCAAGGCAAAAGGAAAAGTTGTCAAAGACGTCAATCAAATGAAGACTTGGTGGAATAAGATAGCCAAAACGATGGACGAAGAAAGTGTGCGCCGCCGAATGAGCCTATTACAGGAAAAAATCGAGAATTCCTTCGAAACTGTATTTTTTGTGTAAGAAAAGATCTTGAATTAAATAATAAATAACTGAAACACACGCAATTGTTTTTGTTCCAATTTTTCACGTCGTACTTTGAATTTTGATCGACATGCGTTGCGGTTTGATTCTGAACGAATTTCTGATCAGAAAAAGTTTCATCGGAAAGCAGAATTGAGCCAAACTGTCTAAAGTAGCGTACATTTCGGATACAACATTAAAACACATCGTGCGATTGTGAACATCATCAACTAGGTATACACATAATCCATAGTTTATTGCTTTAATTTTTAAGCCCCTCCGGAACAGCTCTGCCCGGGCGGCGAGTTCGGTAACCTTCGGCATTTTTTTTCTTGCCATTATTACAATTCTAGTTATACAACGGAAAGCGCACTCGTCTTGGCCGTTGAGTGAGCGATGCCAAAGAGGAATTTTACCACTGCTCTAATTTCCATGAGTGTACGCGGATGAGCCGGTGTTGAAGTATGAGCTTCGTTCCGTGTCATCCGATACCCCATCGGGCATGCTGGCTTGTCCTCCGTGGCAGGTGGGAGGTGAGGAACTTCCTTGTTGTTGCTGCTGCTGGTGTGGTTGTTGTTGTTGCTGCTGATGGTGGTGATGTTGATGGTGATGGGAATGAAGTGTCCCATCCCCCAGTGCTGAACTGCAGCTAGTTCCGGTCGTAGTACCGCTTACAGTGGTTGTTGCTCCATAGGCCATGTTGAATAGAGCCTCCGGATCGCAGACGAACTTGTAAACATACCGTTCACCGGCCACCTTTTGCATGATTCCTTTCTCGTAGTAGTACCGAAGACTGCGGGACAGTTTGTCGTAGTTCATGGCGGGTCGATTTTTCTGGATTCCCCAGCGTCGGGCCACCTCCTCCGGTTCAACAAGTTTGAACTCCATGCCACGGCCGGTCCACGCGATGCAACCAGCACTGGATGCCGGTTCATCTAGCAGGGCTACCAAGAATTGCCATAGTTGAAGAGAACCGCGGCGCTGATGGAGAGGCCCACTTGGAACAGAAAGCGAATTTAATGGAGATGGGTTGGTGGTAGAGATTGTGGTGAGTGTTGATGCGCCACCCGTTCCGGGGTTACAGTAATCAGGCTCCGAGGAGGTCACAACATCCGACGGTTGCCGATAGCTAGCGTAGCCCGTTTGATGATGCAGAAAGGACTCGGCTGCGTCTTGCTGATGGGCGGCAATGCTGTGCGAGTGGTCCAATGCCGACGTCAAGTGCGAGGTGGAATCCGGAAAGATGGAATGTTGGCTAAGTTGCGGCGAGGAACCGGCCGATTGTTGCTGGCTTTGCAGCTTCAGCGAGGTGTATAATGGATCGGTGAACATTCGCTCCGAGTAGGTATGCCAGGCCGCTACTGCGAAGGGAAAAGAGCAGACGTAAATTTTGCATGAGTTACGAACATCCCCGAAAGTATGCGCTCATTTTGCATAATTAATCTCGCTAATTTCGAGGCGTATTATTTGGGACTCGGCAAGCCAACGCCACAGGAAAATCTCAGTGCCGTGTTTGTTTGCAGCGTCTAATACTTCCCCTGCTCGCTGATGTGTTTTGCGTTGTAATCGGATTTTGCGTGCCATCGAAGCAAACCATGATAGAGAGGGTGGAGCATTTAGCAGATCATCAGCTTCACCGTGGAAACTTGAACGAACCTTGTGCCGGCTAATGTAGGTGTAGTCGGGGGTGGGAAAAGTGCAAAATCCCGATGGGAGTTTACGTTGCAAACGAGGCAAAACAATGCGTATGAAAATTTAATCAATTGTGTTTTGTCCCCGTTGGATTCCGAGAGGTTGAACAACCACCTGTGAGAAGTACAATCCTTACTGTTTGGAAAAGATCTACCTGTCTTTTTGTCAGCCAAATTGAACGAATTTTAAGAAAGTTGAATAAGTAAGTTGATGTATGTCTAAAACAAATTTAAAACAAATTTCAAGCCATAAAAAATGCTCGACTTAACAAACAAAACGTTAAGACTTATTAGGCGATTACCTACCTAAACATAAAACAGCTTTTCTCAGGAATTGGGGAAAAAAGTAATTTGAGAACAATTTCCCTAAAAAATTTTTTTATGAGAGATATGATGAAAACAAACCAGTTTTTCTTTTCAAAAATTCCCAATCCCCAATGCTCAAATATTTTTGCTGAAGTTTTTCGATGATTCTACAATATGAAAATGACTTTCCAGGTTTTACTTTTCCTGACTTGTTGAGCAAACTCAGACGCGTGATTTCTGCGTGTTGTGAGCCGACGGCATCATGAAAAAAAAATATCAAAACACATTTTAACGTATGCATTAAAGAAATGGACTAATTTCGGATGGCGATAAGAAAAACTACAAAAGATAATTTGACGGAATAAATTTTCCTTAAATCCAACGTTTATTAAGCCTTCTACAGAAATGTTTCGACCTCCTGCCGGACGGACTTACGGCAATAGGCCGGAACCTTAGGCATGGTCGATGAAGAGATGGATGACGGCATGTTCTTCAGTTCTTTCGGGGCCATGTCGATCAACCAAGATATATCATTTAACCGGTGGAGCCCCGTAGATGACCGTATATTTATGTGTTTTGAGCATTGAAGGCAAATTCTTAAACTACAACTTAATCAACGTCTGAGCTCCAACGAATAATAAATTCGATGATGCCAAGGGCGAGCTTTATGACAGGACCTATGGAGAGCGACCAAAACATGACGTGAAAATAATGATCGGAAACGTAAATGCGCAGATCGGGTAGAAGGAATTCTTCCGCCCTGTCCTTGGAAGACAGCCTTCATCTGTCGACCAATGATAATGGTCGAAGGCTCATAAATTTTGCCGTGGGCAAAGGAATGACCATTTGTAGCACCTACAGTAACTTTTCATGTTAGAATATTTTGAAACAGACCAGGAGGCATCCTAATGGACAATCTAGTTCTCAGATCGATCATGTCTCGATTGACGGTCGACACTTTTTGGATTGACCAAACTCGTGACCTACTTAGTCATGACCTTGAAATGCGGTCAGGCATATATTAATATTTTTTTTTTTTGAAACGATGATTCTACAATTGATGAAGGGACGGTAAGGGAAAGTAATGAAGAAGGATTTTTTCGGGAATGAAGGGGAAGGGTGGAAAGGAAGGGGGGGTGGTAATAGGTAGCTATTATAGGGTTCAAATCCGGTTATAATCTCTGATTACAGCTTGGTTCGACCCATGCACCTTCCAGCATTGGACAAAAGATTGGAGTCACAACGACAACTTGTTAACCATAGCTACCTATTACCCCCCCCCTTCCTTTCCACCCTTCCCCTTCATTCCCGAAAAAATCCTTCTTCATTACTTTCCCTTACCGTCCCTTCATCAATTGTAAAATCATCGTTTCAAAAAAAAAAAAAACTTTTTGGATGTCATCGATGTACATTCTTTTCGGGGATCAAATTACAATTCGTCGTGTGTAAGATTTGTGCAGAGCTGTAGATCGCGGCGAAGGCTCGCACTGAGAGGATACTACGTTTCAAAATTTAGCGGTTGAAGACAAATGGCTTTGCAGCGAAATTTGCCAGAAAGTTTGGTTTAAAAGGAAAGCTCCATAGTGCCATTGAAACAACCAACTGCAAGAAAGGTGATAGGCATGACGCGTGGAAGACAGCGTAACAGTTGGTTTGAAGCTGAATGCCAGGGAGTAACAAATTAGAAGAGCCAGGCCAGGAGTCGCATGCTCAATGAGGCTACTCGTCAGAACAGAGAATGGTATAGAGAGACTAGAGTAGGACGAGGTTAAGAAGGGAATCAGTCAGCTGGAAAACGGTAAGGCTGCTGGGAAGGAAGCACGGTATCTCGGCTGAACTTCTAAAAGCGGGGAGCGAGCGGCTGTACGAAATAATAAATGCCGGAGGAGTTTTAAATCGTCTCGAGTATAAAAACTATCGAGGCATTCCATTGCTTAATTCTGCCTATAAAGAGCACTCTCGTGTCCTGTTCTGTATACTGAGACCGTTAGCGGAGTCCTTCTTGCTTGACGAATTTTGTGAGGGACACCAATAGTCTACCCTGCCTCAGTTACTAAACAAGTTCCGGGAGTACAACTTGCAGGACGGCGTATGAGCTGTAGCAGATAATACAAGAACATGGTTTTGCGGCAAAACTAGTCACGCTAATTCATGCGACGCTGGATGGATCAAAACTATTAGAATGCTGAGTGAAACCTCAGCCGCACACAGTAAAAAAATACAAAATTTTCTTAAACATCATTGTTAGAGAAAAACACAGACAAACTTCGGCGGCTAGTTTTACGTGCTGTACTCCGGTCATAGAACTGTTTTGTCCGCAGTTGGTGCGTTGAAATGGTATTCGTATTCGCTACATTGCGTCATTTCGCAGTACCCTGGAACGTACGTGTAGATCGATCATTTCCAAAATAGCAGGACAGTCGATATTCCCCTGCAACATATTAGCAGCAAATAAGGCTCTTGCGACGTTCTTTCGTACCTGAAGTATCTCCAAATGGATTAATCGGCATCGTCTCTCGTAGCTCGGCAATCCGAACGGATCTCGCCAAGATAGATGACGGAGCGCAAAACTTGAAGCGGCGTTGGAGCGACTCAATCCTGGCCATTCCGTTTTGGTAATACGAAAACCGTGTTAAAACGAACGGCTGAGCGTGCAGTATAATGCCTTGAGACAATACATGTTGGTGAAGCCTCTAGCGATGCGGAAGATGATGATCCTAGATTTCTGGATGCTTTGTCCACAATGTAGGAAATGTGTCGTCTAAACGATAACTGACTGTCCAAGATAACGTCGAGATCCTTCACTTGGACGACACGCTGGGTTTCAGGACCATCGAACTTGTAGTTGAAAATCACAGGTTGACGGATTCGGGCGAAAGAAATAATGGAGCATTTTTCAGGATTTATGATCATACAGTTCACGTTCACCAATCCATAAAGGTGTCAAGCTCTCGTTGAAGAGGGATTGCATCGACCTTGGCGTGAATTCTCAAGTAAATCTTCAGATCATCGTTGTATGATAAACGAGGGCCTTTAAGAACGTGGCTGACATCATTGAAGTACAGCAGGAAGATTAACGGTCCCAAATGACTGCCTTATGGGATTCCAGACGAGGCCGAAAACGCGAGTCTTTCCAATTTGGCAATTGCAATAGCATAATTGACTTTGTCGAAAGCCACAGATAAACAGTATAGATGACGGCCGTTTGAGCACGATCCGCTAAGCTTTCCGCAATATATGATGTGAAACATAGGAGATTTGTAGTGGTTGATCTACCTGCGATGAATCCATGTTGATTATCACTTAGGCTGCATGTTTGTTTGCAGTGGGACAGCAGCGGAGTCATGATTACAAGCTCGAATAACTTCGAAGCGGCACACAATGATGGGATTCCACGGTAGCTATTAATTTCTTTCCGATCCTCTTTTTTATTTATGAACAGGAAACATAATATGGGCAGTTTTCCATACGGTCGGAAATACCCCGCTTGAGACGGACAGGCTGACCACCAGCCGAAGGGGGATAAGTAGGTCAGCGATGTGCTTCTTCAAAAACATAGACGCGATACCATCTGGGCCGGCTTTACTCGAGGATTTTAACGTTGAGGCGGCTCTAGAGATCATTGTTTCTCCTCTCACAAGCTCCTTGGTTTTGCGGCCAGCGTCGATATCATCGGAGTCAATTGATCCAGTTTCGAGTGCAATTTTATGTCCGACTTCGTGCCATTTTCGGCTGGTAAATTGCTGAATAATGCGTACCGTCGGTGCCTTGCGCACCTGTAGGCTTCGATGGTCTTCCGGCGTCACCACGGGCCTGTTGCAGGCTTTAAGAGCCACTATGAGAAACACTAATGCACTGGAGGAATCGAACTAACAAGGAAATTCGGACTGGAACAATCGATATAGACTCATGCGACGAATAAGGACTATGAATTGGAAACTCCGGATGTGGGACTGCCGATCTCTCAACGGCCAAAGGAGCATTCAAGTGCTCTCCGACGTATTGAAGAGCCGGAAGTCCGACTTCGAAGCGCTGCAGAAGGTGTGCTGGAAAGGCTTAATGGTACGTACGTTCAGAGAGAGATGGATATATCATCTGCCAGCGCTGCGGCAACACACACGAGCTGGGTACAGCTTCATAGTGATGGGCGAGATGCGGAAACGACTGATTGGGTGGTAGCTAATCAGTCCTCGGATGTGCAGGTTGAGAATCAACGGCCGGTTCTTCAACATAAGCATCCTCAACGTGCACAGCCTTCACCTCCGAAGTAACGATGACGACAAGGATGGATTCTACGCGCAGTTGGAGAGTGAATACGACCGCTGCGCAATATATGATATCAAGATCGCCATCGGGGATTTTAATGCTCAGACCGGCCAGGAGGAGAAACGCAAACCGGTGATTGGAAGGTTCAGTTCACATCAGCTGACCAATGAAATGGGCCTAAGACTTTGCCGCCTCCTGTGAACTTGGCCGTACGTAGTATCTTCTTCCAGCACAGACTCTTACACAAGTACGGTCTTACACAAGTACGGTCTTACACAAGCCAAATCAGACAGAATCACAGATCGACCACATCTCAGACATTATCGACGTCAGTTCCTATCAAAGCGTTACCGTTGACTCGGACCACTGCCTAGTGATGATTAAGAAGCCCCCTAAACTTTCCGTTGAGAACAATATTCGGTACCGATGCTGGCCGTTTGTATGCACCGGCTAATTGTTAGAATTTGAGATGCGGAACAGCTACCAGAGGAGTGGAAAGATGGGATTATCTGCCCGATCTATAAAAAGGGCGACGAGTTGGACTGCGAGAGACATCGAGCGATCACCGTTCTCAATGCCACCAATAAAGTGCTGTCCCAAAACATTTTCCGCCGACTATCACCAATTGCGAACAGATTTGTGAGAACTTATCAAGCCAGCTTCGTCGAAGGTCGGTCTACAACGAATCACATATTTACACTGCGGCAGTTCCTCCAAAAGGTCCGTGAATACAGAGTTCCAACGCACCATTTGTTCGTTGACTTCAAAGCCGCATACGATACCATCGATCGGAAAGAGCTACGGAAAATCATGGACGAGAACAGCTTTCCCGGGAAGCTCATCAAACACAGTGTTGTGGACGGATTTCGGGTGGATTTTAAAGTTCATTCGAATCACACAGAGGGCTTCGTCAATGTGATGGTCTCTCATGCCTGCTGTTCAACATAGCGCTACATCGTGTTATGAACCGAGTGGATATCAACACACGGGGCACGATCTTCAACAAATCTAGTCAATTCGTCTGCTTTGCTGATGACATGAATATTATCGGCAGAACATCTGTGGAGGTGGCTGAACAGTACTCCAGATTAAAGCGCGAAACAGAAAAGATTGGGTTCAAGGTAAATATATCTAAGACAAAATATACGCTGGCCGACGGAACCGATGCCGACCGACGCAGCTTGGGTAGTAGTGAAATGATCGACGGTGATGAGTACGAGGTAGTCGACGAAATTGTCTACAATGGCTCACCGTGAGATTCGCGTATTGTCAGCGGAAGTCGGGCTTACTATGGGCTTCACAAGCAATTGCGGTCGAGCACAATAAGCCCCCATACACAGTGTACACTATACTAGACGCACATTAGACCGGTTGTTCGTTACGGGTATGACCTGCGAGTGCTTGGAATTTTCGAAAGACGAAGTTTCGAAGTAGTTTTCGAATTCAGAATGCCATAATAAATACTGTATTTACTCCAGATACTAATGTATCTAACTGGAAATGTAAAATCAAAATTGCATGGAATAAAAACTCCACTACACAGCCAGTTATTAGCATTGACGGTTTCCAGCCACATTAGCTAGGGGGGAAAACAATCAGACAACCACGAAATGTTAATTAAAAGCATCATTTCATTTATATCAATTATTAAGTACGAACAATTAGTTACTCATTTCACGGTCGACTCCCGAATGCGCACCCTTGCCTTTCTTCCTGTTTTACCCGCTTCACCCGTCCCGCAAAAAATAGTCGCACTATGGGGCGACGCCCTGGCCAAAACCGTAGAATTCACTTCCCAACTTTACCACCAATGTTCAGCCGCAAAAAAATTTTCGCCTTGAAAAAGAAACGTAATCTCCCATTGTGAATCGGGGGTGAGAACTGTAATGTAATCCAAGTGGAACGCTAGAATTCTAATCCTTGTGTCATCATCACGTGCGGCGGCATTCAGGTTTAATGAAAGGGGTTAAACCCCCGTTCGGGCCCGGCTATACGCTTCAAAATAAATATTTTCGGTTGTCTAAAATTTTAATAAAGCATCATTTTTAAATGATTTTGCTGTTGTTCAATGGTGGATGATGGAAGTATTCGGCATTAAAGCCTGAAATATGTAAACAGAGCAGAATTTTCCCTTTGCTAAGTACCAGCAGTGGAAGTCAAAAAACACGACCTAATAGGGGGAAGGACGGTGGATATTTTCCCCGAAAAAGGTGAGGGTTGATAATGCTAATGAATATTCTATTAGCATTGCTAGCCGATTGTGAATGACTGAATGAAGACATTTGCTGACCCTTTGCAACATTAATACCTAATCGTTGATGATATTGATGGTGCCTTTCAGCATGGAAGGAGAAAACAATAGCTTCAAGTTCATGTACCATTTTGGAGGGTTGCGTTTATTTTGCTAGGTGAGGAATGATGCTCAACCTAACGGAATTTGGTTTAGCAGGTTATGTCCGTTCATAAACAATTTAAATTCACAACCGCCCATTCTGCGTTTTTTCTGAAAATAAACAAATTACTTTCAGAATAATTTTTGAAATTTTGAATAGATAACGGGTCTGGCATAGACTGCATTTGAAAACTAGAACTAGCAAGTCTAGAAAGTCAGACGGCTTTCAATATCTCGATTCGTTTTTGGTAGAACAATTAGTTGTACTGCACAATGACTGAGAAATATTTCAGCCACTTTTCACGTCATTCGGAGGAAAATTTGCGATTATAATTTGATAAAAAAAAATCTGCCGTTCACGGTCCTAAGCTAGGAACACAATGGGCACCTGATAGGAGATTGTCAATTTCGCGGTGGATTGTTATCTTTCAATACCCGCTAATCCACCGCCAATCAGATTAATAAAAGTGTGTGCTGATAGCGCGTGACGGATCGCGGTTTTCACTTTAGGGCAGCTCAGAAAAAAGCATCGTTTTTGTGCAGTTTGTAGCCTTCGATTGATTCCAAACGAAGCTTGAATACCAATTCCCGCAGCAGGCAGCCCAAGCCAGCAGCGTCGTTGTTCATTGTTTGTCATTTCCACGGAACTGCATTTCCATATTTTTTTCACCGTGGGTGGGGGTGCAAGAATATAGAACTCAAAATGTTTGCTATTACGGGTGACTTGCACACTAAAAAGATCATGTCCCTCACCCCTCGCTACGATGTAAAGAAGGAAAACATGTTTCCATCACCGACAAGGAGCGAGGGAAAGTGACACAGCAGCTACCGACCCTTGAAGACTGGGTGACAATTTTATTTTCATTAATCGAAATTGAATTTGTCACTTTCGGTGATTCTTTGCCGACTTCTGCGGTACAGTCAAGACGAGTGTATGAATATAGGATTTCGACACAAAAACCCCACACAAAGAAAGTCCCTTCGAACACGAGTGTCAAGTGGAAAATCAAACAGGTGGGTGGAGTGGAGCATTATTTCTTCTATTCGGCAGGTTCCTTGTGCCGAAAGCAAACCAACGGAAGTCACCGTCGGCATTTTGCCCTTCGTGCGATCCCTTCCTCGAGGGGCGCTGTAAATTGGCACAGGATGTCATCGTCGGTCGTGTTTTTTTTCCCAGAGGGGGTGTAAAATTAAATTATGCGGCAATTTTGATTCGAGATTATTCATCTGGTTTGGTCTGACTCGGACTGAGTGTGGGAATTTTGTAGTTTGAATGCGAAAGTCAATTTGCGCTTTCCGACGGGAAGCATCCGGTAAATCGCGAAAATTTGGATTTTTTGCCAGCGAGTGTGACTTGCCGTTTTGGTTTGCTCATACTTACCGTCGCTTGGTTCTCGCTTCACTAGCTGGGGTGGCGTAGATAGGCGGTAGCAGTAGGCGGCGGCTGCCGCTGCTGGGTGGGTCGAAGGAGTTGTCGCGAAATCGAAGAATGCCGAACGCTCGTTGCGGAGGGGTTTACCTGTGAACAGAAGACGGGAGTTGGTATGATTTGGTAGGAAATAAATTGCCAGCAATCTACGCAAAAATTAAACATCCGTTAAGAAGTTCTGCGGCGAGTTCACCGAGAAGCTTCATATTTTTTAGATAAAAGAAATATTGTATATGTTCTTGGCATGAGAAAAGGAGGTTAACCGAAGAATTCCTGCTGTGCAGACTTGTTAAGCATGGTTCTTTGAAGATCATGTCCGCACTGTTTTGACTGGTGTAAACTGAACTGTTTGCTGAAGAATGTCTTTAAGTCAGTAGCAGTTTGAGGAGATAGTGTGTCTTCTAGCAAGCACCAAAGTTTGTAACAGGCAGCATGTAGTGAACCGTAATTATGTTGTACTTAGTTTCAGAATAAGTTTTGGAAGCTGCACATTGAGCTGTTTCAAAACAACACTGAAAGCGTAAGAAGTAGACCTTTCTATAACGGAAAATGTGAAAAATGCCGAAAAGTTTAGTAATAAAATCCGTATGCATTGTGTCTGGGCCTTTAGAGTGACAGTGAATCCACCTACTAAAGTGATATAAACCTTTATTTTTTAAAGGCTCCCAAAATATTTTGTTAGTTCATTTATTTATTTATTTATTTATTTATTATTACTTCATCTGACTCTGAGAGTCTACATGAATGATTTCTATAAAACATTGGTGCTTCTTAACCTTTGTACAAATTTATGCGATGGCTCATCGAAATTAAACAACTCTTCCACTTTCGAAAATGTTCTAACACATGCAGTAACGGGGTCATTACATCCAAAGACGGTACGGTGGAATGAAGTTTGCAGTAAGCCGGTGGAACGTATAGAAGTCCAATGCTGTGAAGTACGAAAGTCCAATAGAGATAAAAGTCTGGGGGAATCGATTTCACCGTTGATGACTTTGGCCACGAATACTGCCAGGTGCGTTTTTCGTCGATAATCTAGCGAGTCTAGATCAAGTAGCCGGCAGCGATCAGAATACGGTGGAAGGCTCTCTGGATGACGCCATGGTAGATGTCGCAGACCAAGCAGAATGAATTTCCTTTGTACTCGTTCGATGCGCAGGTTCCATGTTAACTGCTGAGGACACCATACAATACTACAGTTTTCAAGCAGTGGTCGAACCAGAGCACAATACAAGGATTTGAGGCAATGCGGATCATTGAAATTTCGTCCAATTTTAGAAATGAATCCCAGTTGACGCATTGCCTTCGAAATAATCGATTCATGGTGTAGGTCGAATGTTAGCTTAGTATCAAGTAACACACCAACAGTTGAATAGAATCGGACTTTTAATGCGGTAAAAACTTATCACCTCACATTTTGCCACACTTAGTGCGAGTCAGTTTCGTTTACACCAATTAACAAATGTATCAAGTAATTCTTGCAGGCGGCGACAATCATCAGTTTTTCCAACAGGTAGAAACAGTTTCAAGTCATCAGCATACACAAGTCTGCATCCGATGTCCAATAGCAATGTGACGTCGTTGAAAAACAGTGGAAAAATCAGTGGTCCCATATTACTACCTTGCGGAACGCCTGACGTGTTGGTAAATTGCGCAGAAATACATGAGCCAAGCTTCACGCGCAATACCCTGTCAAGCAAGTACGAGCTGAGCCATTGCACTAGTTGTTGGGTTGCACCGAGTCGAAAAAGTTTACGCAATAATATTGAATGGTCAATCCGATCAAGAGCTGCCTTCAAGTCCGTGTAGATTGCGTCCACTTGCTTCTTATTCTCTATTTGCGAAATGCAGATAGAGGTAAACTCCATTAAATTCGTACAAACGGAAAGACCAGGTATGAAGCCGGGCTGAGCTGAAGATATGTAGTTTTTTGTACGAGACAACATCATACTGCTAACAATTATTTCGAACAATTTTGACGCGGCTGATAAATTAGTAATTCCGCGATTGTGTCTAACGTTCCGGCGGTCACCTGTTTTATACACTGGGTGGGAACATAAACGACTCATTTCAAATATTCGGGAATTTAACCTGTTCGAATGATTTGTTAAAAATATTGCGTAAAGGAACGGCCAACGGTACAATACAGCGATTCAAAACTACAGCTGTGATGCCATCAGGCCCCGCAGAGAAGGAACGCTTCAGTTTTTTTTGCAGCGGTAATTACCATGTCAGTAGTAATCTCAAACACATTCAAGTCGACCAAATCAGCTGGAACGTATGAAGCAGCGGTTTGTGCATCCTAATCAGAGGCTGTTTCTAATATAGTCTATCCAGCTTTTTACGAGCCATAATGGCGGACGTGTTCGTAATATTTGAACAGCATTTTTGACATTTTCTTAATACATCGCACGTTTTCTTTCCGCGCGTTCACGATAAAACTAAAGGAACGTGCGGACAGAAAACGTGCGATGTATTAGGGAAATGTCAAAAATGCTGTTCAAATATTACGAACACGTCCGCCATTATGGCTCGTAAAAAGCTGGATATAGAGATACAGTAATATAGAGACTTTGTCTAATATAGTAACTGTCTACACTAGCGTGCCCAGACATACACAAAAGTTGAGGCATCCGACCTTTCCGTAGAATGTTTTGGCCAGGCAAATCGACTAATCGTTGAATGTCGAATCTATTATTATCTATGATCACAAATATACTGAACGACCAGATTGAAAACTCCGGACTTTCGGCTGCAATTGGATTTAAAATCAAAGTTGGTATTAGACCAGACCAGTTGAAATTGAACTTAACATTTGTAATAGGGCATTAAATTAGATTTGAAATTCGACTTAAATTTTGAGTAATCTGAAAGTTTTATTTCGAGCTTAAAAGAAAATTTGAAGTTATTATTTCGAAATGGGACTTGAAATTGGAGTTGAAATTGGACGTAATTTGGATTTAAATTGAACTTGAGATTAGACTTGGAATTACATTTGAAAAAGACTTGAAATTGGAGCTCAAATTTTGCTAGAAGTTGGCCTCGAGGTAAGATGCTGGTCGAATAAGCCAGTCGTCGTATGTTCGAATCTCGGCTGGGAAGGCTGGGAGTCAATAGGATCGTAGCACTGACCCCGCACTGTCCTGTATTCTAACAGCCGGTTGCGAAGTCTGTCGTATAAAAACAGAAGGTCAAATTTCGATAACGGAATTAGCATCCAGGCTTTCTGTTTTGGGCTTGATATCAGAGTTTAAATTGGAGTTGAATTAGATTGGAAATTGGGCTTAAAATCGGACATGTAATTGAACTGGACATTGGGCATAAAACGAGGCTTGAATTTGGACGTAGACACGACCTTTATTTGAAATTACGATTGACATAATTCATCTTACCATCTGACTCGTTTAACCTCTTTTCTGTTTCTTTTTTTTTTAGTCCCGTTTGCTGACTTTTAGTTGCATTTCATCTTCTTTTCTGTACTGTTTTCATGGTTTTTGTTCGCACCTTTCTTCTTTTCTTTCCGTCTTTTCTACTTTTCTCTCGTCTTTCCTTTTTTTGTTACCTGTTTCCTGATTCTTTGTTTCGTTTTTCTTCGTTTCCTGTCCCATTTTTTCTTATTTTCACCTCTGTTTTTCCTCTTGTTTTTCACTCATTTTTTATAATTTTCCTTTTACTTTTTTCCTTTCTTTTCCCGTTTCCCTCGTTTCTTTTATCGGTTTTTTATCTCTTGCTACTCTTATTTTCCATTTTGATTTTTCCGTTTTTCCTTTCTTGTCTCGTTTTCCCTCTTTTTTCCCGTATTCCCTCTTTTTATGTATCGTTTTTCCCTGACTAGTCTTCACTCGTTTCCCTCCTTTATTCTCTCGGGTTTCCTTTTTTCTACCCGTTGTTGTCGTCCTCTTTCTCTTCATTTTCTGTCGTGTTTTTCGTAATTTTCAGTTCATTTTTTGTTTTCTGTCCCGTTAAGTCTTTTTCTATTTTTTGTTCTCATCTTTTCCGTTCTTCCTCTCATTGTGTACTGCTTTTCCTCCTTTTCTGTCGCCATCTGTTTGTTGTTTTATTCGGTTTGTCTTGTATTCTCGTTTCTGCTCCCGTATTTTTTCCTTCCAGGGGTAAAAAAATTTCATTTTTTCCTTTTTTGTTCCGTTTTTTCTACTTTTCGGTCAAGTTTGTCGTTATGTCCTCTCTCGTTTTTCCTTCTTTTATCTCATTTTTGACGTAGGACTACGTCTTACGGCAAGTTTTGAGATAGGGTGTTATTCCAAAAAATCGAAAAATGCGAGCGTCACGAAAAATGATAGGTTTTGAGTGCTAATAGCTCAGCGGTTTTCCAATCGATATTCAATATTCTTACACCAATCGACCGGAAAATCTTCTAAGAATTGGCCCAAATGAAGAAAAGTATGGATTCTTGATGCTGAACTATTGAAAAATTGAAAATAATAAACTTATGTTTTACCAGAATTCATTCTGTTGGAAATGACGCCATCAAAGTAAAAACGCGTTTTCACGCGTCGGCTTATAATTCAGTCAATTTTCAATAGATTTCCAAGATATTTACACCAATAGATCGGAAAATCGATTTGGAAGATATTGAAAATATAGAAAACTATTGATTTTCAATGCGCGTCATTGAAAAATTGAAAATAACTAACTCGGTCGTACTAGAAATTGTCGCTTTGCGATTGGTTGAAATAATTTCCAATTATTATCGAACAAGTCTTGGTACAATTCAGGATGCACCGAGAAAGTTGCTGGTAAGTTCCATTTAATTCTACTATAACAAACTTACAAGAGAATTAAATGGAATCCTACCCTTTCTCGTTGATTGCTAATTGGCTTGAAAATTGAGATGAATCACCAACGGTAATACGAGCGGTGACGCAGTCGTGCACGTCTGCAGTTCCCGGTCGGTCGTATTCATCGGTTGTTGAGGAAAGGAAAGTATGCTGAGCGTGTGTTGGAGCTGGAGCGCACGTTTCACTGCCGTAATGAAATATCTGGCTGCCGAAGTTCTGAAATTGGCAGGAAATATGCTGCTCGCGACAACGAAACTACCAGAATTATCGTCACTTGCAGCTGGCATCCGTAACAACGAAGAGTTGAACAAATTGCTGTCCGGTGTCACCACTGATCAGAGAAGTGTTTTTCCGAACATCCAAACTGTTTTGTTGTTGCCCAAGAAGACGGAAAAGAAGGCTTAAATTTCCAACATATCACGCCGACAAAATGTTCTTTTAAGGACGAAACATAATGTTCATGATGATTTGGGGAATTTTCGCTCACTGATTTTAATTCTATTTAATTCGATTGATTCTAATTGTTCGCTTCTTATCAAATAATTTTAACCGATCACCTCTCGCGCTTCTGTTCGCTTGTTGCTGCCGGTTGAGTTGCCCATCTCGTAAGGTACCAAAGCAGCCAATAAATATACCAGCTCCAAGTAAATGAGTTCGGTCAAGCGTCAAAATGCATAAAACCATGGGTAATAAAATGAAATAGTTTTAGTAACATTTTTTGCATCTTCATATAAGAATTTGTTCGTTCTTGAAAGAACGGTTTTCGGTAATTGATGAAACCTAGGAAACTTAGAACTTAGGGCTTTTCACTCTGTTTTCTTTAGCAACACAAATTTATTCATCACCAATGCTACCGTAATAATACGCAGCGTAATTTTTCTTTGGCAGCATAAGGCGAATGGCTCCTTGGTAACTTTGCTCTTTTGTTCAGACTGAAATTGAAATGCTCCATTTTATTTAACGTACATGATAGAATGAAGGACCATGAAAAATAGGTGTGACTGATTCTTGTCGCTTGCTCTGGTACATAACAAGTGGTAAGCCGGCGAACAGCATTACTCAAACGCTAGCTGAGCTACTGCCAACATCGTTTGCCAGGGCAAACGAACGTCACG
The DNA here is from genome assembly GCF_943734655.1 of Sabethes cyaneus. Taxonomy (NCBI): domain Eukaryota; kingdom Metazoa; phylum Arthropoda; class Insecta; order Diptera; family Culicidae; genus Sabethes; species Sabethes cyaneus. Next base: position 241,741,313 of record NC_071355.1, read on the forward strand.
CTCGACTCGTGCACTTTTGCAGTGTGTGTGCAGTGCAGTGTGTTGGAGCTGGAGCTGGAGCACTCGTTTGGCTGCCGTGATGAAATATCTGGCTGCTGAAGTTCTGGAATTGGCAGGAAATAAGCTGCACGCGACAAAAAAACGACCAGAAGCATCCCACGTCACTTGCAGCTGGCCACTTGAAGTGGTATTTCATCGTGATTCAGGACCATACACGAATGGCTTCGTTAATCGCATAGCTGCTGAAGCTTTCAGTCTGGTCTTTTGCAACAAGCCGTGACTGGTGAGCGGTTATCGGTACTTCAATTTACCGAACAGATAATTACGTTAAGTGCGTTAGTGCAAGTTTATTCCAAGCTGGAGTTATGATAATCAAACAATCGGTCCTTTCAAGGGCCACACAACGATTGAAGAGTTTATTATATTTTCTACTTAATACTAGAATAACACAGGCAACGAGGAAAAAGTTGAATTTTTCGCCGAAACGGACGACCAAAAAATGACGGAAATAAGTTTTCTGGTCACGGGCGACATTTTCTGCGACTTCCAAAACGTCTGCAGCTTGTTAATGCTTTATTATCAGTGATCTTTTGTAAGCCGCGGAAAAGTTGCGCAAAATTTTCAACTTTTTGAAAAGTGTCGTGTACCGTCTACCGATTAACTGAGGAAAAGCATTATTCAACATGGAAACAGATTATAAAAATTTATTTACTGTTTGGTTTAGTTACTGAATTGGTTTCGTTTTAATAAAATAGATTCAATCAATTCATGGATATAACTCCAAAATCGGTTGAGGATAGAACGTATACAATGTTACTACTTTGATAAACGTTACGTATGTAGGTTGTAGACTTGAAGAATCGTATTATTACATACATGGATAGATCCTACTATCGCTACAAAGAGACTTACGTGGTCCTACGTCACCTACGCGGTCGTTTCTTGTGCACAACCCCTCTGATATTTTGTTTCTCTTCCGAACTCCCTCTGTTTTTGTCCAGTCTTCTGTTTTTGCCTTGTTTTCTTCTCATTTACAACACTGATTCGCATTCGTCAATTTCTTCGAAAACGGCTAAAATCACCTTTCATAAACTAACATATGCCAGTCAAAAATTATGCCAGTTAAAAGACCATCTAAAGCCAGTTGTTTTACTTGAATTTTATAAAGGTTACTTAAAGGGCACTTGAATTTTATAAAGGTTTCAATGCGGTATTAATCATTACCTCTGGTTTTATTGTGGTATTACGCAATACCAAGAGGATACCAGTCAAAACACACTTATAGCTAGCTAAAAAACCATAATAAAACTGTTAATTGAGCAAACTTTTTGTGGTTGCTTGTATTCCCACGATAAAACTAGTTGGCTGCACTGCGTCGGAAACAACTAAAATGATTTTGCTAGAAATTGAGATTGACTAACTGAATATATTTATTTTGTTAAAACAACAAGTTCTTGAAAATTGCAAAATATCAATGGCGCGTTGATTTTATTCATCTGACGATAAATTTTAATGCGCATATGCTGCAAACGAACTAAGATTGTTCAAAACTTATCAATTATTCTATGGGACATTTTATTATGGTCGCTATAAACCAAGCCGATCAGAATGATCTGATAGTAAAACTTTAACTTTTCTGCTCACGGATGTATTTCCAAGTTGTTTATAAAGTTTATAGTTTATAAAGTTTATAAAACTTTTCATTAAATTATGGTGGTGTCATGCAGCGAAAGCTTCAGTGGTTTTCTTACTGCTTTCAGCAAAGCATGAAGCAACTACTTGAGCTTATAACCTGATTCTTATAGAGGTTATAAAAACATTCTGAGGAGTAGACCACTTGGTCAGAAGGCAGTTTTATAGCGGTCATCAGAAAGTTCCTGTGGAGCTCATAGTTTTATTAGCGGTTTTATGAAATTGGTCATGAAAACTACTGTAGAAACGTAATAAAACTTAGAAATGTTACTTGGTATGGATGAATATTCCTCGTTTTCTGCCTAGTCTTCATACAAGACTGCAGTTTCAAGTATATTCTTACAATTATCGATGTAATTGGTTGAGAGGAAGGATGGCTGCTCTACGAACTCTCTACGTTCAAGACATTAATTTGGTCTAACTTTAATAAACAAGTGATAAAATTGATTAAATAGAAGGGGTAATTTTACATTTACTCAAAAGTGTTTACTTTAAGGACATCGACTTAGTCTAGGTTCAATCGAAATGTATCAATGTATATCAATGGCTAGGGTTAGAAATGTTTCTAGCCGATTGATGCAAATGTCTCCAAAATTCGTTGAAAAATTGCTGAACAAAACGTAACCACTTTTTGTTACATGTTCATTTCTCGTACTTCTAAAGTGCACACCATATATAGAAAACAAAAACGTAGTTCTACGTTAAAAATCAAACCCATAAACTATGAAATATTTATCTTTGAAATTATAAATGAATGTATAATACACAATGTTTATTCTTTATCATTATATTTTATACCTATCGCTCAGAAAGTGGTCATAAATTGGAAATGAAATTGCGTTCCCAATCATCATCATGATTCTAGAGAACATGGCTCGAACACTTCGGCAAACATTGGATATTTTTACTGGAACTTGCTTCCACGCTTAAATTCACATTATTACGCCCGCCGGGCATCGAGCTGGGCTGGCAAACGTTAATGTTTAACAACAATATTTACTTTATCCCAGCAGCAATGCACTGGCAGAGGTATCTTTCACATCACAACGCGCAGCCTGCTTCGACAATGTGCATGCTTGGATGGTAAACATTGACTGACAGTGGAGCAGTAGAAAAAGATCCAAATATTTTACAATTTCGCTACCGACGGCGCTCCTATTGTTTCATATTGTTAAATTTGTTTCCTGATTCTGAGCTCTAGGCCGTATGTTCACAGAACAGGAAAAGAACTGACTTACCGGCATGCCTCAAGCCATAGCTGTCGCAGTTTTCGTCCAGGCCGATACCCTCGTGTGTGACAGCCGCCGCTGCTGCAGCCGCCGTCCACAGGTCCCGTGGATGAGGATGCGAGTGCGGATGATGATGGTGGTGGTGATGATGGTGCGGGTGGGAATTCAACCGATATTCACTGCCCAGACGATACTCCGAGTAGTAGTCTACGGGAAAGGATGAACGTGGAATTTGATTATCCCGTCGGCGATAATTGGGAAGGTCATAGCTAAGTGTGATTTACCATTGTGCAAAGCCGACGGTGTATTGTGATGGAACGGGTTCATCTGGGGCAGCGTCGTGAGTGACGTTGCTGTGCCATTTCCTCCGGAACTGGGTGGTGGGGGCGACGGTATGCTTCGTTTACTACTACTGCTGCTACTGCTAGTGCTGCTGGTGGTGCTCCCATTGGTGGCTATGCTACTGTTATGGTGAGGGAGGTGCTGCTGCTGATGTTGCTGTTGTTGCTGGGAGTGATGATCACTACCACTTAGTGGATGATTGTGGCCATTGTCCTGCTGCAATTGTTGCTGCTGTTGCTGCTGCTGTTGCTGCTGCTGTTGCTGACCGACCGGATGGTGATGATGGTGATGGTGGTTATGGTGATGCTGAAGCAGATAGACTGCCGATGCTGGCGAGGACAGTGAGGTGGAGAGAAAATCATTTGCTTGTGCTTCATCGCCGCTGTTGCTGCTGTTGTGGTTGCTTCTGACTAGTAGCGAGCTGACGTTTGTTCGATTGTCACCCCCGCTGACAGCGAGCACTACCGTCGTTGGGGAAGACTTCGAAGAGGTTGGCGATGCGTCTAGCATCAGGGAAGATGCGGTTGAGCTTTCCTGCTGTGAACAGATTTTTCAAGGAAAACCCCGAAGCAAAAAAGAAGAGACAGAAAGAAAGGAATTGCTTTTGAGTTCAATCAAGTTCATCATTTATCAAAAGATGGTTTCCACTGTGGGTTGTATCCAGTCCAAGGTAGAATCACAGCGAGGGGTTATTGCATTTAATATTTCTATTAGTGACTAGTCTATTAATTTTACGCTGACATTCTAACGTTTGACAAGCTCTGATGTGCCGTATAAATTGATATAGAGGGGAGTCTGCAAAAAGATCAACCTGTGTTTAAAAATTGTAAAACGCTTAATTTTACATGATACACATTGTAAGGGAGTTCCTTTCATTTTTTGGAGTGGAGATACATGCTTCGTGTCTAAAGTTTACATAATTACTTATTCTCAATATGTGAACCAATATTGAAGTCATGATATTGGTTTTGTTTATTTTATGATAATAGGCCGTATGAATAAAACAGTTTGCTTTACTTTTCCCGTGTAAATCTTATGGGAGCATTTGCTCTAGCTCTTTTATTCATATGGCCTAATATCTTCGGAAGTGCGAAACTTTGTTAAAAAAACCGTTGGAAAACTATCGCCAAGAATATTGTTTAAGAGTTCAATGTGAGATAAAGCAAAGTGTAGCTTTGTGTTGTTTAAAACAAATATAGCTATGAACCAAAACAGGTTGCGCTAATTATAAGGTAAGTTTGAGAAGCTATTATAAAGAAAACTGTACTGATTTTGCTCGAGTTCAATTGCATTCAGCAGTTTTCTCTGGTTGAAGATACGCCCAATTGACGGTAGAATCGGTAGAAGGTAGGTGCTAAAGAAACATTAAAGTAAAGTCAAGCTATTTTAATCGATACCTACAACAATTTTAAATGAGCTCTCCATTTTTTTCCTGCGAATATGTAAGCTCTGCTCACTTCAAATGTAATCCATTACCTTGTTTGTTGAAAGATTCCGAATTAGCTTCTCAAAGCTAATCGTGTAATCGTCTTAACCGAAAACATTTTCGTCTAATGGAATTACTCTTGAAGAAAGCAACAGTTTCTGCAGGAACACCCCACTACGGATGGACGGTCTGGTCAGTCCCCGGAGGGAACATACACTTTCGGTTGAGCCAAACCATTCATCCGCAGTCAGTGTCATCAAGTGAATGACATAATATTTAGCACATACCATCAGGAGCAAATCAGCAGGGAGGCCCCATCGGCAAGTGTGAAGTGAAGGCAGGCAGGACACATTGAAGACATCGAGTTCACACCCCACGACGATGACGCGGGGGCGACACAGTCTCTCTCAAAGGACATTTCCCACCCTTCGTCCGTCTATTCATCTCTTACCCCGCGAAAAGTATGTAATTGTTCCGGTAAACATAATTGGCTACGGTTCCGGGTCATCGCTCATGTCACATCTATTCTTTGATGAATGTTTGCTCAACCACCGACTACGGGTGGCAGGATGCCAGTCGACAAACATGTGTGTAAAACAATACAGCCATTGTTGACGCAAACTCATTAGGTAATTGCCCTGCTGATTCCAGCAACACCTTGATGAACCATTGAAGACGAAATGTCCTCCAGGCTGGCTGTCGCTCCTGAATGACATCTATATTTACGTTCTCTTTAATGCGGGTGGTGTCCCCCCCCAATTGAAGCCGAAGGTGTCGTTATCGATCACACTTTTGTCACCGCGGAAAAGCCTCCGACATCGAGAGGAGTGTAGCGTAACCAAAGGTTAAACGTAATTTCCGCCACCGGAGGTGAGTTCGCGATTTCCGTCGTGAGATTGATTTTTCAACGCGCACGACTCGTGGTTCTCAGCTGCGGGCTATAGGTGTTTAATGTGATTCATCTGCACATTTAAGATAGGTAGTTTAAGTTATTTGAAGAATAAAATTAGATCGTCCAAAAATATGAGTCAAATTTTATGGTATAGAATCTGTTGCGTATATTCCAAACGAGCCAGATTAGGCTCAAGATTTATCCATTAATCCATAACAAGAGGCAAGAGAGCAAAAAGACCAATTTTGGGTCCGAGTAGCAGCGCTAACGTATATTACGGAGTGTTCAGTCTGATCCGTGCGTCCTACAGTAATGGTTAAAATTTATTGTTATTGAACGAGAATGAGACATCAGCCTCAACATTTAAAGGCTCAAACACAACAGATAATGATTATAACTCGTTGCAGAAAACTGACGGGATTTAGTTTCGCACCATGTATATAATCCATATGTTCGCAAATCATTCAAAAATTATTTCCTATTTATCAAATTCTAATCATTTAGTGATAAAAATTTCACGAAAGGGCTTTTTTGAGTTCTGCATGGTTGGTAGAAAAGTGTGTACACTTGTACACTATCCTTAAATATTGTAATAACTATAAATTCCATGTAAGAAATAAGGTGTGTTTTGATTTTTCATAAAATTTGTTAAGTTAAAATTTAATGGCCATTTTTGATATACGACTTACGAAAAAATATGGGAAAGAGCAAAGCAAAAAACAACAAAGCGATCGTTGTTTTTGTCATTTTATGCAGATGGAATTTATTCGAGTTTGACATTTCATACAGAAAATCGACCGTCATTGTCGCTCATGGAAACCTCGATACCTATAGATAAGATACCGTTCCGATTCTAATTTCGGACGACTTCAAACACTTCGGACACTTTAGCATGAAATGCACATTAAAATTGCTAATAAGACAAAATCATGCGCTTATTATACACCATGGTGTTCATTAGCGTGTCCCCAATCCGGGGAGGTATAACGACAAGCTGTAAAACTCCTTGTTGGGAATCAGTAGGCGCTGAAGAAAAGGGAAAACTCAGATTTTTACATGATTAGCTTACCGTGACCGCTCCTTATTCTACGCAGCTCCTAATTATGCGCATTTTTCTTTATATAAGTATTTTTGAAAATTGTGCATAACTATTATCATTGCGTTATTTTTTTTATAAATGTCTGTTGAATATTACGCCATTATTCACAAACGGGCTATAATATTTGAGAGCGAAATAATTTAACGTAAAACTGAAAGTATTTTATATGGCAGAAAACATTGTCGTTCGCACCAACACTAAGATTGTCCTTCTAGAAAATTAACAAATTTATGATCGAAATTCTTTGCTATGATCAAATTACCCAGCATAATTAGAAAGAATAATTAGTTTTGGTCATGTTTTAGACAAAAAGAGTGATTGCATTCACTGCTTTCCTTAGAACAATGCGATGCAATAATGCGCAGATTTAGGCACAAATTTTTTATTCATGTTCCAAATTCTGCGCAGTAATGCATTCTTCGAACATATCGCGAAAGAATACGCAACCTCACCTAAATGGCTGAGGTGTAGAGGCATGAAAATTCAAGTAGAACCTTTAACTTGCATTGATTGAAATCCTGTGTTGCGCCTCTGGATCCGAACCTACAAGCACTAAAATATGGATGTTTTCTATTTTTTTAATGTCCAACCTCACGGGACTGTCAGAGAGTGGGGAAGTGGTTTCTTTATGAAAACACAATTTTTAGTATTAACGTGTAATGTTCAGTATGCAGAAAACCCGAGCCAAATCGCCCTTCACGTTATCGAGAATAAAATATTTAAAATGATGCAATCCAAATGAAAACAATATTCCTTTGCCACTCGGACAGCACTAGAAGGCCGGATCATGGATCTAATTATGGTAATGGCTAAAGCGGGATTTTTTGGTGTGCTTTCAGCGTATAAAGACATAAACAGCATGGCAGGAGTATTTATTTTCACTTTTTGGGTGCGCAGAATTAGGAGCAAACATGCGCAGAATTAGGAACATGGGCAAGAAAGTGCGCAGAATTAGGCACCGTGGATAAGTTTACAAAACGAAAAATATGCTCAATTGTTGGTCGACTTATAATTCCCACATTTTTTACTAGATATTATAGACCGTAGCACTACATGTTGCTGCTATCCACGTTGTTAATTTAAATCTAGAACACTTAGAATAGCGGAAGAATCACAAAAATGTCTTAACTGCGCAGAATATGGTACGTTCACGGTACTCTTAGCGTTTTGCGTAATAGTCGCTGTTTTTTTTATTTTCATTATTTTATTAATTTTAAAGCGATTTTCTTTGCTTGTTAGGATTATTAGATACGTGAAAGGTATGATGTATCATATAAACCAAAGTTGAAATACAGTAACAAATGCTTTATGTTAAGGATATCAGGAAAATTTAAGTGACCGAAATTTGAATCACATTTTACACGAGCGATTCAAACTTCGGACAGTCACGAATAATATCTGATTTTCAGGTTCTTATCTTACAAAAATAAGTTATCCCAAGGGTAAGTCGCTGAGAACATTTCGTTCACCTCATTCATAGAAATTTTGTTCAGTCTGTGCTTTACTGTGCCGCTGAGGTGCTGATCGTGTGAAACCTGTCAAACTCACCTGCGCCCAGCCAGACTGTTTTGATCGTTTAGACCTTATAGACAATAACAAAATCGGCAGGGCCGCTAACTTCTAACATTTCAAAATTTAAATGCCAAAAATGCGGGCCACAGTGTGCCATGAACTGTGAAATGTAAAGAATCTGACTAAAGAAGTGACAGGTAACTCATTTTCAGTTCGTCGAAACCAAGTGCGCATGAATCTCGATGAAACCTTCTGAATCTTTTGCTCGAAAACTTGCGGAGTATCAGTCGATGAACGCGACTGAAAATAATGACTGCAAGCAAACGGCAACAAATATCATCGTAACATCACGAAATCGATCCGTGCTGCCTAACGAAAACACCAGGCAATCAAATTTGTATCGTACAGTTCATAAAATCGCCTAAATGTTGAACTCGAAAAAATATTGTTCGAACTTTTCCTAGCAACTTTGAACAGAGTCACGCACAACAATCATCGTTGAGCAAATCAGGTTTAATGATGACAGGAGACCGCGAGTGACTGAGCTCCAATGTCTTTTCTTTAGTCAGATTCTTTAGTGAAATGAATGTACCGCAATTGTAATCAATGAGGTAAACTGTTTCCTAAATTGAGCCTGCAACAATGTTCTAAGCGACTTACCCTTGAGTTATCCTGCTTATAAAGCTGTGCAAATTGAACCTGCTTTAAATGCCGTTCGCGCAGTCTCAAAATGCTTGCCAACTAACTATTAGCGAATTCATAAATTAACCTGGGTTCGTGCTAACTCAAACCCGAAATTTATGAACGATACGGGCAGTTTGACAGATCGACCCGTAAACCGTAATGCTAGACAGTTTTAACCTGCGCTTCAAACTGAATGCTGTCAGTTTAACCGAAATGCAATCTCGGTTAATTTATGAACGCTTTGACAGCACTTCGATTAAAACTGAGTGCTAATCGACCTGAGCCAGGTTAATTTATGAATTCGCTATATGTAAGTTTCCATTGAAATGGTTTTACGCGTGAAAAGCCAAATCATACTACTAGGCGGATAGGAAAGGCAAATGCTCAGTAAAAATATATATATAAACTCAGTTAATTTACACGATAAACGTTAATTTTTATCAAAATACGCGTGTTTGAAGTCTGAGACAGAAATGTTCGTAGTTTGAATGAAGACTATAAAAGTGTCCGAAGTTTGAATCACAATCGAACTGTACTTTATTAGTATTTTTTTCATATAAAACAGGATTTTATCGTCATTCTCAACATTATTCAGAAAAAATAAGTAAATTTTCATGCTGCTGAACTGTATAATACGATGAAATAATGATACCTTTGAACATTTTACTTGGGACAAAGTTGCAGCATAGCTTAAGTGTCCGAAGTTAGAATCAGCCTGGTAAATTCATCAGAAATTTTCATACGATATGCATAATATAATGAAGGTAATATCTAAACTTTTGGAAATGCACTATTGAAAAACACATAAATATCAAGCATTGGTAAACCTAATAAATCAATTAGTCACATGTAAGCGCACCTTTTGCTTCCCAGGCATGTGAAGACAAATTTATACAACAACTTTTTGATGTGATTTGCGTGTGTTTCCATTTTAGAAAAAAAATCTTTCCTTTCATCTTTCAATCAATTGTATCCATATGCTGTTAAAATATATTCGAAACTGACACCAGTAACAGAATGCAAGGTTACATGAATTTAAATGCGGCGACTTTCTCAGTGAGGAATCAAACAGAAAGGAAAATAATTTTACAGTTTGCCGTGATTTATAAACGTACACGTAAGTCGCTTTATACGCGAAAAACACGTTCCGCGTAAATCAAAATCGCTTAAAAAACCGTAAATTCCGAAATTCGTGTAAAAAAACCGCGTGAATTCGAAAAGCCGCGTATATTCCAATTGAGCTAATTGAGCACATTCTCAAAAATTTCGAAAATCGGGTAAAAACCGCGTAAATTTCGAAATTCGCGTAAAATATGGTAATATGGTTTATGAAACCGATAACCTTCCCGGGATTGGCAGGCCAAATTTTACTAGGAGATAAACATCTCTTGTCAAGAAATTTAGCTCTGCTCGTGTAAAGCGCGTAAATATCTTAGCACAAGTTCCCTTTTTGCGTCCATAATTATCACGATTCTCAAACGAATGAAAATTCAAACCAAACTTGCAAGCTGTGTTGATTGTATCCATATGCTGAGTGCTTTAAAAGCACTCTAAACGAAAAATATCCAGACACACATGTGATTAACCCATTTTTAATTAAAATAACACGTTAAAAACACTGCCAGTTATCCCTACTTACCCTGTAAATAGCAGATTCGAAAAAAAGTTTCATCTTTCTCATTTCACGATTCCTAATAAAAGCGTCAGAGATAAATAAAACGTTAGACAAAATAAAAATAATTCTAAAATTATACTATACATTAGCGAAACCAAAATAACAAAGAGGTGACACAAAAATTACACATAAGTAGCAGTGATATATAGATGATGCAATATTGGAACAAAACAATACAAAAATGATAAATGATTTAAAAATTCAACAAAGAAATACAACAATAAATAACACAATAAAGAAGCAAAAAAATCAGAGGGGTTGTGCACAAGACACGACCGCATAGGTGACGTAGGACCACGTAAGTCTCTTTGTAGCGATAGTAGGATGTATCCATGTATGTAATAATACGATTCTTGATGTATACAAGCTACATACGTAACGTTTATCAAAGTAGAAACATTGTATACATTCAATCCTCAACCGATTTTGGAGTTACATCCATGAATTAATTGAATATATTTTATTAAAACGAAACCAAGTCAGTAACTAAACCAAACAGTAAATAATTTTTTATATGTTTCTACGTTGAATAGTGCTTTTCCTCTGATAATCGGTAGACGGTACGCGTGAGTTTTCAAGAAGTTGAAAATTTTGCGCAACTTTTCTGCGGCTTACAAAAGAACACTGATAAAGAATTTACAACCTGCAGACGTTTTGGAAGTCGCAGAAAATGTCGCCCGTGACCAGAAAACTTATTTCCGTCATTTGTTGGTCGTCTCGTCCGCAATAGCTTTTCCCTCGGTGCCTGTTCAACTTTACCCTCGGTGCCTGTGTTATTATGGTATTAACTGGGCAAGAAAATATAATAAACTCTTCAATCGTTGTGTGTCCCTTGAAAGGACCGATTGTTTGATTATTATAACTCCAGCTTGCAATAAACTTGCACTAACGCCATTGGCGGAACTAGCGCTCATTTCTAGGGGGAGGCTTCGACCATTTTATTTCCTTGGCATATTAAAATTAAATGTACATTGATGCATAGGAACTTTAAGTTGTGATGCATATAAAAATTACTTTCAAGTTTTTATCATGTAAAGTTATCCAACTATAGTCTTTTCTTAAATTTAAAAGTCCAGCTTAATTTTTCTAGGGCGGGCTGAGCTATTAGCGCTCAAAACCTTTCATTTTTGGCTGGCAAATGAGTGAACATGTGCAAATATATCACCTCTGTTTTCTAACTCCTATCTCTACCTCCACGAGGTGCCGGCTGGGGTACGGTAGCCAAAGTTGCGCACCTGGTGGTACGCAACCTTGGTTGTCGTATGCAGACAGAGAAGGTGGAACACTCGCCGTGTGGTTTCCGGCTACCTAATCATGCAGTTCGGCGCAGGTTTTTCGGAGGGCGCGGCTGCGGGGTCTGGGCACACCGGGAGAGAGTTGTTTTCTCAGCTGGCTTAGCACAGAGAGAGAGAGACTCTAAATCGGTCTGTGTTACACAATCTGCAGTTAGGCCCTTTGGCGGTTGGTGCCGAATTGTACGTTTGGGCAAAAATTGAGCCACGGGACCTGATCCTGCCGGGAGTCGGCAAATCAGGAGCCCCTAAGTCAAGGTCTACCTCCGTGCCGATGACTGAATGGCTGGAGGGGTGAAAACATGCCAGTCGCGAACGGAGTGCTTTGGGCATCTTGCCCCTACTGTGCCATGCGGGGCTCTGGTACGGTCGATCTTTGTTGTCCCTTGCGTTTCGTGGGAACAGCATAGTAGTCCTGCCCAATTTCCCTTATGGGTTTTACGCCAAGTGCGTTCTGGCCAATATAATTGGCTTCGCTTACAATTTGCTGTCTGATCTGTGTTGGAGATTGTTTGTGCATATACTCCGCTAGTCAAATAGTTAGGGTCGCACAAATAAATCTTCAACACAAACGGGCAGCAAATTTGTATTTATGCGAAAAACTTTTTAATGGCTCTGTCACCATCGCATTGGTTCAGGAGCCATATTTTCGCAAGGGGTACTTTCATTCGACGGATATTGGAAACCAGAACTTTGCTGCTTTCAGCAAAACTGGTATGACAAATCCTCGTTTGATGCCCAGGGCATGCATATTGTTGCATAGGTCAATAAGTGCATGCCTTATCTCTGAGTTGACTACTCGAGATATTTGTGCAGTCACAGTAGAACTCGTCGTGGATGATGTCCATAGGCGCTATGTCTACTGTTCTGCATACTTACCACACGATGAACCGTCTCCCAGCGACGATTTCAGAAATGTGGTGAGATACTGCCAATCTAATGGGCTTCCGCTCATTGTAGGCAGTGATGCCAATGCCCATCACATCATTTGGGGCAGCTCGGATATCAATCCGAGAGGCTCTGATTTGATGGAATATTTGAGTAGTACCAACCTTGGAATACTCAACATTGGCAATTGTCCAACTTTCATACGAGCTGGTAGAGAGGAAGTGTTAGATATAACACTCTGCTCTAACAGGATCAGTCATGAGTTGGCACAATGGCATGTTTCAAATGAGACACCAATATCTGATCATTGCTTTATATATTTTGATCATTTGGGTGTCTCCTTGAACGCTGCAACCTTTCGCAATCCGAGATTTTCTGACTGGGAACTCTTTGAGGAGGAACTGGCGACGAAATTTCAAGGATTCGAACCGACGATTGAGTCATCGATCGACTTGGATGTGGCTGTAGATGTCACAACATCTTTTATTGCGGAAGCTTTTGAAGTAGCTTGCCCGCTAAAAACTATTAAAACGACTAGAGGAACACCATGGTGGAACTCTCATCTCGCGGAACTAAAGAAACGATGCAGGAGAGCCTGGAATAGACGTCGGAGGGATGGCGTGGAGCCTTTCAAGCAGGCCCGGAAAGCCTATGCAAAGGCTTTACGATCTTCAGCACGCACGAGCTGGCACAGGTTCTGTAGCAACGTTTCCAGTTTCGGCGAGGCAAGTCGACTTAATAAAATACTGTCAAAATCGAAAGATTATCAGGTTAATAACATTCGAAGTTCGAACGGTGAATACTGTTCGAATGACAATGAAATCCTGGAATGTCTCTTTTATAGTCACTTTCCGGGCTGTGTGGAACCTGAAGTTCGAAACGATCCAGAAATCGTTTTAGGTGGCTTAGACTCATGGGCTTTTGCTCGGAGACTTGTCACAACTGAAGCGATTGAGTGGGCCGTGAACAGCTTCTCTCCATACAAATCTCCTGGAACAGATGGAATATACCCTATTCTACTGCAGAAAGGATTCAAGTACTTCAAACACATTCTGAGAAGGATGTTTGTGTGTAGTATTGCTATTGGGTACATCCCAACTCAGTGGCGTGAAATAACCATTAAGTTCATTCCTAAAGGTGGACGCGCGACATACGAGCAAGCAAAAAGTTTTAGACCAATCAGTCTAACGTCATTCTTGCTTAAATCACTTGAGCGGATTGTTGATCACCACATCCGCGAAACAAGCTTAGTAGAAGTTCCTCTTCATTCAGCACAACATGCTTATCAAAGTGGCAAATCTACAACCACTTTATTACATGATGTGGTGGATAAAATTGAGGTTGCTTTTTCACAAAAGGAATCTTGCTTAGGAACTTTTTTGGATATTGAAGGCGCGTTTGATAACGTATCTTTCGCTTCCATTTTGGAGGCTGCTCGTTATCATAATGTGCCTTCAATAATCATAAAGTGGATAGAACAAATGCTTAGTAACCGATTGCTTTTTTCGTCCTTACGGCAAGCAAGCATTTGGAAGCAAAGTGTTTGTGGATGTCCACAAGGTGGCGTTCTCTCGCCTCTTTTATGGAACCTTGTGGCGGACGGCCTATTGAGGAAACTCAATGGTCTAGGCTATCCGTCATATGGTTTTGCGGATGACTATCTCATCCTAGTAGTTGGAAAGTGCATAAGCACATTATTTGACTTAATGCAGCAGGCACTACGCGTCGTGGAAACGTGGTGCCGAGAAACTGCACTTTCGGTAAATCCGAGCAAAACATCTATCGTCTTATTTTCAAGACGTAGAAATACCAATGGAGCTCGCGCTCTGCGCTTTTACGATTCGGATGTTGATGTTGTGAACGAAGTGAAGTACGTGGGGTTGATTCTCAACTCCAAGCTTGACTGGTCCACAAATATTGACTTCCGAATTAAAAAAGCGTGCATGGTCTTTGGGCAATGTAGACGAGCAATTGGCAACTCTTGGGGGCTTAAACCCAAATACATACACTGGTTATACACGGTCGTTGTCAGACCAATACTGGCGTATGGTTGTCTTGTATGGTGGCAGAGAGGGGAAGTTGTGACTGTCCAGACAAAGCTAAACCATCTTCAAAGGATGTGTTTAATGGCAATGTCTGGTGCATTTACTACAACTCCTACTGCCGCCCTAGAAGCTATTTTCAATATTAAACCTCTACACTTCCACCTGAAGCAAGAGGCACTAATATGTGCTTATCGACTACACGCGATTGGCCTTTGGCAGTCTGTGGACGGTTCCACTGGTCATACTCGATTGTGGTCGCAAATTGTTGCTGAGGACAAGTTTGCCCTTGCTCCTAGCGATGTAACGCTCATGCGTACTTTCCCGTATAGGACTTTCTCAAGTGACTTTCCTCCTAGAGAGGATTGGATGTCAGGCTACATGGAAAGGAAAATTTCCGACTATGTGGTCTGTTATACCGATGGTTCCTTGTACGAAGGTCGCGCGGGTGCTGGTGTTTACTGCCGTGAGCTAGAATTGGAGGAATCCTATTCGTTGGGTAGTTACTGCACCGTTTTTCAAGCTGAAATCTTTGCAATTATGTGCGGAGCTCAGTTTGCACTTCAGAAAGAACTGATAGGCAAGATTATCTACTTCTGTTCTGACAGTCAAGCCGCTATAAAAGCCCTTTGTGCGGCTAATTCTAAATCTAAAACAGTCATCGCCTGCCACACCCAATTAGAAGAACTAAGCATTCTAAATGCCGTTCATCTGGTTTGGGTTCCTGGCCATTCTGGTATAACCGGAAATGAATGGGCTGATGAACTAGCAAGATCTGGAGCAGAAAAGTCGGTTTTCGGACCGGAACCTGCTTTACCAATTGCGGCATGTTGGATAAAACAAAAGATTCGATCTTGGTTTTCATCTGAACATGTACGTTATTGGGAAAATCTTGAAACTTGTCGTCAAACGAAAAGTTTCATTGTTAAGCCTTGTGAGAAGGTTGCGAAATTTCTTTTGCAACACTCAAAGGTAAATTGCAGTATTCTTGTCAGATCACTGACTGGTCACTGCAGGCTAAATTATCATATGGCTACGATTCAGCGAGCTGAATCGTTTCATAGTAATTTATGTGAATCCGAATACGGTACACCATATCACGTAATTTGCAACTGTCCTGCAGTAGCACAATTGCGTCATAGGATCTTTGGATCCTACGTCTTAAATGAATCGGATTTTAGGAAACTAAAATTACGAGACATTTTGATGTTCCTTACCGAAAGCGGTATTGAGCTATAAGCTCTTATTTATCATGAGTATACCCCCCAGGGGGTGTACTTTTGATAAGTTAACTACCAAGGATTGCAGTATCCCTTCGGGGGTACAAAAATCTCTCGGTATATATATGTTTGTGTTTGTCCAAATTCCTCATCCACCCCTTCCTATTCCTCCTGTTTTCCTTCCCGTCCTCATCAGGTAAATGATGACACGGGCAAGATGGGCAAGGCACAAATCTTCCACATGATTGTGAGGAACGTGCTGCTCGAGCCAAAGATGTTGATACCTGATACCATGTAAAGTTATCCAACTATAGTCTTTTCTTAAATTTAAAAGTCCAGCTTAATTTTTCTAGGGCGGGCTGAGCTATTAGCGCTCAAAACCTTTCATTTTTCGTGACGCTCGCATTTTTCGATTTTTTGGAATGACACCCTATCTCAAAACTTGCCGTAAGACGTAGTCCTACGTCAAAACAAATGAAAATATAAGTCACGAAAATAACAAAATAACTGATACAGAAATGACACAAAAAATAAATAGAACAAACCTCGTGTTTTTGTTTGTTTGTTTTGATTATAGTCACTTTAACCAGCTTTGGGTCATTCGTGACTTCTGCGGGGTTGGGATTTGAACCCAGGTCCTCGGCGTGAGAGGCGTGAATGCTAACCACTACGCCGGGACTGACCCCACCTCGTGTTTTTCGTCTTGACCTTGAAATCCGGTTATAATCTCAGATTATAGCTTGGTTCGACCCATGCACCTTCTAGCATTGGACAAAAGGTAGGAGTCACAACGACAACTTGTTAAGAGTAGCTACCGATAACCCCCTCCCCCCCCCCCCCCGCTTACCTTTCCACTCTTTCCCCTCCATTTCAAAAACTTTTC
This sequence comes from Sabethes cyaneus, assembly GCF_943734655.1. NCBI lineage: Eukaryota > Metazoa > Arthropoda > Insecta > Diptera > Culicidae > Sabethes > Sabethes cyaneus. The sequence continues at coordinate 241,758,189 of NC_071355.1, forward strand.
ATTACTTTCCCCTACCGTCCCTTCATCAATAGTACTAGTAGAACCACCGTTTCAAAACAATACAAAAAAAATCAAGTTTTTATGACGGTAGTTTTCACAATTTACGGAGGTAACGGTAGAAGAAAGTAATGAAACAAAGAGTCGGTAGTATCTAATAGATTAAGACCAGGCGTGAAGGGGAAAAAGTGGAAGAAGACGGGGTAAGGGAGGCAAGAGCCATTTGAAGCAATCCCTAAAAAGTTGTGTACCGAAATCGTTTATCCAAGCATGGATCGAATCAAGCTGTGATTGGGGTTTTATAACCAGACTCGAACCCACTGCCGCTCCCTGGACAGGACAAAAAATTAGTTAAAAGCTAAAAATTATCGTTTAAAGCTAAATATTTCAAGCTACAAGTCCATCATTTTGATTCGCTGCTTTTGCACGGTAAAATTGCAACACACTCAAATTGCTGTAGCTTTTGAACCGTTGAGTAAAATTAATTACGATTGTCCATGGAGAAAGTTCAAAGTGTACAGTTCAAGTGAGTTTTTACATCGAGTGCGCAACGATCTAAAAAATAGCATCGAAAGAACAGCTCGTTTGCGAAAAAAATCTACACGAGTACATCGAAAATAAGAATCTTTCTCATCGTGCCATCGGTAACAATCAGAGGGGTTGTGTACAAGACACGGCCGCATAGATTGCCTATCTCTTTTAGTTTCGTCGCAATTTAATGTTAAACGCAACGTAATGAATAAGTGATGAATTAATATTAAAAAACTGCACGAACTCATACATCACGCATAGTACACCAGATCACCGCGTGCGACGGACACGGTCTGTAGCGCATGGAAAACAACGACGAAACAGACTTTCGGGTCTCTTTAGGACGTTTCAGAAAACGATTGCAGCATGAAAATGTATTTGCTAGAAGAATGTGCGGACAGTCACCTTTGCTATTACTTCGCCTGTTGTGTAGCAGCACCGAAAGCCGAGAAGGAATACGGTTCTAGATTTTCCGACTGTCGGCTACCTAATGCAAGTAAACACACGTCCTGTACAAGGACATTTATGACAATGCACCGTCGCTTCAGAAAAGAAGCCTTGTTTTCAACGAGGCTTCGAGGAGAGCAGCACCAGTAAGTGGCGTCACCGATACATGACATTTTGCGGATCGTGGGAAATGATCCCAAGACACGCACAAGGTAAAATGCGGCACAGTTCCGTGTCACACTGGAAGGTGTGGAGCGGGTTGAACCGGGCAAAAATACTTTCTTTCCAAACTACAGATTCAAGAGCTGCTGCCTGTGGATAAACTTAAGAGGCTTGAGTTTTGCAGGATTATGCTAGCAAAAGTGGAGGCGAACCCTCAATTTATAGAAAACATGGCTGTTTTTCATACGTGTCAGACCGTGTCCGTTGCAGGCGGTGATCTAATGTGCTATGTATAAATTCGTGCAATTTTCAGATACTAATTCGTCACTCAAGACGATACGGTTGAAATTGAACTGCAACGAAATAAAAAGTGATAAGAGTTTAACGCCAAAGAACGAATTGTCGAAGCAAAGTACCAGAGCTTCAAATTGGTAGATAAAAGCAATCAACTTTATTACACTTTTTTAGAAGAAATTTGATGAAAGCGCCTTGGGAAACACTTATTTCAAAGCTTTTTGCTTCTGAATTTTTAATATTAGGCTTTTCTCAGCTTTCGAATTAAAGAAACAGAATCGAGCTAGCTAGCATACTTTTTGTACTAAAGCTAATTTAATGGAAACAGAGCCGAAAATTGAAAATGTTTAATACCTCCGTAACGATTGAGACTTGACCTATGCGTAGAAGGATGTCAAATGTCAAATGTGATCCTTTATCATCTCCTTAAATATTCGCACTAAGCTACGTAACTCCCTGATATGTATTTCGATGATATCAAAAAATTATTATGTTTTAAAGTGTTTGGCTGTGCTGCAGGTTGCAAAATCAAATTTTTTGCAAAATTTTGCCTTATACTGAGTTCACGGATCCCTTCTGCTTTTATTCATCATTTTCGAAGTTAATCTAAATGTAATGCTTGCCTATTGAAACTATGTAATGAATTGGAAGCAACTAACTGACGCAAAGCAGCAAATGAAACGTTCAAAACTATTCTCGAGTAAGCGTGTCGCTGATTTTCCTCGCTTTGAGAATTCCCTTGAGCCCTGTTTCCGTGCAAGACAGCAGTTCCGAACAGTACCAATGTGGATACAATCTGGCAAACGGAAAGGATGACCGCTTACTTGTCTATGACGTGTCACTTTTAGGACATCAAATTGGACTGGATTCAATGTTTAAAGATAAAATCGGTTGAAGAAAATGGGTGGTTTTATACTTTAACAAAATTGTTTACTTTCAGGATATCAAATTGAACTAGGTTAAATGTTCAAACGGTAAAATCGGTTGAAGGAAAGGGGTGGTTTTGCACTCCGGCGTAGCGTACTTTCCAACGGCAATGGCAACTTTCCTTACGAATTAATAGCGGTCTTCATTTGGGCCAACGCGTAATCGATTTGTGCAAAAATATCAAAACTCCATCGGGAAACCGCTAAGCGTTCAAAACATGACCACTTTTCGAGAACGATTTTTCGGAATAACACCCTATCTTGCCAAACCTTGCAGTAAGACGTAGTAAAATCGTGTGTCTGTCAAATCACACCATTTCGGTTCAAAATTCTGATACAAAACTTGGAAAATAAATGGTGATCAGTCTGCGGTCTGGATCTATATTCAGTAAACAACGTTTGAGAAATCATTTTGTGTAGGATTCTCCCATATTCCAATCGAATCTAATTCTCCAACAATAAGAATAAGAAGTAATATGAGCTGGTGAACTGAAAGTGACAGTTTTGGAAGCATGGTTGGATTTTGACCAACCGATTATTATTGCAATAGTGAAAATGTTCAAAAATCGACTATAATAGAACATCAGGTAAAAATTTAAAACGATGCGATTTTAGAAAAACCCGCTGAATATCATGAAAAAGTGCAAATAAATGTTTTATTCTACCACATTGTGAAGTGTGCTCAGATATCGAGACACGTTACAGTCAATAAAATATCTATAATACAGTACGTGGGAGTTGAGGGAAATCAGAGTTGGTTCAAAATCCTCAGGTATTCTGCTACTGCATGCAATACTTAAATGTTTAAAAATTAGTTTCCTCATTTCTTATGCAATACGTTCAAGCTGCAGGTTTATTATCAGTTCTTGATCATAACAAACATAAATTTAAGAGCTTTAATTTTACGCGGTATTCCTCTACTACTCCACAAAGAAAAAATGATTTCTGTGATATGTTAGTTAAAATTACAATAGATTACAAGGTAATATTTGTTGAACAATGGAAGCACCGTTGTGTTGCTGCACTATAATTTCAATTATGGTTAATCAGAAATTACAAAACACAATAATAATGTTTTTTTACATTTTATAACACAGTTCTTCACTGTAATAATTTTGCACGGCCGCCGGTCTTGAACAGTCTCTCTTTGTTTTTGTCCAGCATATTTTTCCTATACACTTTGTGGCACAGTTCGAGGCCAACCACTTTAAGTATTTTACAGTCGCACTAATCGATTAACACTTTCGAATCTTTTCAAGTGACCCCCAATTGATTTCATTCAATCGTAACATCCTGTCACCGGGAAAACACATCTAGGAATTATCCGGAGAGGTGCAGTATGGCAATGAAAATCGAAAATCGAAATGCATCTGCTCCTGCTGGGTAAGGCCGGCAGTGCAACAATTTGTGCATTTCCGCCATTGCTGCCATCGGAATCAATGTGTTCGGCACGCTTCTACTCTGGAGGACAAATGGCATTCACGAAACGAATACAAACACATGCAAATTTCTGCATGGGTATTTTTAGTACTTCATTTGATTGGAATTTCACTTCCTAAAGCAATGTAAAATAGTTTAAAAACCAACTTACTAGTCTCGTTAGGTTCGAATGAATCGGACTTATATTCTGTGCCAACGAATTCATTTCGCGTTAAATCATATTTATCCTCAGTGATTAATCCTTTTAACCGTAAACGACTGCTATCATTAACCACCACCAGCGCTCAATAGCTTGTCACTTGTTTGCACCAATAAATCCACCCAACAATCACAGCAAAGAGTCCAAAATGTCACAATTCATCCGGTTTGGTCCGTCCTTCCGTCCGATTCGTTCAAATTCCCGCAGTCAACTGAGATTGACGGTCGAGATAAATCACCGTTCCGTCTGTTCCGGAGTGATGTAAAAGCATGCCGAAAAAATTTTCCCACCCCCCGCGCGCGCTGCCTTGCGAAAACATTTCGGGAAGGAAGGAAAAGCATTTTCCTTCGCAGGACGCGACGATCCTGGCCCGTGCCGTGTGCGAGGCTGTGAAAGTGTAAACAAAACGAGCAAAAAAAAGATAAGCGAATAAAAAACCCCACACAGTAATCGTTGACTTAAAATAAAGGGGCGGAGCCAAACGAACGGCACTCTCGCTCGGTCCGCGGCCGTTTTTGCGCAACTGTGCAGCGGGCGAACGAACGGGCGGTTACCACCCCATCGTGCTCACTGCTATGCTGGTGAGTGGTTTTATGCTGTGAGTTTTCCCACTTGGCTGGCCGGCCGACTCTCACCTGGTGCGCCACTGCAGGTTGTTATTGCTGTTGCCGTGGTGAAGCAGGTGGAAGCGCCAGTTTAAGTTCTTACCAGAAAGCAATGAGCTGGCTGTGACAATTCAACAGCCGCAGGCTGTCAAACTGTTTTCAACAATTCGAGGGTTTCCAGAAATTTAAACAAATTCTTGTGCTTGTGTTTGCATTACAAACGAATTAAACACTCGATAAATTTGCTCAAATGAAGCAGATCCTTTCGAAATTTTCACGGAAGCTGTCGTAAATTCACGAGTTTACGAATTTGTTGTTGCGCTAACTTTCGCTGTTCATTGGTTAATAATTGATTGAAAACAGCGAAATTCGCTTCAATTTGCTCTGCTTAATAATTAACTAATAAACCGTAATTTGTTCTTTTTTACCTGCATGCAAAACGCTGGAAAATGGTGCTGGAACAACGAATTACCAGAGTGGAAGTGCTTCCTAGCAGCAGCAGCAGCATCAACGACTACCCATCTGTGGTGATGAAATTTTAATAATTTCGGATTATGACGATGTGCGGAGCTGTACTATGGTTTTCCTGAAACAGTGATGAGTTAGAATAATGTGGTTCCGGCTGGATTTAAATTATGCGACATGTATTGTAATGGTTTGATTCCGCTGGTTTATGAAATTAGGTTTGTCTATTATTTATAAACCTAATTTAATGCGGGGTGTTTTTCAGCGCACAGGAATTCAATTTGGTTGCCAGTGCGGCTTGTTAGTTATTCATGATGCCATTATTACTAACCGATAATGCGTTTTGGATTAGTTAATCTCTAACTGTGCCTGTACGAGCAAGAATCCATTCAATTAGAGACCATCATTTGGATTTATTTTGAAAATTCTCATCTAGAAGTATTAACGCGAATATAATCTTTTTATAGAACATATTGAAATAGTCTACTTGAAATGAAAAATAATAAATCATGCTCCAAGTTCTTGGTTATGAAGAATCATAGGTTGGTCATTGAGGATTTATAGTGTTTGTCCTATTCGTTTATCAGCTAGTTTTTACTATAACACATTTTTTAGACGAATATGAAAATAATCTGGGAAAAAATATTTCTTAATCTTACAGAATATTCTTTAACTTCTGGAAACGAAAGAAAACTTTTACGCTATAGAATTCCAGTATATTAATTTTATTCATGACAGATACGCATTTTGCCTACAACTTGCAGGCTTCGTCAGTGTATGTGTTTGAATTCTGTTTCAAAAGGTTCGAAAAGAGACACCGATGGAGCCTGCAAGTTGTAGACACGTTCCAGCTTTACGTAATTAATAGTGGAATTTAATCGGGAAAAACGTTAATTTCTTTTAATGTTGACGTTCATAAAAACTTTAATCAATGGGAACTCAGCCAAAAAAATTCACGTGGTCCAAACCATAAACCCTAGTCGACTCTATGGGCTTTTTTTACATAACTACTTTTTACAAAATAACTACTTTTTTCAGTCTTGTTTTCTTAAAGTCTTTCTTGTTGTAGTCAATTAGGAGTAATTATTGTTAAAAATAGGGAATACCGTGGGATTTCGATTCTGACATGGCCCGATTTTGGCAACAAAAGTATTTGTTTTTGCAACACAAAATAATTCATTTCTAAAAATAGGCCTAGAGATCAATCAGTTTCCTCAATTTCCTTACTGCAGGGTGTCAACAACTTATTATTTGCATCGGTCGGACAGCTTTTGCCAGGTATTTTAGATCTAAAATGGTTACAATAAGCTGGTAAATAGCTTCATAACGCGTACCATAAGTGCCACGCGTACCGTAGGTACGGTAGGCATAAAATAGGCCCCACGGTGGTCCTTAACCTCTTATCCAACAATTCCAATCCCTACCTGCTCGTAGTATCAGCCGGAATGCGAGCAGCCTTTGCGAATCGGGTAACCAACCCCGGTAGAAACTAAGGTCGTACACCGACAAGGAAGGAGGCACTCAGGCTTCCGCTGTGTGCTGGCAAAAGGAATAGCGTTGCCAACCGTGAGCGGTTGTCTCCAGGTTAGGGGCGGCTTATGTTCTCACTGCACAGATCGTGGTTTCCTTACCACGTACGCGGATGGATCTCAGGTTAGAAGCGGTGTACAACAGCGACTGATCCGGAGCTGGCAGCTGCTTTAACGCTGGGAAACGCTGTGTCTCGCCTACTCTAGTAAAGTGGCATCGCCTAAAAGATTCATACTACAAACAATTTATGAAATTAACCACGACGGAATAATCGGTATAAATTTAGGCAAACGAAAAATCGTCATCGTGACTGGTAAACGCTTGGATAATAATCTTACAACAGAGATCGGCCATTTAACGTCCCGAGACTCCAATCCATTGTCCGTTTCCATCGCGTGAGCCTGTTCCGATTGCTCCACTCCGAATTTTCTTGTTCTTTGCTCGTTGCAGATCAACGAATTTCAGCATTCCAGGACTCTCTACTGCTGGTGTTCGTTGACTTTGAAAAAGCGTTCGAAAAAATGTGCTTTGCTCACAGCGTTTGTAGAGCAGACATGTAGCAGAACAAAAATATACACATAAGTAGTGCCTGTAACTTGTGGTCCATACGCCTGTGCCACTCTACGCTATCCGTTTGTACTCCGCCAAAAACAGTCGGCAACATCTTTCGGTCAAACACGACAAATGCTCGTATGTCTTCCGCAAGCAAAGTTACTCACCCCTTTTCTGCATTTCTAACGGATTAGTTTTTCGAACGAAAGTGGCTGGTATTCTTCACACCACCAGCAAAATTAAATGGGCAAAACAACGTGTTCGTAACTAGTCGAACGAAATGAAGATCCGTTCGAAATACAGAATAGGCGTGACTGTCTCAAGTCCGTAGAGAACTACCGGTTTGATCAGCGTTTTGTACATCGTCAGCGTTGTGTGACGACGTATGCTCCTTGATCGAAGCGTCTTGTCGTTGGATCTCCTACTCATATTATTGTCGGCGGTGACCAGAGATTCCAAATATACGAATTCATCAACCACTTCCAGTTCATCGCCGTCAATAGTCACAGTTTGCGCGAGGCAAACGTTGATTTATCTGGATTCTTCTCCTATACCATATGTTTGGTTTTCGACGCATTGATTTGTAACCCAATCCCCCGCCTCCGTTTTTAATTTGGCGTAGGTTAAAGTGACTAGTAGACTAATTTCAAGTTTTTAGTCTTGACCTTGAAATGCGGTCATACATATATATTAATATTTTTTTTTGAAACGATGGTTCTACAATTGATGAAGGGACGGTAGGGAAAGAAATGAAAATTTTTTTTTGGTGAAGGTGAGGAAGAGCGGAAAGGAAGGGGGGGGGGGTATTGGTAGCTATGCTTGACAAGTAGTCATTTTGACTCCTACCTTTTGTCCAATACTGGAAGGTGCATGAGTCGAACCAAGCTGTAATCTGAGATTACAACCATCGTTATAGAACCATCGTTTCAAAAAAAAAAAATATTAAAGTGACCACTTTTTTTTCATGAATGTGGGACATATTTTTTGAATGGTTTATTTACTAAATCGGATCGGTATTAAAGATGGGATCATTTAGAAATTGGGCACTTCATTTTGGCGATAGCGGCGCTCCCAGTGGCCGTGGATGCTAGCTTTTGGTAGCGTTGGGTTATTTGTAAATAGTTCGGCTCGGTATATTTTTTTCGCAGTTTAAAGGTAACGAGGTTTCGAGATATTCATCATACAGGAGGAGAAATTAAAGTAATTGTGTGCGGTCACCAGCAGAATCCATTAGCATCGGCGTGGGAGCTGGCGGGACTTACGGATTATCCTAAAAGAGCTGTGGTGTGAGTAATTGAGGGGTGCAAAATAACTCAGGGCTGTCTGCAAGGCGCAGGCCAGAAGTTGGAGCTGAACTCTTGATCGTCAACTGCAGTTGAGGGTCATTCGGGAAGTCAAGGTTGATCTCAACATCACGGATTGTGCTTTGGCAAAAAAAAGAATATTGACCGAACACAGGCTACAGGTGTTACCGAACAAGTGAGGAGCCCAGTAGTAGCCTTAAATAATAAACAAAGGCTAGAATCCGGTCTCGTGGGTTGTACGGCCGGGTGCGTGGTGACTGTAAGCTCGCCCGTCGATCAGTCAACCCCTCGTTTCACCGCTACGACGTAGCAAGTGAACAACGCCCACTGTCATCGCTGATTTAGATCGCATCATCATTGTCATCTGTAGCAAGTCTTAAACTGTCATCGTGAATGATAAGCGAAACCACGTTACGTGCAGCTAAAAATTATTCATTGAGCTTATTTCCTAAAATTTAATATTACCCACAGCCAAAAGTGCTTAAAATTATTGCTTAAAACCTTTACTTAATCTAGTGCTATAGTGTATGTAAGTTAAATGACACAAATTGATGATTTCAAGTGAATTTCATAGTTTATTCTTACCAGCTCTATAAGTCACATGCTCTCTCGTAAAATTACATGCAAGGAACTACGAAGCAACACAATTAATCTAATTATTTAAAATTATCTATCAAAACGGTAAAACTAAATGCAAATCAATTACTATTAGTATATTTAATTTTGGTCGTTCTGTGCAGGTACGCGAGAACGTAAAGTGTACGGAACGTGTCATCAAAAGTAGGGTTAGAAGAGAAGTGAATTGCTAAAAGTATGGTTACAATTATATTGTTATATTCGCAAACTAATTTTACTATTCCCAACAGGAATTTGTAACTCATATTGATGAAATATAGTTCATAGATTCGTAAATTCTGGCGAACTTCGCAGCTTCTCTCCCAACATTTTACAAATTCTTTTATTTGATCTAAGAGATGCCGTCATCGAAGCATTCCACGGCTGGATCCGGAAAGGTTGCAGATGAGCAAGGTGGTTCAAGTGAACAGGTAGTCAATGACGATGTCATGCAAATCCCGCCCGGTCGAGAGAAAACTTCCGGTGCTATTTCGAACACCCAGGTAATTGTAGAGAATACCAATAAAACGAATTGCCCCGTAACGGGAACAATGTCAAAAGGGCATGCTGTTGGAGATGGTGTAAAAAATAAACCGGGTAGCGCTACGAGTGTCAGACGTAATCCGCCGCGGAACGGTCGCGCGAATCGGGTGTCAAGCTGTCAGTTGTGTGATGAGCTAGATAACGAAGATATGGTTCAGTGCGATAGCTGTGATATGTGGTACCATTTTGCATGCGTGAATGTGACGGCGGAAGTTCAATACGTTGACTGGAATTGTTTCAAGTGTGCTGCAGCAAGTAACAAGCAAGTGGCTCCCCCTGTAGAAAATCCAAGCAAAGGATCTTTATGTCAGCCAGGTCCACCCCCATCCCAGCGAAGTAAAGGTAGTGCACGGAGTGGGAAAAGTGAGACGAGGAGAAGATTGAAATTGGAGTTGTTGAAGATAGAGGAGGAAAAGAAGCTCGAGCAGAAGTATTTGGATAAGAAGTTTGAAGCGCTTCGTGAGTTCGGAAGTGATACTGCTTCCGTCATAAGCGATTGCGGAGCGAGTAAAGCGTCGAAGATCGCACAGTGGGTAGCGGATACCGAACGTTGTGGGGAAGTGGATTCCGGTTTAGAGCCTGAAGAGAGGGAAAGGTTTGTACCAAGCAACTTGTTGGAACCTGCAGAGCATACTGCTCCAAATCTCAGAGGGAATCCCGATGTTACCGGGTGCAATCGTACTGTTCCTCGTGTCGTGGATAATAATCCGACGTTAAGTGATCCGCGTATGTCTGCCCCTGCTCCAGTTCTCAGAGGGAATCCTGATGTTATCGGATGCAATCGTACGGTTTCTCGTGTCGTGGATAATAATCCGACGTTGAGCGATCCGCGTATGATTACCCCCGCTCCAAAGCTCAGAGCGAATCCTGATGTTACCGAATGCAATTGTACTGTTCCTCGTGCCGTGGGTAATCATCCGACGTTGAGTGATCCGCGTATGTTTGCCCCAGGACAAAAGTCAACACCAATGCGCTTGAGCCAACGAGCCCCAATGCTTCCGCCTGCGCCACCAGTTGCTGATGAAACGGTATGCATCCTAAACAGGAGTCAGCTTGCTGCAAGACAGGCAGTGTCTAAAGATCTTCCCGACTTCAGCGGTAATCCTGAAGATTGGCCGCTCTTCTTTTCTGTTTTCAGTAACTCCACTCATATGTGCGGGTTTTCGAATGAAGAAAACATGCTGCGACTCCGAAAGTGCCTGAAGGGAAGGGCCCTGGAAGCTGTCAAATGCCGTCTGCTCCACCCGTCCAACGTCGGAGGTGTTATGTCTACATTAAGAATGCTGTATGGGAGACCGGAAGCAATCGTGCAAGCAATCGTCAAGAAGGTTCGAGCTTTACCGTCACCAAACATCGATAGGCTAGAGACTGTCGTCAATTTCGCGCTCACAGTAGAGAACTTGGTCGCAACAATCCAAGCTTGTGAAGTACACGACTTCGTGTACAACGCCTCGTTACGATACGAATTAGTAGAACGACTACCTTCGACACTAAAATTAGACTGGGCTAAGTACTCCAGGGACAAACCCAATCCTAATCTGCTCGACTTCAGCTCGTGGTTGTACTCAACGGCAGAAGATGCTAGTGCGGTAATGCCCTCGGCAACCGATTATTCAAAGTCACGCTTCAGTAAGAAGGATGGATTCCTGAACGCTCACTCAGAAATCGAGGTAGCTAGCTCCAAGTCGTACACGGTTCCGCCAACAACGAAGTCTGCTAGTGTCAGTGAATCCGAGAAACAATGTCCCGTGTGCAAAGGTGCTTGCCCGAACATTTCGAAATGTAAGCGCTTCGCGGAATTAAGCTACGACGCGAGGTGGGCAGCGGTAAGAGAATGCAAACTGTGCCGAAAGTGTTTGAGGAAACATAACGGATCATGTAGGCAACAAAGACCATGTGGTACAAACGGCTGCACATTCCTGCACCATCCCCTTCTTCACAGCGATGAGCGACAGCAAGCCCGTGGCTTCGCAACGGACACGACTGCTGATAGAGCGAACGGCAAGACCTCTTATCAAAATTGTAATACCCATCAGGGTAATTCAAAACTCCTATTTCGGATACTCCCGGTCATTCTCTATGGTCCGTCGAAATCTGTTAAAGTATACGCATTTATTGACGATGGATCCGATATCTCGTTGATGGAACAGAAGCTGGCAGAAGAGTTGGGAGTAACCGGTTCATCGAAGTCGTTGTGTCTCGGTTGGACAGGAGGTGCGCACCGAATGGAGACTTCATCAGAGTGTATGAATTTACAAATCTCCAGCTGCAGAAATCGGAAGCTGTACAAACTGACATCCGTACATACCGTAGAAAGTCTTAAAATACGTCCGCAGTCACTTCAGTATTCCGAGATGCAAGTTAGGTACCCATACCTTGCTGGCCTACCAGTTGAGTCGTACAAGAACGTCTGCCCTCAGATCCTGATAGGCGTCGATAACCTTAGTGTCGGAAACATACAGAACGCTCGAGAAGGACGAGCTGACGAACCAGTTGCCGTTAAGATGCGAATAGGATGGACAGTATTCGGAAGATGTGGGTCCGGAAGCGAAATGGTACAGTCCGTTAACCACCATTCCGTTAAGGTCTGTCAGTGCAACAAAGACTCCGATGAAGACCTTCACCAAGCCGTAAAAGGTTTTTTCTCGCTGGACAGTCTCGGAATCAGTAAACCAGAAAAACTGCTCCAGTCACAAGAAGATCGCCGTGCAGAGATGCTGCTTGAAACGCTAACGAAAGCGAAAGATGGGAGGTATGAATCTGGACTTCTGTGGAAGTACGACAATGTCCGCCTTCCGGACAGTAAAGGAATGGCTCTGAAGAGATGGCAGTGCCTAGACCGACGAATGAAACAGGATACGGTGCTGGCAAAGGCAGTGAGAGAAAAGATAGAAGATCACGTACAAAAGGGATACATTCGAAAGCTGACTGAAGAGGAGATCCAGGCCGAACAACATCGTGTGTGGTATTTACCCATATTCCCGGTAGTAAACCCAAACAAACCTGGAAAGACAAGGCTCGTATGGGATGCAGCCGCAGCCGTCCATGGTGTTTCACTTAATTCTGTACTGCTAAAAGGTCCAGACCTACTCACGTCTCTGCTGTCCGTCTTGATCCAGTTTCGCGAATATCGTACTGCCGTTTGCGGTGACATTCGGGAAATGTATCACCAAGTTCAGATACGAGAGGAAGATCAGCACTGCCAGCGCTTTTTCTGGAAGGACAAGGAGTCCGACGTGAACCCTAGCACATATATAGTACAGGTAATGACCTTTGGAGCCTGCTGTTCGCCGAGTACCGCACAATATGTGAAAAACACGCATGCGGAGAGATTCGAGCAGGAATACCCCGCAGCCGTTGAGACGATAGTCAAACGACACTACGTCGACGACATGTTATTGAGCGTGGAAAGGGAATTACAAGCAATCCAACTATCTAAGGAAGTGCGAATGATACATGCATCAGCCGGTTTCGAGATTCGCAATTGGACATCGAATTCACCGGCGGTCCTGAACGCGATGCTTGAGACGACGGCAGGGGAGAAGAATCTAAGCGGCGAGAATTCAGTCGAGAAGATCCTCGGCATGTGGTGGGATAGCTCCTCAGACCATTTCACTTACAAGATCTCCACTCGTATAGACAAGCTTCTTCTGTCCGGACGACTTCGACCAACCAAACGGCAGGTTCTTCGAACTCTAATGATGGTTTTCGATCCATTAGGGCTCATAGGACATTTCCTGATGATTCTAAAAACACTACTCCAGGCGATCTGGCGAACCTCCATCGGTTGGGATGATCCAATAGAAGATTCACACTTCGAAAAGTGGAATACATGGTGCTCAGCACTTCCAGCGATAACTACCCTCGAAATTCCTCGCTGCTATCGAACGCTGACCACCACAGGCGACGATAACGATATCCAGCTACATATATTCGTGGACGCAAGCGAAACTGGCTATGCTGCCGTGGCTTATTTGCGATTCCAGGAAGGAAATACCATCGAATGTGCGCTAGTAGGTTCCAGGACCAAAGTTTCGCCACTCAGGTTCCTCTCCATCCCTCGTTCCGAGCTTCAAGCTGCAACTATCGGTGTCCGACTCGCTGACACAATCTGCCAATCGCTGTCCTTCCCGGTGAAACAACGAATGTTCTGGACGGATTCGAAGGACGTAATCTGCTGGCTAAACTCCGACCATCGGCGATACACTCAGTACGTCGCATTCAGAGTTAGCGAGATTCTGGAAGGATCTGATATGCGGGAGTGGAATTGGATTCCGAGCAAACTGAACGTCGCGGACGAAGGCACCAAGTGGAAAGGCCACCCGGATTTGACCCCTTCTAGTCGTTGGTTTCGGGGACCAGAGTTCCTGTGGAAAACGCCAGACCTTTGGCCCATCTCAAAGGTTTACATAGAAAACACAACCGAAGAACTTCGCCCTCATCTCTTGTACCACACCACCAGAGTTGTAGAAACGGTAATAAATTTGAGTCGTTTTTCCGATTGGCGGAAGCTGCTACGCTGTACTGCTCGCGTCCTCCGTTACGTGCGTAATCTGAAGCTCTACACACAAAAGAAGATGCGAAAGGACGGCCCGCTACGAAAAGACGAACTTGCCGATGCCGAGTGCTATTTATTTCGTACAGCGCAGGCGGTCTACGTTGACGAAATCACCATGCTCTCAAAAAACCAAAATTCGGAGAACCCTGACAAGAACATACCCAAAACCAGTCCACTTTACCACCAGTGCGTCTTCCTTGATAACAGCAATCTGCTTAGAATACGAGGCCGAACACGTGCCTGTCCTTTCGTCACCAGGGACGCCGCTCAACCAATAGTGCTCCCTCGCGAACACACAATCACCCGGCTCCTTCTGCTCGACTTTCACAAACGATTCAAACACCAGAACCATCAAACCATACTGAACGAAGTAAGACAGCGGTTCCGTATCCCCAAATTGAAAGCCACTTACAACAATGTCCGCAAAGAGTGTCAAGAATGCAAAAACAACCACGCGGTTCCCCAGCCTCCGGCAATGAGTGATCTACCATCACAAAGACTCGCTGCGTTTACACGACCGTTCACATACGTAGGGGTGGACTATTTCGGCCCTATGACAGTAACCGTAGGAAGACGGTCTGAAAAACGGTGGGGAGTCTTAGCAACATGCCTCACAATACGCGCTATCCACATAGAAGTAGCTCACACACTGACGACCGATTCGTGCATTCTAGCAATCCGTAAATTCATGGCCAGGAGAGGCGTGCCATCCGTCATCTTCAGCGATCGAGGCACCAACTTCCAAGGGAGCAGCAAAGAGCTTCGGGAGGCTTTGAAGAGCATCAACCAAGAACAGCTCATCAAAGAGTTCACGACACCCGACACGGAATGGACTTTCATCCCACCGGCTTCCCCGCACATGGGCGGTGCATGGGAACGCATGATCCAGAGCGTGAAGTTAAACCTGGATAAACTGAAATGGGGAAGGCTTCCAACTGACGAAGTCCTACACAGTACGCTTTTGGAGATCGAGAACATAATAAATTCACGACCACTAACCACCATTCCCATGGACAATGATGAATCACCAGTACTCACGCCTAACCATTTTCTGCTGGGTTCATCAAATGGACTGAAACCGCTGGTACCTTACAATGCTACTCCCACGACGCTTCGAAACAGCTGGGAACAGCCACAAGTTGTGGCCAACGAATTCTGGCGATGGTGGCTGAGAGATTATCTGCCCGTCATCACCAGACGCACGAAATGGTTCATGAACGTGAAACCGATCGAGGTAGACGATATTGTGCTAATCGCAGATCCTAAGGCTCCTCGTAATAGCTGGCCCTTAGGACGAGTCATCGCAACTAGACCAGGACGAGATGGACAAGTGAGAAGCGCTACCGTGCAAACCAACAAAGGCATCTACGAACGACCTGCGGTGAAACTCGCCGTGCTCGACGTAGGCGTTAGAGATCAACACGCCTTCAGAAGACCTTCTGCGCATTCGGGGGGGAGTGTAAGCTCGCCCGTCGATCAGTCAACCCCTCGTTTCACCGCTACGACGTAGCAAGTGAACAACGCCCACTGTCATCGCTGATTTAGATCGCATCATCATTGTCATCTGTAGCAAGTCTTAAACTGTCATCGTGAATGATAAGCGAAACCACGTTACGTGCAGCTAAAAGTTATTCATTGAGCTTATTTCCTAAAATTTAATATTACCCACAGCCAAAAGTGCTTAAAATTATTGCTTAAAACCTTTACTTAATCTAGTGCTATAGTGTATGTAAGTTAAATGACACAAATTGATGATTTCAAGTGAATTTCATAGTTTATTCTTACCAGCTCTATAAGTCACATGCTCTCTCGTAAAATTACATGCAAGGAACTACGAAGCAACACAATTAATCTAATTATTTAAAATTATCTATCAAAACGGTAAAACTAAATGCAAATCAATTACTATTAGTATATTTAATTTTGGTCGTTCTGTGCAGGTACGCGAGAACGTAAAGTGTACGGAACGTGTCATCAAAAGTAGGGTTAGAAGAGAAGTGAATTGCTAAAAGTATGGTTACAATTATATTGTTATATTCGCAAACTAATTTTACTATTCCCAACAGGAATTTGTAACTCATATTGATGAAATATAGTTCATAGATTCGTAAATTCTGGCGAACTTCGCAGCTTCTCTCCCAACAGTGACGAAACGCGATGCATGTGTCTGACTCGATGATGAATAAGCTTCAGAAAAGGCCAATTTCAGACAAACCCAGGGGTCAAATTCTTCATGCTCTGCCTTGCGGTAGGGTTTGTAGCAGATTCGAGATTGGTTTTGGGGATGGATTCGTGATAAAAGGTGACATGACTTGGCAAAGGATCTGTTTCATTGGCATCCGTGTGAAAGCCAGTGTTTTGTGATGGATTAGAATTCGGAGATACACAGCGGTAGGTTCCCAACCGGCGGCCCTTTATTAAGTCCCATAATAGCCTGCCGCAGTTTCAGCATGCATGCTACAATGGATAATGGACTTCAGTTCATCTCAAAAGAGCTGAGCGCACCAAATTGTCCCCAGGTTCGTCCAGTATTGAAATACTGAGGGATAATGAAGCGAAATCAGAAGATGAAGAGAACAGTCACCAGCGACCACATTGGTCAGATGAGGAGTTCGAGGTGCCGGATGGCCGGGGCTGTGACTGGGGAGGGTGTGCACCGGTTGACGAGCGGTGTCAGTAGTAGGTTTTTCATGCAATGTAATATAATTTCCTATGTTTCAATTAAAAAATTAATCAATACAGGACACTTTTCGGGTTGCTTAGTAATCCGTGACAAGCCATCCAAATCCGGGACAGTCCCGCATAATCCGTGACGTCCGGTTAGCCTAGCGTAGCTCGCCTCCGCTGTCCTAAGGTTTCTAGTAAATGTTTTCGATAGTAAATTTCGATAGATTGGTGAGAATCGCCTGCAAGCAATTCTGCTGCCTCTACCAACTACGCTACTATGAAAATGCAGAAAACTTTTTCTCGACAGTGTTAAAAAATAATTATCCAACCATTCAGCAATCAACAATAGTGATAAATGTTGTTTACTTTTATTTTAGACATGATAGATAGGGTAAATAATATGTTAGTTGCTATAGCAACTGTTAAATGCTTTGCTAAAAATGTGACGGATGCTTTGATCAGCATTGACTATCAGTGATGTGAGCGCCACAGAACGGAAGCATTACCACTTACTTTCAAAATGGTTCTCGGTTGCCCGCCAAGGCTTTTACGTGTGGTCAGGACAGGTTCTCGCATACAGATCTCGTTCGCTTCGTTTCTCGAGGTGCATCCGATCCCCTTCCACCTACTTTCGCGAATTTCTGTTGCTATCGGCCATTGATGACATCGACGATGGAGTTTTTCATTGACTATCCAGTTTTCAGGCCACCAGGCACGAATGATATGTGTGGTTATACCAGTGTTCATACCACCAGTGTTGTCTGGCTACCAAGATATTGAGAGGTGTCCACCTGCTCAGCTTTTTGTCTCACAACGGGATTGTCAGTGTTCACTACCATAGACATAGTTTTTGCTACATTGACTGAGAACTACTGCCTGGGAGCTCTTGGAGGTACAATCTAATTTGCTCTGCATATCGTTTTGGTGTTCGTTGTGCGAGCAATGCAATGTTGACGGCTAGATAAAGGTCATTTAGATACTCAATGGTTAGAGGATTCTAAGGCAATCCTCGATCTGGTCTACTGTCAACTGTTTCAACTATCTTATCCATAACGATGAAAAACAGAAGCAGTGATAAGATGCAGCCTTCACGCCAGCAGTAACCCATAAGGGTTTGGACAAGACAGCGTTGTGCAAACCCGTTCACGAGAACCCTCGTACTGAGCTTCAATGAGATGGACTCTGGAACTTCTCAGCGCCTAAGTGCGCCACACTTGTTTTCGTGATTGAGTCGGTCAAACGCTTTTTCGAAGTCAACGAACACCGGCGGAAGAGAGTCCTGGAATTCGTTGATCTGCTCCAATGTAATGCGAAGCGTTGTGATATGATCTACACTTGATATGATCGACCAGCACGGAGCTCGCTACCGCTGCAAAACAGCGTCGATCTTCGCTTGGATCCGGTTGACAATTACCTTACAGAGTACTTTGAGTGCAGTATAGAGCAACGGGAAGGATTCTCCAATCGGAGAACCCAGTTTTCTCCTCCCGTCATTGGACACGTGCAATGCGTAAATGAATTTCAGCGATAACATTGTAACGTCACGGAAAGTAGAAACTGTTTTAAAATTAACTTCACCAATTATCGGAATTCTTAACATGCCAAGCTGTTCAGTATTTATCTCTTATCAAATCATAGAAGAAAGTCTTCAGATAAAATTTTCATATATTTTAACAGAAAAACCAAAAGGCGTATTTCTGACGCGTTGTAACGTCACGCTACACATTTGCTTTCCAAAACAATTTGGGTAACTACTCACTTTTAATAGAAAATTGTATGCTATTTTCAAATATGTAATAATATTTGGAGGCTCCTCAACGATTTTCCATGCTAAAATACAAATACTGTGTAAAGAAACGCTGTAACACCACGGCGGACTGTGACATTTTTGCAGAAAGTGATATCTCACATTATTGGTCAAACAGCCGAACAAATTATTACCTATTGTCCTTACGTCATTTATTATCGATTTGTATTTACCACGTTAAAAATTACGTTGCAAAGACCTCAGATAAGGCGCTGAGAAAATCTGCTCTCTTGGTCTGCCACGTAGCGAAAAATTCGAACCTAAAACGAGAATGACAACCTATCGGATCAATCTTAAGAGCTACTATTTCGAGGAGAAATCCTAAACGTGTTTCCATTCTGCATCGGGAGGGCTATTTACACAACAAAAGACCCCATCGAAATCCCAGGAAGAAGAATAAGAAGTTAGAACGATCTCTGACAAAACCGAAAATTAATCCGTAGGCACCACACGCCGATCGAAGCCATCGAAATACTTATGTTCCAGAATCTTTTTGGCCGAAATCCGATGAACGGGATCGTAAATCAGGCACTTCTGCAGTAGATCCAGCCCAGCCGAATCGAGATTTTTAACTTGAGCATTTAGATTATTTTGCGCCCAGCAGGGGAATGTCGGTTTGTAGTCGGGGAGAGAAGTGACCCCTGGCCAGATCTCCTCGGTCGGTGTTTTCAGTATGCGAAACATTCGGAACAGCTGATCAATCTCAGAATCACCTTGAAACAGTGGTTTTCGGGTAGCCATTTCAGCAAAAATGCAACCTATTGACCAAACGTCCACCGGACAGGCATACCGTTGTGAACCGAGCAGAACCTCCGGTGCTCGATACCAGAGGGTAACAATTTCATGCGTATAGTTGCGAACTGGAATGTTAAACGATCTACCTAAACCGAAGTCAGCTACCTTAATCAGACCTTCTTTGTTGATCAGGAGATTCTGCGGCTTCAAATCCCGATGTAACACCCGTCGTTTATGACAGAACAGAATTGCGGCCGTGATTTGGTACATGTAACTTTTTACCAAATCTGCGTCCATCATTTTCTCCGCTGGCAGGGTGTCCATGTACTTTTTCAAATCCATCGACAAAAACTCGAATATCAAATATAACCTATTTTCTTCCATGAGGACATCCTGCAGCGAGACTATGTTCGGATGCTGCAATTCCTTCAGCAGGGAAATTTCACTGCAAACACGAAAGTCGTTAGTAACTAATACACTGACATAAACTAACTCAGGCACTTACCGAATGGCAGTTGACGGTATTCCTTCATCCTCCGACTCCAAACGAATCTTTTTCATAGCGACTATTTCACCGGTAAGTTTATTTCGGCCCTTGTACACGACACCGTACGTACCTTCACCGATTTTCTCTATTTTTTGGAAGTTGTCCATCGTTTTGTGAGTTCTCGTCCTGCAATAAAAAAAAGTAGGTTAGATCGTTGTTAGCTTTCGATGCCAAAATGCACTCTTATCGAAACCAAAATACCACTTTTTTCGTAGATTTAACTTCAATAATCTCACATAATGAAACTTACCAACTGTGCCGGAAAAATGCCTTTCGTAAGGTGCCTAAATTAAACTTAATACAATCAGTCTTCCTCTGGCTCACGCACGGGTAAACAAATTCGAGCGGGGTTTGAAGTTCGTTATGCTTCTGCTAGTCGTTTGAAAGAAGGCGGACAATCGGAAATTTGAACCAAGGCCGCCTCCGATGTTGTGCGATGTTTTATGCTGATTGAAATAATGACATAACAGCGCGAACGGTAGTTACATGTACCGTCACGCCCGTCAGCCGTCACTGAAAAGCGGCGAAGAATAGTACAGTCGCATTTCGCATTTCGAAACACGATTTTTTCAAAAAAATTGCATTAGCGGTCGCCAATTTTGCTCTGTGTTGTGTGATTACGTTTTTTGAACCATTTATTATTGTTTGAACTATTCACTTTTTACAATTTTTAGGGTTATTTCGAAATAATGAACATCTTCATGGCGGCGATATTGGAATGGAAAATTAGCCTTGGTATCGTTACCAGCTATGTCAAATGTCGAATTTGTTTATTCAATCCGGGTTGAAACTGGATGAATTTTATCTGTCAGATAGGAGCAAATGAACACAAAAAGTTCATCCAGTTCCAATCCGGATTGAATAAACAAATTCGACAAAAGGGATTGATTCGATATAAGACAAAAATTGTATAATATCGAATTGTCTTATATCGAGGTTGTTTTATAACGAGGCTGTATTATATCGAGGTATCACTGTATCCAGCTTTTTACGAGCCATAATGGCGGAAATGTTCGTAATATTTGAACAGCATTTTTGACATTTTCCTAATACATCGCACGTTTTCTTTCCGTACATTCCTTTAGTTTTACCGTGAACGCGCGGAAAGAAAACGTGCGATGTATTGGGGAAATGTCAAAAATGCTGTTCAAATATTACGAACACGTCCGCCATTATGGCTTCGTAAAAAGCTGGATATCCAGCTTTTTACGAGCCATAATGGCGGAAATGTTCGTAATATTTGAACAGCATTTTTGACATTTTCCTAATACATCGCACGTTTTCTTTCCGTACATTCCTTTAGTTTTACCGTGAACGCGCGGAAAGAAAACGTGCGATGTATTGGGGAAATGTCAAAAATGCTGTTTAAATATTACGAACACGTCCGCCATTATGGCTTCGTAAAAAGCTGGATAGTTCCAAGCGAAGTGAAAATCGAACCAAGTGAAAAAGCGTGTCTTTTCGCTCGGGGGAAATAAAGACTTAAAAACCCCCTCGCTGCGTCGCTAGTTACTCGCAACTATGATGCCACACAGCTAGTGTGCTAGCCAACAAGCGCACACGCCATCGAGTAGCGAGCAAAGTTGAGCAGCATTCAACTTTACTCGCTACTAGCAAACAATCTGCTACCAGCTAGTGTGTATGATGACACAGGGCGAGTTCACGATCTACTCGCCAACTCGCTTACTAGCTACCTAAAAACTCGCCCAGTGTCATCGACGCTTAAGGGAAATGTCAAAAATGCTGTTCAAATATTACGAACACGTCCGCCATTATGGCTCGTAAAAAGCTGGATTATGACTCAAAAAAGCCGGATACTGGTGGGAGCATTTAAGGAGCATCTGCATTTCCGCATCGGTGAGAAAAAACCTAGCAAGAGCGACATTTGAAATCATGGCCACATATGAGTTTCACAATTCCTTACCGATAGATCCCCTGATTGAAATATCCAGCTTTTTACGAGCCATAATGGCGGACGTGTTCGTAATATTTGAACAGCATTTCTGACATTTCCCTAATACATCGCACATTTTATTTCGTACATTCCTTTCGTTTTACCGTGAACGCGCGCAAAGAAAACATGCGATGTATCCAGCTTTTTACGAGCCATGATGGCGGACGGTTCGTAATATTTGAACAGCATTTTTGACATTTCCCTAATACATCGCACGTTTTCTTTCCGCGCGTTCACGGTAAAACTAAAGGAATGTACGGAAAGAAAATGTGCGATGTACTAGGGAAATGTCAAAAATGCTGTTTAAATATTACGAACATGTCCGCCATTATGGCTCGTAAAAAGCTGGATTCCAAATTTATTTTCTGATTCCCGACTACAAAATTTTTACGCCAGTTTTGAATTTCAATTCAGAAATAGATTCAGCACCGGTTACATTTCTATGTTTTTTTTTTGTTTGCAGTTGCAGACTGTCAACCAATGTTTTGTAAACAGGGGACAGAGGACACATTCGAACGCAAATGGGAAAATTGGATACTCCACTGTACAAGTTATCTGCGGATGATCGGAATCATGTTTACGAACCGGCCGAGGACAGCTTTTTACTGCTGGATGCACTCGAGGACGAGCTGGAAGCGATCAAGCGCGTGCGACCGCTGCTGACGGTGGAAATCGGCCCCGGGAGTGGCATAATCATCAGTGCACTCTCCAAGGCGCTGGGAAGTGATAACGGCTTTTACGTAGGTGTGGACTTAAATCCACACGCCTGCAGGGTGACAGACCGAACCGCTCGGATGAATCCAGGTTGTCAAGTGGAAGTTGTAAATATGGATCTGTTGAGTGGATTCGGTTCCCGCATGATCGATCTGTTGATATTTAATCCACCTTATGTACCTACGAGTGAAGAGCAAACGGAAACGGAACTTGAGGAGCAGATCGATCAGTTTACAAGCGAAGGGTATGGCCTGGTTAAATCTTGGGCTGGGGGGTTAGATGGTATGGTCGTTACCGATAGGGTTTTGCGGGATCTAGATAGATTGTTGTCACCAAATGGCGTTTTCTATCTGCTACTTTTGAAAGAGAATAAGCCAGACAAAATAAAAGCGCGATTAGAGGCTAATAGCTTTAGGATGGACGTTATTAAGGAGAGAAAAATTATAGGAGAACATTTATTTGTTGTGAAAATCACTAGAAAGGTTAGCTAAAGAGAGCTGATTAATATAATTTTCAATATGTATTTTCGTTTATACCATAAAAGAATTATTATTTTAGCAATGGAGTTTAATTATACATGTATATACATTTAAACTTACGAAATAAACCGTAACATAAGACGAGAAATATTTTCTGGACTCAGCGTCATCCTGCGCCACTCTACTTCAATACAGTTTGCGAATATTTCGCCCTGCTTTCATTCTATACACCGTCCGCGTCCTGTACAACATATCTTTTTTCTTCGTTTTCATAAATATACAAATAATTGTTTAGAATAATAACATTGAACAACAACTGATGAAACGTACAAATATGAGTTTTTCTTCTTCTCTTTACCATCTATCGTAGCGTAGCTAGTAAAACCTAATGAAATGAAATCCTTTCTTGTTCTCGTTTGTGCCAAAGTCAGAAGCCAGCAGAAACCACTTTTGTCACACAACAGAGTTTCATTTCCTTCGGAAACGATCACACCTTGATTTCTGTGTTTTGTGTCTTTTTTAACGTTTAGTTTGGAGTAGCCCATGGCACGCTTTGATTTGTTCAGGTTCAGTTCGGGAAACACGTGTCTGTCCGTTCGACAATTATTCATTCGGAATGAATTGTTGTTTAAGTGTTGAATGAATAAACCGAATGCTATTGAAATGTAAAAGAATTACGCGGTTTCTTGGTTGTAACGTTTTGCAATTTTTCTCTACTATGTGTTAGGATATGCAGATACCTATTTAAGATTTTAATATCTAATAGAAATAGGTGGAAGTTATTTTCAGAGACACGTGTTTTCAAAGTAGTGGGTGACCCTTATTTAACATACTGAACCATTCCTTACGCAAAGTTTTGTCATTCGAAAGTCGAATGTCCTGGATTCCAAGCGAAAACGAATTGGAGATGACTACTTTACTCTACTTTATTAGCTTTGCATTTATTTTTGGTCTAAGCTACAATCTATACGGCGCCACAACATCAATAATACAAATAGCCTACTACGCTGATAGAAATATCATGTTTTTGTTGTGTAAATGTATAGCAAAAAAACATTCTACACTAACTACATGTAAAGGTAGTCCGTTGTTTTGCTGCGGACTTACCGTATGTGTATAATTCCTAACGACGGACTCGGTTTTAGCTACATCATTTTTTTAGTTCGAGAAACAAAATCAAGTCTTATTCGTTCAATTCGGTCAATTGGCTTTTTTTTCGTAATGTGCGTTAGATTCATACAGTCGTTCGCCGTCTCGTTTTCTTCCCTATCATTAAGTTTGTTGTAAAACAAAAACTTCTAAAACAATGGCAAAAGGCACATAAATTAGCCTTTACTCTAGAGTTCAATATTGCATGTGGGTTAATAGGTCTGAGTTCGTTCGTACTCTGCGAAGCCTCCATCATTTCAGGAAAGCAGAACATGCGCAGTTTTTTTTTAAACTTTTTTTTCTGTGTTCAATATCATTTTTATACGTTGATTTGAGAGTTGATTATCCTTGGAACGAATACGGCAGGAATGGTAGTAGTAAGTATACTGTTGATTTGTGATATTCACCCTCTGATCCGTGTTTAACTTGCAGTTTACCACGCAGCGAAGGAAGTGACTGCGTAAAAATGCATTATAATTTCCTATGGACACTTCATCGTTCCGGTGGATTTTTACGTTCATATTTTTCCAAGGGTTTTCGTCGTACATATTTACATTTTTCATGATTTGACTAAATGTTGCTAGCTTTCTACAGTGTGCTTGTGCCTTATTAGCTGGATTTGATCTAGTATATACTCAAAGTGTTTACGTTATTTGTCTTGCATTAGCCTACCGTATTTTTTTTTCATTTTTGCTTCTTTTGTGCCGTTCATCATAATAATCGTAAGAATTATTTTTGGTTTTAATAGATTGTAAATGGTGTGCGTGCGTCGTTTCGTTTATTTTCAGTTGCAACAGCATAATAGTATGTAATATAGTTACGCTTGAGTGAGTTTCATAACAGTTATTTTTTCATTACACGAACAAAAAATAGAAGAAAAATAAACCTTTTTATTTTGCGCCTATTTCACCGTATTTGATCTTAACGGCAAATGGTGTCATGATCTATTTTACGATTTTTATTCGAGAAAATGAATACTCATCAGCAAATACGTTGGTCTTTTATTCAAGAAAATTGGTTGCATTCGATCACTATTGAAGGTGTAATCCAGCGAGCAGGTATTGAAACGAGAGAAATAATCTTCAGCAAAAGTAGCCAACTCGCAGCCGTTGCAAAGGACCTTGACGTCGTCACTAGAAACTTTGCGAAGGCGGGAGCAGTTTACGTCAGACTAAAAACGGAGTCTAGGAGGGTTGGGTTACAAATCAAAGCACCGAAAACCAACTATGTATATGGTAGGAAAAGGTTCCACCGACAAGCATATTCGCCATCCGTGGACTGTGACTATTGAGGGCGACGAACAGGAAGTGGTTGAGGGGTTCATGTGGTCACCGTTGCAATAACATGAGTAGGGAGATTCATCGACACGCTCAAGCTCGAAAGCGGGCCTTCTTTGCCCCCCACAAGAGGATTCAATCAAGGCTGCCGCAATCAGTCAAATCCCAGGACCCAGTGGTGTCAACGGTGCAGGACTAAACCCAAAACAGCCCGGTTGTACCACAAATCATATAAAATTACAAAGAAAAAATGTTAAATTTGTTCAGGTGAATCTTCACCATGCAAAGGGAGCAACTGCTGTACTTTGTAGAAGATTCACAGAAAGCAACCTGGATGTAGCTCTGATCCAGGAGCCCTGGACCTATAAAGGTAGGACACAAGGAATTCCTACAAAGTCGTGTAAATTGATTTACGCCGAAGGTGAGCTCACGCCAAGAGCTGCCATTTTAGTAAGTGAAAACATAAAAAGTTTTCCAATTACAGAATGTATTACAAAAGATCTCACAGCAATAATGATGGAGGTTCCAACGACCCATGGCACGACTGAAATTTGCGTAGCATCGGCATATTTTCCAGGAGATGTGGGTGAAGTACCTCCATCAGAAGTGGTAAATTTGGTTTCTTACTGTAAGAAACAAAACGAAGCACAGGCCGATGTTTGGACCAGCACAGATACCAATAACAGAGGTGAACTCCTTTTAGACTCTATATCATCAAATGATATAGATATATGCAATAAAGGGGAAGAGCCAACTTTTGTAAACGCAATAAGGCAAGAAGTACTTGACTTAACACTATGCAGTTCAACGATGACTGATAAAATAAAAAACTGGCACGAATCGAATGAAGAATCCTTGTCCGATCACAAGCAAATCATATTTGATTACGAAGCTAATCAGCAACTTAAGGAAATTATAAGAGATCCCAGGAAAACAAACTGAGATCAGTATAATTTGAAACTGAAGGTTGGAGTGTAGAACTTGAAAGGCTGCTCAAGGACATGTAAAGAACTTGAGGACAACTCAAAACAGCTTTCAAACCGGATGCAACAAGCTTATCACGAAAGCTGTCCTGCAAAGGAACGCTCTACGAATAGAGATGTACTTTGGTGGAACAAAACTTTGGAGAAATTTAGAAAAAAAAACTCGGAAATTATTTAACCGGGCAAAAAGAACACAACAGTGGGAGGAGTATAAACAAACTCTCACTGCCTATAATAGGGAAATACG
Organism: Sabethes cyaneus; assembly: GCF_943734655.1. NCBI lineage: Eukaryota > Metazoa > Arthropoda > Insecta > Diptera > Culicidae > Sabethes > Sabethes cyaneus. The sequence continues at coordinate 241,784,916 of NC_071355.1, forward strand.
AAGATCAAAGAGGATTCACTGGAGGCACACATGTGAAAACATTGAAAATACTCCAGCAACTGCTAGGTTGCAGAAAATCCTCGCTAAAGATCATTCTAATGGGTTAGGTACTTTGAAAAAAGAGGATGGCTCTTTTACTAACTCAACTAAGGAAACATTAGACTTAAAGATGAGAACACATTTTCCCAGTTCAATCATTAATACATGCGGAGACCAAAGTGCACCGGCATTGAGTACTGTAAATCTTGAAACCAGAACAGACATTCGCGAAATAGCGAGTGAAATGACTGGGTTAGATAGAAACAGGAATGATGCTTGTACTTTGGCCAAAAAAATTTTTACAAGAAGCAAGGTTGAATGGGCGATTGACACTTTTGAACCCTTCAAATCACCGGGTAGGGATGGAATTTTTCCTGTACTACTACAGAAGGACAAGGCGTTTTTAAAACCTATTCTAACAAACCTTTTTCAAACAAGCCTAATACTAGGTCATATACTAGCAGTATGGCGACAAGTACGGGTCACGTTCATTCCGAAGGCTAATAAAAAAGTATAAGACTTCACCAAAATCCTTCAGGCCGATAAGCTTATCGTCTGTTGTGTTAAAAACAATGGAAAAAAAAATTGATGAGCATATAAAGTCATCATATTTAGCCAAAGATCCTTTGAGCGAATATCAATTCGCATATCAAGATGGCAAATCTTCAATAACAGCAGTACAAACTGTTGTAAAAAAACTAGAAAAGTCTTTTGAAGCGAAAGAAATTTCACTAGGTGACTTCCTTGACATAGAAGGCGCAATTGATAATTCATCTCATAATTCAATGATTACGGCTATTACTATTACGTGGTTTCGATATATCCATTATCGATTGGATTAGCGAAATGTTATCAAAAAGGGAGATATCAGCAAGCCTTGGAAGCTCACCCATAAGCATTAGAGCAGTAAAAGGTTGCCCACAAGGAGGCGTAATATCACCTCTATTGTGGTCTTTAATAGTTGATGATCTTCTTCAAAAGTTGACGGCGCTAGGCTTCGCAGATGATATAGTCATAATTGTTCGAGGAAAATTTGATTCCATTATCGCTGACCGAATGCAAATGGCTTTAAATTTGATTTCATCATGGTGTGATAGGCAGGGCCTCAGCGTAAATGCCAATAAAACTACTATCATACCATTTACGAGAAGGAAAAAAATTAATCTAGAGGAAGCAGTAAACAAAGCCACAAATGCTCGATGGATATATAAAAGAACGTTTGGTAAGCAATGGGGACTGAAACCGAAGATGATCCATTGGATCTATTCGGCCATTGTCAGACCTAGGATTCATTGGTCTGGTGGCCAAAAACGAAAGAGAAAACTACCCAAATAAAGCTGGAAAAACTTCAAAGGCTAGCCACTCTCTCAATAACAGGTGCAATGAGAAGTACACCTTCGAAGGCATTTGATGCTTTACTCTATATACTTCCATTGCATCAGTTTATACAATTAGAAGCTGAAAAAAGTGCTCTGAGGATCAAAAGATCAAAGAAGAACTTGTTTGAAGGGGACTTAACAGGTCATCTCAGTATTCTAAAAACTATTAGTATTAATCCTCTTGTAACCAGTAATGAAGATTGGATGGGGAAAAAATACAACTTCAATCGAATATTTCGTGTATTTGAGCCTAGACGTGATTCCTGCGAAGATGGTGGTCCCAATCTTCGTCCAGGCTCGACAGTTTTCTATACAAATGGTTCAAAAATGGCCAATCAAGTGGGAGCAGGAGTAACTGGCCCAGGAAAAGACATGTCAATTTCTATGGGCAGATGGCCAACTGTATTCCAAGCTGAAATACAAGCAATTCTGAAATGCACGACTATGTGCTTGCGCAGGAACTATAGACATTCAAATATATGCATCATGTCCTACAGCCAAGCAGCTCTAAACGCTCTAAAGTCGGCGACATGAACATCAAAAATTATCTGGGAATGTATTCAATCACTTCAAAAATTGTCTTGTCTTAACCAAGTCACCTTGTACTGGGTTCCAGGTCACTGTGGAATTGATGGAAATGAAAGAGCTGATGCGCTAGCAAGACTCGGATCATCTCATCAATTTGTAGGACCTGAGCCCTTATGTTGCTTATCTGCTTCTGCTTTAAAAATGGAGCTAAAAGCATGGGCATGTACGAAAGTGGAATCAAATTGGAATAACACTTTCAATGCTAGGCAGTCGAAACGTTTTATCTCTCCAAACGTTTCAATGACTCGCAAAATCCTGGAGCTTTCGAAGAAAGATCTAAGCATTTATACTGGTTTTATAACAGGACATTGTCCGAGCCGCTATCATCTGAAGCTGGCTCTGAGCTTTTCTTCTCAAATTTCTTTACGATCTGGCAAATTACCCAACAAATCTCTGGGAAGATTAACCAATACCACAGAGATTGTCGCAAGCCGAAATAAATCTAACCACGAGCGAAAGCGAATTGTCTCAGTGAATACCTAAAATGGCGATATAACAACGGAACTGGTCAGTAAAAGATAATCGGGTAGCAGCTCCAGACTATGTAACCCGAAGAATAACGAAGCTGCTGGCAATGATAGTTAGACGGGTGGGATCTACAAGCAGGGTAGATAAACATTCGCTAGAACCCTTTAAGCGTTCATTTCTCAGATACGGCAGGTGGTTTATAAACTACCGAGAAAGGCGATGGACGGAGTTCTCCGTTGACACTATCATGACACAAGACTAACCGTCGCCTACAAAATACACTCCCAAATCTCATCTCAATTACAGTGGCGACTCGTCCGCATGTTCAACCTGTTCATAGGACAGGCAAACAAAATTCAGCCCGACAAAATTTCGTCTGCACCGACGCGTATGCAATGCAATACGAATTTAGTTTAGTTACGAAGCTGATGAGCAAACCGTTCAACACGACATTTGAACGTTGCTTTAGAGATTAGCACCAGGAACAATGTGTTGGTACGAAGGGGATTTGAAAATATAGCGCGGTTGGCGATTTGGCATGCATTATTCGCAAAATTTTCTCATTAACTCGTTCATTTTTAGCATTGCACAACTTACGCATATTGCTTGTGGTGCGTGTGACGTGCGCGCATCGCAGTAAGGTGGTAATTCTTGAATGTGGTTCAATAGGTAAATTGAACGAAAAATTTTCGGTTCGTAATTAAAATTCAGAGACGAGTTTGCTGGTAAAGTAAACCGTCGTATTCCGTTGCTATTTAAATAAATAGGGATATTCACGTAGCGCTTGCTATGTTGCGAATGCGGAGTATTGCATACTTATACCGCTACTCGCCTAACAGTTCCATCTCCATAGAAACTGGAACTGCAATGCGAATTGTGGCAGTATATACACGAAATACACCATTTACGCAGAATGGCAAGCGCTACGGTGAAAACCCCTAATGTTTGTTTTATGATTAAAATATAGAAATGCGATAATAAAAAAAGCTGCGTATTAATTTGTATTTTTCGCTGGTTGAACAGGTAAGCTAAACCCCCACGAGTCGCCACTGTCTCAATATCTATTACCGTTCATCAGTAGGTTCATGTGAAAGTACTATACGGAGCTCAGGGGAGGCCGAGCTTCCACGCATCAAATCTTCCCAATCCTACAGAAATTGCCATTATGCCATGAGTACAACGTGTCTACACATCATATTTTAATCGACCTTAAGGCAGCGTAAGATACAGTCCCTCACGAGCAACTGTGTAAACTACGTACGAGAAGAGGACATCTTCCCAAGTACCTAATTTTATTGCTAGCACGAATTATGTGCTGTGCGTGTTTTGAGAAACTCTTATGTCGGTTCGCGATACGTAGATTATTTACACAAGCTAATTAATTTCCGTCTTTGCCGTTCGATATGGCCTCTGAGGGCAAAACACGGCGAAGAAGCGTTGACACGAATACGAATGAATTTTTCGTAGACATTTCGTCTTCTAGGCTTCTCGACAAGGTGCAGGATATCTTTCTAAAAACCTGCCCATATTTATAAATAGTTCCGAGAAGAAACATAGTGCGCACGGGCAGTTTATAGAAACGAAGTTTGGTACGAGCAAGGTATTGATGCTCATACCATTTCCCCGAAAGGAAATGTACGATGAAGATCTTTCGCGCGGGAATAGAATTGATCATGTCCCCATGGAAGATAGGCCTCCAGCGTATGCTTCGACTACGGACAACGACTCGGACTCGGACCTTCACTTAGTAGCGTATGTCCATGCGCTCAAAATATATAACTGTACATCAGGAATCACGTAACTCGACTCAACATCAAGCTGGTGTCACGTGCTAGCATCTAGCGACGAAGAAAATTCGCTACGAAAATCCTTAAAGTAGAGCAATAAAACGACTGTTCTGTTGAAGAAACGTTAGCGTTGAGCATTAGAATGAGGGCAACTGGTCAATCACAGACTATCTGCAGAGATGTGGAGGGGAACTTGAACTAGCATGACCTGCACAAGGACTGAGAAACAACAAAGCTGGCGAGGCAAGGGCTTGCTACAGCACTGTACTTGGTTATTTCCAAGATCTGGGAGGGGGAAAAACCACTAGAAAAATAAATGAAGGGAGTTGTCTGCCTCATTTATAAAGCATTTATCATGGCATTACGCCAATCAATGCCGCCTATAAAATAATTTCCCATATCCTGCTTTATATCCGTCACAATTAATCAGGGAACTCGTGATCCATTACCAGGTGGGCTTCGAGCTAGCCCGAATTAAATCGTGCAAATTCCATGAGTTTTGCAAAGCTGTCGAGAGCAAAATGGGTCCACGTTATGCTTCCCAATTTCATTGACTACAAGGCAACGTACGATGTAGTCGATCGAGCAGATCTTCACGGCAAATATTATGCGACTGATCAAGGGTACCACGAATCGTATATGATTTGCTACGAGCGTGTTTTGGGAAACCCTCAGTCTGTTCGAATCACTCAGAGGTTTGACACAAGGTGCTTACTGTTCAAGGACGTCCTTTAGGGACAGATAGTGGGCCTCGGCACAAGTGGATTTTCGAACGAGGTTTAACATATATGACTTGATGACTGAAGTACACAACAGTGCATGACGTTGAAAGGCAGTATTCGATGGCACATAGGCGCACTCAGAATTGAGCTGTTCCGAATTGTGGTGGTCTATTGACCATTTTTATCGAAAATGAGATTTTTGCATAAATCGTATCTTTTTGCATAGATGTACCACCCTGGAAAAAATAAAAATTTCAAAAAAGTAGGTCTCCAACCTGCTTCGGAACGGCTCAATTGATGAAAAATGCGTACACTACGTATCAGCGAAGTGACAACGAACAAGTTGAACTGCCGTTGAGTGTGGTGAACGCCAGGATACTGCCGTTTGTATTGGCAGTTATTCATGCTACTGATTTACTAGTTTGACGAACTTCGATGGGAATCGATGATGGCCACTACAAAAGAAACCAAGCTTATCGTAGAAAGCGGCCCAAAAACAAATTCATTACGTATGACTAAACTTATTGGCAGCTTTGACTAAAAAATTCACAATGAAAAGTTTACTGAGAAGCTCTGTTGGTAAAGAATTTAATATTTTTGGGCATTAGCTTATTTTACCACGTCAATACGTATCGAATGCAACTAATTTCACGAAAAAAAGTTCAGCGATTTGGAAGCTATAATATAATAAACATCTGCTGAGGAGTCTCTCCTACAATCCGAACCTCAATAAAGTATGTCACAGTGGCAGGTAGTTTGTCTATGGCAGTGAATAGTCCTAGGAGAGATTCAGCTTTGCTAGAATCGAGAGCAGGAATTGAAGTAACGTTAGCGAGAAAGTGAGGAGATTCAAAAATCCGAAGCAAATTACCAAGATGAGGAGCCATTTTATTCACATTTGCATTGGTCTACTTTTCAAAAGTAACGCAGAACACTATTTGATTCAAAAAAGTGGAAAGATTGTGGAAATGACAGTGAAGCTCTTTTTTGGCCGTAGCCGAGTGGACTGTTGCAGCAGAGATGTAAACAATAACCAACAAAGAACAGCAGGCTTCTCCGGGTGGAAAGCCCTGTCGCACGTACACGGAACAAACTGCTCTAGAATTAGTAATAGACGGTGTGGCTCTGACCCAAGAAGCCACTCACTGCAGCATCAGCGCGGACAGGTTCCGCTGAAGGATCGTATCCTTGACCGAACTGAACACGACCTGGATGTTCTGCGTGTCCACCGCGTTGGTGAAGTGATGATAGATCGGTGTTTTGGTGTTTTTTCGCACGTTCATGAACATCTGCAGGATGAAGTTCTGCACCTCCAGAATCGAGTGCGGGTTGCCCTTGAACAGCGGATAGTACCAGCGAATGTCGGTGTTGGGATCCTTTACCTTCTCCTTCAGCAGATCGGTCTTGTTCAGAAACAGGATGATCGAAATGCCCTGGAAGGTGGTATTGTTTACAATCGTGTCGAAGATGTTTCGCGATTCCTCCAGACGATTTGTTCTCCTAAAAAACACATATTAATCATAATAAAGTTTATTTTGATAATTTCTACTATACTTACCTATCTTCGGCAAGAACCTGATCGAATTCGGATGTTGACACCAGGAATAGTATCGAAGTCACCGAACAGTCAAAACATTTGGTCCACTTTTGCCGCTGCGTCCGCTGGCCACCAACATCGACAAACACGAATGGAATGTTCTATAATAGAATGTGGCTTAGTTCACCATTTAATGGGTTGATTTATTGTATTACCTGTATTCTAATTGTAAATTCAAATACACCCTTGGTTGCTTTGCGACATCGCAGTATATCGGTACGTGTGGGAACGTAGTCGAACCTTGATATCCGGTCTAATTCTTCTAAGAAATATTTAACTGAATCACTCTGGAATTAGAAATAATAACAACCATTAGATACTGTTGTGGATTTATCGCTGAGACGCATTTATCTGAGCATTGCTGCCGGCGATCGATCAATTTAGTAAGCCATATCAAGCGAATTACCACAAAGATAAACGAGATTGACGGTTTGGCATAATATTGCAGGCAGGTAATTGGATCAACTAAGCGGCACCTTATTCGAAAGGCCCGTTCGTACCCAGTTGGCGTCTAATGTTGTAACGAGATCTAACCACGACGCGTTCGTACGTCAATATTCGTTAGATTATGATACCTAAACGGAGTCTGTGTCAAAGTCTGGTATAATAGAATTTAAATCTGTTCAACCTATATCGCAGATATATAAACACCCACAAATCCTACGCCGTTGCGAGAAAACCCATAAATCTAGACGGCCAGAAGGCAGCAAGTTGTCGTAAGCTGTAACGTTTGTACCGTCTTACAGCCACCGCAGTCAGCCTGTCAGTGTAAACGAGCTGCCGCCGTTGTTGGGCCCGGCAACGACGACGACGACGACGACGACGGAGGACGACGTTGAGTGTTTGTTGTAATTGCTTTCCCTATATTGGATCTCCCACATGAGTGCAACACTGTGATGCTGCGTGATCGACCGGTTTACGTGACTGTGGTCCATGCACGGCCTGCCGCTTTTCTGATTTGCCGGTGGACTAATACGAATGTATACCGATGCAAATGAACGCAATTCGTTGCGCACGGTAGCCCCAGCAGCTCGGGCAAGGCAAGTGTGGGGAAAAAATACTGGACTACTGTCCTGAGTCTTTGTCGAGACTTTTGTAAAATTAGAGTTCTTTATATTTCACTAGCTGACTGCCCGATTTTGCTCGGGATTCAGTCTTAGTTTATACGTTGAAAAGTGCTAGTAGAGGGTTAGCACCGAATGTCGAACGTCATTATGAAATTTAAAATACTGGGTTGAATTGCAAAAGTGTTATGTTGTGGGATAACTTGTCTGGTGGGATGTCGAATGGAGAGGTAAGTAAACACGGAAATCAGTAGAACAGGATAAGAATTGTGAGCGATGGCCAAGCTGCGGAGCCACCAATACAGGAGGAAGTAAGAAGTCAACCAGTAAGTTGAAAAACGGTAAGGCTGCTGGGAAGAACGGCATTCCAGCTGAACTTCCAAAAGCGAGGAGTGAGCGACTGTACGAAGCAATGCACCAGATCATTGTTAGGATCTGGGACGAAGAACAAATGTCAAAGAAGTGGTTGGATGGCGTTGTTTGCCCTTTTTCGAAAAACTATATCAGCTCGAGGGTAAGGTGCTTTCCCATATCTTCTTCTGTAGGCTCAGACTGTTAGCGGACGAGTACTAAGCTGATTTCCGTGAGGGTCGCTTCACAACGGATCAGATGTTTACCCTACGTGAGTTATTAGACAAGTTCCTGAAGTACAACTTGCAGACTCATCATCTGTTTGTAGACTTTAAGGCGGCGTACGATTCACTCAAATAAAATGAACGGTGGCAGATAATGCTAGAACATCGTTTTCCTACGAAACTAATTACGCTGATTCGTAAGTTCGCTTTCTTAACTGTTCAATATGACCTTGGAAGATGCAATACGAATAGTAAACGGGGAAAGGAATGAGGCTATCATCCCGAGATCTTAGATGCTTCTTGGTTTTGTGAGTGACATCGAAATCATCGGAATCGGTAGTGGAGGAGGCGCTTAGGGCTTTTAAATAGGCCTTTAGGTCTTTTTAAGCAGTGTGATTGGGACTTATCATTAACACCAGTAAAACAAAATACATGGTTGCTGGCAGGGAACGTGGGAGCCCAAATGGTGTTGGTGCCGAGGTGAAGCTGGAAGGGGGACGATATTAAGTAGTGAAGCAATTCATATACCTTGGTACGCTCGTGACATGTCACAACCATGTAAGCCGCGTAGTAAAACGACGAATTGCAGGCGCGAATCGGGCTTTCTATGGATTACGGAGTCAGCGGAAATCCCGTAGTTTGCAAATTTGCTCCTTTACGGACAGGAAACATGAACGCTAAAGGAAACTGATCGGAACTTGGGGTTCTAGACATAGAAAAAGCATTCAACAGTGTTTGGCATAATAGTTTAATTACGAAATTGCTAAAGTTTAACTTTCCAATTTACAATGTAAAAATTTTACAAAATTATTTAACTGATCGATTCTGATGTCTATCAGAATTCTAAATCTGATTTTTTTAGACCGGCAATGTTATATGCCGACCCGATTTGGTCAAGTTGTTGTATTACCGGAAAGAAGAGTCTTCAGAGGATTTAAAATAAAATTTTGAAAATGATTTTGAAGTGTCCTCCTTGGTTTAGTACATTAGAATTACAAAGACTTACTGGTGTTGAAACCCTAGAAGCTATGTCAAACAAAATTATTTCAAATTTCCGACAAAAATCGTTGCAATCCTCTATTGCGATGATTAGGTATCTTTATAGATTACTAGCTGACCCGACAAACTTCGTATTGCCACAAATAAATCGTGAATCTCGGATGACCTTTGTCACAATCTTTGCAGTTTTGCAAGTTTCTGGGGAGTTCATGGGTGTTTTAATATACAAATTTTTCAATTCACCATAGAAAACATTCTTGTCTCCAAAAACACCCACACGTCATATTTTGTTCCATTTGCTTGATTAGTTTTCGAGTTATGGGGAAATTTGTATTTCATTTGTAAGGGAGCCCCCCTTCCTAAAAAGGTAAGGGGTCCTAATTCATCATAGAAAAAATTTCATGCCTCCAAAAACACCCACATGCCAAACATGATTCCATTTGATTAATTAGTTCTCGAGTTATGAGGAAATTTGTATTTCATTTGTATAGGAGCCCCCATCTTAAAAGGGAGAGGGGTCATTATTCCCCTCCTAAAGAGGGGAGGGGTCTAAATTCACCATAGAAAAAAAAATGCCTGCAAAAACACCCACATGCTGAATCTGGTTCCATTTGCTGGATTAGTTCTCGAGTTATAAGGAAATTTGTATTTCCTTTGTATGGGAGCCCCTCCCCTCCTCCTAAAAATGTAAGGGGTCTCAATTCAACATGGAAAAAATTTTTGTCTCCAAAAACACCAACATGTAAAATTTTGTTCCATTTTCTTGATTAATTCTCTATTTATGCAGAAATTTGAGTTTCATTTGAATTGGAGCCCCCCCTCTTAGTGGGAGGAGGGGTCTCTAACCATCATAAGAACCTTCCCTGTCCCCAAAAACCCCTATATGCAAATTTTCACACCGATCGGTTCAGTAGTTTTCGATTCTATAAGGAACATTCGGGCAGACAGACAGAAATCCATTTTTATAGGTATAGATTTGTATGGGAGCCCCCCCTCTTAGTGGGGTGAGGGATCTCTAACCATCATAAGAAGCTTCCCTGGCATCAAAAGCCCCTACATACCAATTTTCCCTCCGATCGGATCAATCGTTTTCGATTCTATATGGAACATAGAGCAGACAGAAATCCATTTTTATAGGCATAGATTTGTATGGGATCCCCCCTCTTAGCGTGGGGAGGGGCCTTTTGCCATCGAGAGAATCTTCCGTAGCCCCAAAAACCCCTACATGCAAATTTTCACGCCGATTGGTTCAGTAGTTTTCGATTCTAAAAGGAACATAGGGACAGACAGACAGACAGACAGAAACCCTTTTTTATAGGTACATATAGATGTTAGCTAGGTATAGGTATAGGTATAGTTAGCTACGTTAAATATTAGGTTAAGATTTTATATATATACACTGAAGCCGCTTTTTACGCGGTTGTTTACGTGACTATTTTTACGCGAATTTCGGAATTTACGCGGTTTTTTTACGCGAATTTCGGAATTTGCGCGGTTTTGATTTACGCGGGACGTATCCTTCGCGTAAAAAGCGACTTGAGTGTATATATATTTTTTCCTTACATGTAGCTTTTAATCCCTACTGTTAAATAATCTTAATTGTCGTACAAGTCATAAGAAACCATAATAATAGTATATAATGCAATTCTAATAGTGTTGAAAAGTTACCACTTGTGATTGAACACACAGTATGATATAGGATAGTTACTCTTAAGTATTTCATGTAATCAAATATTTACCCCAATAAAAAAAGAGTGCTTGGAGTTTTTGAGCGTAAAATTCAGTGATCACTGCTTGGTGGCAAAATGCAACCGGAGTGTGGCGCAGATGATCCCCGGATTCGAGGACCGGACTTCCTCGACAAGTCTGAAGAACGGTGGCCTAAGCAGCGCACTGTCGCACCTACAGAGGAAGAGCTTCATCCTATTTATCTCCACGCTGCCTACTTTGCTCCCAACATGGTATTCGCAAGATACGATCGGTGGACCAAAATGGAACGCGTAGCTGCGAATGTTGTTCGTGGCATCGACAACTTTGTCCGGCGTAGAGCCAAGGACAAGTTAGAACTAGGTCACCAAACCAGCGCCAGCGAAGAACTTCGCCGGGATTAGGAAGCATTGTTGAACACCGCTCAAAGTGAGTGCTTCGCTGATGAAATCAGCCTCTTCGTCAAAACTCAAGGGTCGCCCAGGAATCGACATGCTACCGTGAACAAATCAAGTGCCATCATTCCGTTCCTGGAAGATAGGGATATCTTGCGCAATCGTGACCGAATCGCTACTGCTCCGTACGCACCGACCAAAGCTAAGTTTCCCATATTGCTTTCCAATCAACATCTAACCACATGACAAGAGAGTTTTAGATGGACAACGCCACCTATTTTCAAGGTACTAGTAATGACCCAAGTAGCACACTTTAGGTCCATTTAGTTGAAGCAAGCGGATTACGACTAAAATTGGTCATATTTCGGTTACCACAACAATTTTGTAACAACCGTGATAGTAGGGGAACTGCTGGCTCAAATGGATGCCTCAAACAAAGCACTTTTAGAAAAGTTCACCTCGGTAGACACCACTTGGAATTTATGCCGCTAGCGGCGCTGCACATGGGAGGCACGTGGGAGATGCTGGTACAATCGGTAAAGGTGGCGATTGGAGTGATTCAGAATTGTTCACGCAAACCGGATAATGAAACATTCGAGACCGTCCTTCTGAAAGCGGATCAACTCCAGACCGTTTACCGTTGTCCTCAACACTCAACCACTTCCTGCTGGGGAACTCTTCTGGGATGAAGTTCCTACCGACCAAAGAGTTTGACGTACGCTCTACACTTCGGTGTTGCTGGAAGCTAGTCAGATACATCGTAAACGATGTCTAGAGCAGATGACTCAAGAAATATCTGCTCGAAATCACGCGGTGATGCAAATGGTTCCAGGATGTGAAGGATCTGGTGGAAGACGACTTGGTACTCGTGGTTGACGGAACGGCGAGGAACCAGTGGATACGAGAACGGATAAAGTAAGTGATTTCTGGACGAGACCGCAGAGAACGCTATGCGCTGGTACGAACATCCTCAGGGAACCTACGTAGACAAGCAATTAAGATCGCTATATTGGACGTCGAAGAACAAGGTAAACCTGGTTACGGTGTACCAGGAGACTAAGGAACATCAGGAAAATAGACTGAATTTGGAAACATGCTGAACAACGTGCCCTACGCATCGATACAAAATGATAAAAGTTATACTTAACACTAACATTATCTATGTACAGATAAAAGTTTGATGCTGTGAAAAGTGGGAATCAGGCGCACCACTTCCAAAAAAAAGTGTACACCCAATTTGTAAGACTGAATTGAATGGATTTCTTATGAAAGTTACTATTTCAGTTTAAAGCTTCACACACAAAAACACGTTTTGCTGCTCATAGAGTTGGTCGATATAGCCCAGCAAATATTATTCGTCTATTACTGTAATTCGTCTATTAGTAAGATTACTGTAATAAAAAATAATTAAAAATCGAAGTCATAACATGGACTATCGACAGTGTGAAAGTTGTGCGAAAATTTTCTTAAAATAATCGAAAATTATTGACATGTCAGTTTGCATGCTATTTTCTTGATATAAATTTACATTCTGCGATTTATATTTTTGCCACTTTATGCTAGTTTAGTTTAACAAATTTATCATGAATGTACGGTTCAATTTGCGAAAGCGAAATAAAACAAAACTGAAGAAAAACTGCAATGGCCGTTTCCCCCACTTGATTAGGTTAGATTTACGCTTGATTTTATCGTATGCTGCCCTGAAATCGAAAATATGGTTCGTGGCCGGGCACGTTGTAATCCCGACATTTCTGGAAGATTTTTTGGAGAGTGAAAATTTGATCCGTGGTAGCACGTAAAGCCCGCCTGATATTGCTCTACGAATTCTCTTGCCAGATGGGAAAGACGGCGTAACAAAATTTGGGAGAGCACCTTGTAGGTGGCATTGATCAGCGTAATACCACGGATTTCAGAGGAGCATACGATACAGTCGATCGTGAACAGCTATTGCAACATGAGAACGGTTTTCTGAACAAATTAACGCGGCTGACCAAAGCTACCCCGGAGCGAGTGATGTGCAACATGCGTGTTTCGGGGGCACTCTCGAGTCCCTTCGAATCTCGTCGAGGGTTGCGGCAAGGCGATGGACTCTCTTGGTTATTCAACGACGCTATTGAAAGTATCATCCGGCGAGTGTGCATTGAAATGAGAGCAACGTTCTACGGTGAAAAAGCCAACTCGTAGCGATTCGAATGGCCTTCGCGGATGACCTCGTGAATACTAGAAACTTTGGGACAGCAGAGGCAATCAATATCAGATTAAAAACGAAGACTAGGAGAATTGGGTTACGAGAGTGGCGCAGGCGTATGAAACACAGGTTGCAGGTGCTACTTGTAGAGATTCGCATCGTACATAGGGCGAAAGTTGCCACATCGTAAAGATGCCGGACGACTGCGTAGTAAAATCTGTAAACCCCATCGACACCAAGAAAAGGGAGGCCCAACCCAACCCAAGCTTGAAGTCGATTTGCATGTGTCTGGACCGAGTACATACAGTGTAGATGAGCCACTATTTATTTTAGTGGTTTTCAGCCTACGGCTGGTTCATCTCTTTTTTCTCCATTTACTGTATTTTACCATGGGTTGTTACGCGAAGCTACGTAATAACACGGAAAACAGAACAGAGCAAAAGCATATAGCAAAACTCCTAAAATCGCCATAAAGCATCCTATCCGGAGAAACAACCTTGCAGCAGTCTAGTATATAACAATCAAAAAGTAAAACCAGTCTAAACAGAAGGTTCCCTAATTTCAAATGCAAGACGCGAGTCATGAATTCGAAGCTCAATTTCTTGTTAAAATAAGATTCAACCCGTACTTGAGGTGTAGTATGCGAATTTATTTTTCGCAAAACCTTAAAGTAAATTTGGAAGATTGAAAACATCAGCAGACGTTTTTTTTGCCATGAACGCATGCAGTACGTAGGTACGCGGTATAAATCGCGGCACGAGTGCCGCTTAGCCGGCACGGCAATCAAATGTTACGTTCATATGCTTCTGGTTTGTTCGACTGACTGCGCACAGGTGAAGTGGATATGCACACTCGAGTATTTATTTATTGATAGGTATTTTCACAATCAGTCGTCCCGCGCTTGTTGGCGGCTAACAAACGTTCGTTTGCGATAATGTAAATATTTGCAGTTTGTTTCGGTTGGCCGTATCGGTGTTACTGGAGGAAAACAATAAGCCACTCTTGCTCTCCTCCATGAACGGGTGGTGTGGGAACTGTCTGCAGCGGATGTTTTGTAGGTCAAGGGTGTCGAGGGGAGAGTACTTTCTTTTATTTTTTTTTAAATCAGTAATCGACGACACATTGAACCGATTCGAACGGTTTGTTATTTATCTAGATCGACGACTGTCGACAGCAGGAAAATGTTACATTTCAGAATTGACGTAATTAATGTCTTGTTTGCTTTGCGTTCCCGGAGCCGGGGCTGGAATAATTACAGAACCAAGGGAAAACTGCTCTGAATTACTACAATAATACTTTCCAGCAGTCAGTCGATACATGGCATTTAATAGTTCTGCAGGCTGAGTGGAGCAATCATCAGCTCGCTCGCACAGTTGGATGCTGTCATTAGCGTTCTCCGATTTCCGCATTCGTTGGAACCTGCTCCGACCGTGCGCGACATATGTTATCGGTAGCGGTCGGAAGGCAAGAAGGGACGACTGTGTTTTAGAATTTCAAATTCGAAACACTTCAAAGCAATTAGCTGATGACTATTGCTGTTTACAAACGAGAGGATAAAATCATTTCCATAGCACAGGAATCTGAATCCGCTCACGTCGGCGTCGTCGTCGTCGTCGGTGTCGCCGTGAAGATTATTGTGTCATATTTAACCAACTTCATTAGCCGGCTGGCTGGCAGAGTGCCAATAAAAGAAGCGACGCGTTTTCGGTCGAAACTATATATTTACTTACAATTTGAAATTCTCTCCGCCGGTCGTACGCCTGCTGTATCGCACCGTCCTGCCACAGCCTCCGAATGACCGGTACGTACTGGTGAAATTGTTCCACGCCCAGCGACGAGTCGCTGCGGAACAGAATTGCCTGGTTCGCGGCCAGCTGGGAATTTGGATCCTCCCATGGTATATCTAGCTTATCTCTAGCGTCGCACAGCACTTGCATGCCTGGAAGTACGAAAGAAAAGCGATTAGTAACGGTTAGGTAAAACGGTTTTCGAAAAATTATTTACCTTTGACTAAATTTTGGTAGATCACATGTTGATACTCTCGAACTAGTTCGGGCTCGAAGTTGATCCCGTGAATAATCCGCATCTGTTTGAGAAAGGTGGACTTGCCGGACTCGCCTGCGCCCAGTAGTAGCAATTTAACCTGCCGAAAAACACGAGAAGAAATAAACAAAGTTTTATATTACTATACAATGCCCGGTCATCCTGTTCGGCTCTGCCGTTCGTCATTGTTTTTGTGGCTGGTAAGCTTATTGTTTCAGTAGAGATTATAAAATCCGATGAAAGCACTTCCCCGGAAGGAAAACAACAGACAAAAATATACTACCATCCGAAGGGAAGGAGAGAAAAAAAGAAACACCGCAACCAAAACTACATGTCGAGGAGTCGTAAAAATCAACTTGATGGTTTTACTGCCGGCAGTTCATCCGACCAGCCCGCCCGGTGGCGGTGGCGGCGGTGGTGCCTCGAAGAAAGACGGAAACCGGCAGTGCTTTGAAGGGGAAAGAGTTACATCATTGTGCCTTTTTCCGCCGCTCCGTTAGTCGGTTGCTGCGGGTTGCTTAGAACGTGTTGGTTCCCAAAATCTTGTCGGTACATCACCCCACCGGCACATCGGTGGACCACCACACCCGGTCACCGGGTGTCCTCGAGTAAATTTATTACTGTATAGTTTTGCTTTTTTGGTAAACGTGCATTTTTCTGCTACTACCCACTCTAAAGGATTACTTTTCCTGGATAACAAACTGAAAAGAACAGAAAAGTTAGGCCGTAAAAGGTGGTTTGCCAAATCGGTATTTCACTGGAGTTTTTTCCACTTAATTTTGACTTCAATGTTGAACAGGTTGCAGGGCATGCCTGAAAACTTATTTGGTAAATAAAGAGCAACGACGATTCGAAGAATTCAGGTTTTGATCGTGCGCATGTACCAAGAGTCAACAAAGTAAACATTCCGTTATTTGTTAGCCAAAATATATCGCAGACCACACAAACAACTCGAATCAGCACAACGAAGGACCTAGCACACCTAGCACAAACCTACGTCACGCACTCGGCAAAAAGTTGACCAAAACCATTGCCTAACCTGAGGTTATGTATGTCCGCTCCCCGCTTCAAATAATGCCACACAAATACGCACTCTTCGTCATCAGTGGCCGACTTTCGTTCCGCGCAATTGGTTCATTAGCGATCCATTAGTGCAACATTTATCATTTCCTTCAGTTTTGCTTGCGTTGCGAAAAAATCTCCCACAAGAATGATGCTGCGCTGTACGTTTAAACTTTAAAATTTGCCCCTGATTGATACGGTCCGGGAAATAAGAAAAAAAATTGAAAAATTTAATTACACTTTAAAACTATGTTTGTTCAATCTTTCTCAACCAATACTTGGACCGAGCCTTTACGCCAAATGTATGTAATGTAATGTCATTCGGTTTGTTTATCTTTGGTTTATTGGCCCTTATTACATGTTGGTTGAGATTTATGGTTGTTTGTAAAACCTTATTCAGGCAAGCTTCTGTTTGGTCATCCTTATATTAACCCACTCCCTTCCAGCAGCGTTGCGAAAAGGCTAAACTTGAGGTATCAACTTGGTCCCAAAGAAAGATTGCGATCAGTTTTTGCTCAAATTTCAAAGGTTAAAAATAACAAAATTAAAACAATGTTAACATAACAGATCTTTATACATGGACAAATTGAGTGATAGCGAAAGTCCTAGAGTCCTTGCGTTCGCGTTTACGCAGCGGCATAGGGACAAAATTAAAAGAATAAGTCGGTGGTTTTTTCTTAGTTGAAAGTGTCAACTTATTATTTCTGCGGGAATAAGCGTGGAGTTTAATGGACAGAATAATTTGCTTATCACTTTTAGTACCGGTTAGGGTAATTGATCTTGAATGGACCTATTTAGCGCTTTTTAATACCACCACTCGTACTCCTGCTCAATTTACTCGTCATTTATAAATAATATGTGGTGATGTTACTATTTGTTGGAAAGTACCACCTTTTTTCTACATTATCAGTACTTTAAAAATGTATAATTGATGAAACTTTTATTAACCCTCTAACGGGCAACATCGTAAAAACGATGCAATCGAGCAAATGATTACTTTATCATGAAAGTACACTCAAAAGAAACTCGAGTGTTGATTTTCATGGGAAAATATTTATCTGGAGGACCGCTAGGTATGAAATAGTCCTATTTCTCTTTTTAGTTTTTCATGCCTAACGCTCTACCCAAATATTTTTTCAGTTCAAATATATCACGAAATTGAAAAAAAGCATGTACATTACTCATAGGAAAAATTTGAGATCGAACATTTTGTTCTAGATGTCGTTTTTCTTCAAATGTAAAAAAGGGAATATTCGCACCATAATATTTTTCGGAATTTTTCGGAATTCTTGTTTTTGAATGACGATAACTTTTGAACGCAAGGTCAAAATGTTGTGATATTAGTATCAACATGTCAGGAAATCTGTTCTGAACATGTTTCTCACATTGTCAAATCAAGACAAGTTTTGTATGTGGCTCTGGAGCTCCAAAAGCGAAGGCCGTCTACAGACGGTCTTACTCGTTAGAGGGTTAAATATATCGTTTTTTGCCAAAGCCTTTTTTTGATCTTGAATGGACCAAACATGATCTTGAATTGGACCTATTTTTGATTTTGAAATGGACCTAAATTTGGATTGTCATAGTTTCTGCCATATAAATGAACAAAATAATAACAAAGAATTTTTTTTAATAGTACAACTACACTACTGTTATTTATTAATAGGACACAAGGTTGAACAGCTTTTACCTTTCTTATACTCTGTTAGAAAGGTATGAAAGTCGGTTGAAAAATTTGAAATCAGTCACAGTCGCCGAGGGTCTTGTTTTTATGTCAGCCCAACAATTGAACAATGTTTTTATTTTTTAATGTTTCAGTGACTTGATATGCGTTATGTATGCATCTGTGTGTGACATTTGTATATTGGGAATTTATTATTACCTGTTGTTCAGATATGGTTGAAACGATTTCTACGTCATAAAAAAATTATGTCGCCTATTAATTTCAAAAATTTAAACCATTCATTAAAAATATGTAATATAACTTGTATTAAACGTAGTTTATCAAGTACAGTGGGGTTTGAGTTTTTATTTAGTGACTGCATATTTCGAAAGGTTAGACTTTTACTGACGTAGGACTACGTCTTACTGCAAAGTATCTAAAGGTTTGCGACAGTCCCTGTCGAACATTTTGAATACAAAACCGTTGCAATCGTGCAAAATTCGTTAATTAGTGGTAATTATACAATTTTTGACACATTTATATGCAATTTTTTCAGTTAAAAAATGGTCTAGATTTTGCCACGGTTTCGATTTTGGCAACATAGGCGACACGCATCTGTTGTCAAATTCGAAATCATACTGTAAATGGTGCTTGAAAAAATTAGACTTGGTAATTCTACTAGGTTTAAAGGTAAGGTTAGATACTAGGTTTTATTTTTAAATGATAGTCGATGAAGAACTGTACCAGATAGAAAATAGGTGAACCTTCCTATTTTCTATTTGGTACAGTTGAATATTTTAGATCTCAGGGTCACTCAATTTCGGTGGACAAGGAGGTATTAATTTTGTCACAAGTTAGAGGGGAGAGGTGCTTAAAGAAAACTTTACATCCCCCAAGAAAAAAATCAGAGGGGTTGTGTATAAGATACGACCATGGATGACGTACTATAACGTTAGTCCGGCTGCATGATTTTGAATATTTTACTAAACTGATTTTTAATCTATCTGTCAATCGATCAAAAGGCGATGTGAAGTCAACCTGCTTACTTATCGGCGGAATATAAGGCCTTTGCAAAATATTTTTTAAGTTTTTGTCACCCCCCGTTTGGAAATTGGCTTGAAAAATCGGGGGGCTAAAAAAATTGTAAGATATGAGTATAAAATCAATTGTCCGTGGGCTCTACAGCCTGAAAAACTCGAAAAATGAGTGTACTTAACACTTCTAGCACGAAACAGAAATGGAAATTCGAATTCGGAGTTTCCGAAAATCGTCCAACAAAAATTCTCTCGTTTTTGTCTTCTTTTCGTACATTTTTGCATGGAAAATAATACCGTATCTATTAAAAGCAAGAACAGATTTGGTTTTCACGCTTAAACTTTAAATAAAAATGCTTAAAACCCATGTTTTTTGCTCGATAAAAAAATTCACTTTGTTCCTCCCCTTCAGTGGCCCAACACCGGAAGGACAAAAACTTTATAAAATATTTGTAATGGCCTAATTTTACTTTATTCTGAGCCTCATAATTATTTTAACTAAACTATTTAGAAAATTATCAAATACAATATTATTTTTTTGGGCATATCCAGTTCGAAAATGGTCCAGATATTGATCCAAATTTTATATTTTTTGCACCATATCATTATCCAGGCCTTTACCTAATTTCTAAATCCTCCATTGACGCACAGATGATTTTATTGCCAAAACGGGTAATTTTGTAGGACGGTTGGGCATCACAAAGTTTCACGAGGGTGAGGAAGTTGGCGTTCTTAACCATCAGAGGTGGCTGCTTCTTTTTACTCAGACGAGTCTGATTTTGTGACTACAGGATCCGGTTGAATTTTATTGGCCTTAGGGTTTTCGGTCAGCGCGCTAAAGGTGTTTTGAAGCTTTGGTATATGCTTGATTAACGTGTTTAAACTATTTCTCATCTGAGTTTTGTCAAAACTTAAACTTACAGCAAAACTTTTTGCTGTATTTATATGGAAAATACAGTACGTTATTTGTCCATGAAAAAAAATTTTGAGTCCAACCATTTTTACGATGTTGCTCGTAGATAGTTAAGCAGGGATAACCACTTTAAATAGAGTTTGGAATATTAGCTTCGTAACTCAATTCGAAGTTCCAGTTCTAGACTTTCCTATACAATAAAGCTATATATAAATCTTCAGAATTGTATTCTCAAATAACTTGTTTCATTCTTCTGTGTATTACTTTTAATGATACAAGAATGGTCCCGTTTAGCATAATTTGGGATTTTTTTTACATAGGGCGAACAAATTGGGAAAATTTTACTCTACTTATATAGATTACTTATATAGATTATATAGATTACACTTTTGCTTCGTGCTAAAACAAATACGTAAAATCCAATTGAAAAATTGAAGTGTAACTGGTTTTGTGCTAAATGCAAATGAAGCAAAAATAACTCTTTTTTAAGGGGCATAGTACCTTTTACACCATATTTTTTGCCTAATTTCAAATAATTTTTTCTCGATAACGTGAAAGGCAAATTGAATCAGGTTTTTTGCATTCGAAACATTGCATTTTATACTAATACTAGCTGACCCGACAAACTTCGTATTGCTACAAATTAACCTGTGTTGTACATAAATCATGAATCTCGGATGATCTTTGTCACTTCTCGAGTTTTGCAAGCCCCCCAGTGGGCGGCGCTTCCGACGGCGGGTCACCGGCAACACTCGCGACCGGCTCGTCCTGAATGATCTAGTGTTACTATAGATAGTTTTTGTGGTCTTGTTATTGATTAATGTTTTATGGAAGAGTCTCGAATTTCTCGAGTTGGATTAGTTTTTGAGTTTCGCAAAAATTTCTGTTTTATTTGTATGAGAGTCCATATCCCCCTACTACAGGGGTGAGAGGACTCTAACTATCATAAAATAAATTCAAGACTCAAAAATCTCCTACATGCTAAATTAGGTTCCATTTGCTTGATTAGTACTCAAATTATAAGGAAATTTGTATTTCATTTGTATGGGAGCCCACCCTCTTAAAAGGGAAAGGGGTCGTAATACACCACAGAAAAAAAATTTTGCCATCTAAAACTCTCATATGCCAAATTTGGTTCCATTTGCTTGATTAGTTCTAAAGTTATGAGCAAATTTGTATTTCGTTTGAATGGGAGCCCCCCGCCTCCTAAAAAGGTAAGAAGTCCTAATTCATCATGGGAAAAATGGTTGCCTCCAAAAACACCCACATGCCAAATATGGTTCCATTTGCTTGATTAGTTCTCGAATTATGAGGAAATTTGCATTTCATTTGTGTAGAAGCCCCCCCTCTTGAAGTGTGGAAGGATCCTAATTCACCGTAGAAAATATTTTTGCCTCCAAAAACCTCCACATGCCGAATTTGGTTCTATTTGCTTGATTAGTTCTCGAGTTATGGGGAAATTTGTATTTCATTTGTATTGGAGCCCCCCCTCCTAATGTGGGAAGAGGTCCTAATTCATCACAGAAAAAATTCTTGCCTCCAAAAACACCTACACGCCAAATTTGGTTCCATTTGCTTGATTAGTTCTCGAGTTATGAGGAAATTTGTATTTCGTTTGTATAGGACCCCCCTCCTAAAGTGGGGAGGGGTCCCAATTCATCATTGAAAAAAAAATTGTCTCCAAAAACACACACATGCCAAATTTGGTTCAATTTGCTTGATTAGTTCTCGAGTTAGGAGGAAATTTGTATTTCATATGTACAGGAGCCCCCCCTCTTAGAATGGGGAGGGGTCCTAATTCACCGTAGAAAATTTTCTTGCCCTCGAAAACCTTCACATGCCAAATTTGGTTGCATTTGCTTGATTAGTTCTCGAGTTATGAGGAAATTTGTATGGAAGTCCCCCCTCTTAAAGGGGAGAGGAGTTATAATTCCTCTTATAAAGAGGGGAGGGGTCTCAATTCACCATAGAATAAATTCTTGTCACCAAAAAAAACACCCACATGCCAAATGTTGTTCTATTTGCTTGATTAGTTCTCGAGTTAGGAGGAAATTTGTATTTCATTTGTACAGGAGCCCCCCCCTCTTAAAGTGAGGAGGGGTCCTAATTCAACATAGAAAATTTTCTTGCCCTCGAAAACCTTCACATGCCAAATTTGGTTCCATTTGCTTGATTAGTTCTCGAGTTAGGAGGAAATTTGTATGGAAACCCCCCCTCTTAAAGGGGAGAGGAGTTATAATTCCCCTTATAAAGAGGGAAGGGGTCTCAAATTACCCTAGAATAAATTCTTGTCACCGAAAACACCCACATGCCAAATTTGGTTCTATTTGCTTGATTAGTTCTCGAGTTATGCAGAAATTTGTGTTTCATTTGTATGGGAGCCCCCCCTCTTAGTGGGGGGAGGGGTCTCTAACCATCACTAAAACCTTTCCTGGCCCCAAAAACCTCTACATGCAAATTTTCACGCCGATTGGTTCAGTAGTTTTTGATTCTATAAGGAACACAGGACAGACAGACAGACAGACAGACAGACAGACAGACAGAAATCCTTCTTTATAGGTATAGATTTGCAATTTTGTTTTCATAAGGGAACCTCTTCCCATTGCCCCTACGGCTCCTTGAAGATAGTCGTTCAAAAAAACCATGAATGGCCGTACCATGGATTGGCGCTGGGGGCTTATCCGAATTGAAAAATTCCAAAACGACATGAAAGTACATTAAATTATCTCGTGTTTGATCTATCCTATTTTAGAAATCGAACACATAACAAATGGCGGACATTGAAACATAAAAGTATGGTTTTTAAGCGAAAAAATTGACTTTAAACATTTCTAAAAAATACAAAAATTACAATATCAAGAAAAGGATGGGTCAAACACTAGATAATTTTGTTGGCTTTCAAATAAAAAAAGAATCATGGGAATTGCTTGAGCCGTTCTTGAGATATTTATGGTACCGACTTTCAAAACCTGGTTTCGCGAAAAACGGCGTTGAAGTTTTTACTCGTTGTTTAATCGCTCCAGACATGCGCGGTACAAATAGCTGTAACTTTGTCAATATTTGGAATTCATGCAAACGACTTCAAACACATATGGTTAAAATGTTAATCTTTCGAAATAATCAATAAAAAAATTTAGGTTTTAAAAAATTGAAAAGGTACTATGCCCCCTTAACAGAAGGCAGTTAGTATCCCTCTTATCTTTTGATCCATCTTATCTTTTAATCAATGATGGTTAAAATTTTTGTACAATACTGATTTTGTACAAATTAAGTTTATATTATTTTAAGCATAAAATGACATATGTTAGCTAACTAATTAGGAAGACTTTTTAGTTTCAAAACTAGAGGCTACAATGTACAAACACTATGAAGCAACTACGAAAAAGGATGAGTGATAGTTAGTTTTATCAATATAATTAAGTTTTTATTTAGGCTATAAATCAAGCCTACTTTCAATATCCCGTGCTTATAGATTAATTATAAACGGAGATACTATACTGACAACAAGCAGTTTTATGGAATATAGAACGGCGTGTTCGTTGGTGGTAGGCAATGATAGCTACCGGCAGTGATGTCTCGGAGCGCAAAACTAGGTCCATTCTAAAATCAATACTAGGTCCATTCAAGATCAAAAAAGGGGGTTAACATTTTTAAGGAATTTGAAGATTTTACTGGTTTTACTGAACTTTTAAATACCTAAATTGAAATTACAAATATTTTAGCATCATTTTAAGAGCATTGTTTTATTTCAAACCAGAAAGGTTCCGGGTAGTAACAGTTTGAAAATACTCTATGGTGACTGCCAAAACGCTGAAAAACAGCTACTTTTAAATACGCGGCAATAAAGTAGTTTTGGCTATAATTTTAATTTAATTTTAGTATATTTACGTTCAGAAATGATTAAAGATAAACATAAAAGCTAAATACAGTACAAAGACTTGATAATTATATCCAAAAATTCTTATTTAAAAATAGGTCCATTCAAGATCAGAATTCGACTAGGTCCATTTCAAAATCATTTACCCTACTCTGCTTCCAAACGATTCTAAATGCTGTTTTCTCTTACGATGAAAATCAGGTTACGTCAGAACTACACTTGCTAATAATTGCATTTAAATTGAAATTGCCTTGTAAATTTTTTGGATCTTGAAAGATCCTTTTAAAGGATACATCTTACTCTTACGGAAAAGTTGAGGGTGTAAAACCAAAATCTAATCAGTGAAAAGTGGACAGGTTATGAACGCTTACAACGGATTAGCAAAATTTGTGGGCCGGCCACATCGCAAGGATGCCGGACGACTATGCAGTGAAATCTGTTCTCTTCAAGAAACTTACTGGCACACAGTGCATAGTTGTCCCAAAGGGCGAAAAGTGGAACTTTTGTTCGTATGACTATCCCCCTTAATGTAAAACTGGTAAAAGTTAATCTTTGCTTACTATTATGAAAATAAAAAAATTAAAAAAAATTGTGTTACGAAATATAGATATATAGAGATATATTCTTTGGCAAAGTTGTAAATAATGTAAAAACAAGCAACTTTGCTGAAAAAATAAAATTTCTATCTTTATCGAGTGCTGAACTATAGGGCATAAGCTTTGGAATTTCTCTAAAAATTAGTTTTTCATTCGTGGCTTTTGTTAGTTGCATTTTACAAGAACACATTGTTCTAGGAAATTATCGAAGCACTCAAAATGCACGTTTTTGCAGAAGACCGCAAATTTCTGGGATCTTCACTTGCTAAGTTATCGCATATTCAAGCTTTAAATTTTCATAGCTTCACGAGCCTATGAGGTAAAATGGGGCAAGTGGATTTATGAACTTAGTGTTTCATCTTAAAGCATAAGCCAAGTACTATGAACTTGTATGGGTTCCGCTTGTCCACAACCACCCAAACGAGAGTACGGCAAGCATACGTTTTATATGTTTCGCGTTCGCTATAGGCTCGATACACGTTCATTCTTTTGTGTTAGTAGACTTATTAAAAATACGTGGTTTCTTCGGCAAACTTATAGAAAATATAAAGGCAAACAACTTTGCTAAAGAAATGACATTTCTATCTCTATCGAGTGCAGAGCTGTTAGACATTTTCGTTAAAAATTCTTTAAAAATTAGTTTTTCATGCATGGCTTATGTTGGTTGCATTTTACAAGAATATATGGTTCTAGGCGATTATTGTAAGACTCAAAATACAAGTTTTTGCAGAAGATTGCAAATCTCTAGGACCTTTCCTTACAAAGTTATCGCTTTTGGCTCGTGAAGTTAAGGAAAAATAAAGCTTAAATAAGCGACAACTTTGTAAGGAAAGGTCCTAGAGATTTGAAACCATCTGCAAAAACATGTTGTTGTTGTTGTTGTTGTTGAGTTTATTAAAGAGTGGTTCAACCAACGCACTATGGGCAAAAACGAGCAAAAAACGGACGCAATTAAGATACGGCCTGTAGGCTGATAAAATATAGGTGATCTTATGTAAAATTTTCCGGAGAATCGCGTGGTGCCAACCCCTTTCTTGTGAGTCATCGGGAAGTGCCCCATTTTGCTCAATTTCCTCTATTTTAAACATGTATTTTATAACTAATTTCCATCAAGAGACATGGGAAATAATTAACTGAAATGTGTTTCCAAATATGTCAGGAGTGCAACTTGCCCATATATCAATTTTTTTGTTGGATTTTGGATTTTGTTGGAAGACAACATAAGATACAGACGAGCGCAAACAGCTATGCTAATTTCAGTCATAATACGAGCGATTTAACGATGCATTGAAACTGGAAGTTTGCCCTTCGCAAGACGCTACAAACCGAAAGCGGAAGCATGAGTTGCAGGCACTACTTGAAGAGATTCCCATCGTACATCTGGCGAAAGTTGGGAAACTAAGGTGGGCCGGTCATGTCGCAAGGATACCAGACGACTGTGCAGTGGAATCCGTTCTCTTCAAGAACCCCACCTGGCCAGGTTAAAGTCGACTTGCGTGTGTCGAGACGCTCAACGAATTGGTGACGAGTAACCCACAGGACCGAGTAAAGCGGAGAGAAAAGAATTATTTATTCAGCAAGAGCCATTCCGGATTGATGCTGTTAGAAGAAGAAGAAGAAATAAACTATTTACTAGACTTTTCGTCGTTCTTTTATCATTTCTCTGCAGTATTTTTTGTCATCTTGTCATGCTTTTTTATCATGCTTTTTTGTGGTTTTTTTGACATCTGTCTTTGGCATTTTTGTTGACTTTTTCGGTCGATCTTTGGCGTTTTTTCGACGTCATTTCACGTTTTTTTCGTAGTTTTATCATCCTTTATTTGTCTTTTGTTGGCTTTGTGTTGTTTATTATTATCTATTCTTCATTTTGTCGTCTTGTTTATTGCCGTTGTCTCATTGTGTTGTCTTTTTGCAGTCTCTTTGTCGTTCTTTCGTCGTATTTTTGTCGTATAATTGTCGTGTGTGGTTGCATGTTTGGCGTACTTTCTGACGCTTTTTGATTGTTTTTATCGTTTCTTGTTGTTTTTTTGTCGCTGTTTTGCTGTCATTTCGTCGTCCTTTTATCGTAATTTCGCCATCTTTTTATTACTTTTTCGTCATGTATTCATTGTATTTGCGTTGTGTTTTATTTGTAGTAGGTCATCTTTTCAGCGCCTTTTTGTTATGATTTCTGAACGCAATATTCAACAGTTTTTAATTATTGCGCAAAAAGAGCAAAGCTAATTAACCCTCTAACGGGTAAGGCCGTCTGTAGACAGCCTTCGCTGTTGGAGCTCCAGAGCCGCATACGAAATTTGTTTTAAATTGACAATATGCAAAATGTGTTCAGAACAGATTTCTTGACATTTTGATATTAATATCACAACATTCTGACTATGCATTCAAAAGTTATCATTTTTCAAAAACAAAAATCCGAAAAATTTCGAAAATAATTAATGCACGAATATTTCCTTTTTTACTTTTGATGAAAAAGCACATCTAGAACGAAATGATTGACCTTAAAATTTTTCTATGAGTAAATTTCATGCTTTATATCAATTTTGCAATGCATTTGAATTGAAAAAATATCTGGTTAGAGGGTTAGACATGAAAAACGAAAAAGAGAAATTGGACTTTTTCTAACCTGGCGCTCCTCCAGATAATTATTTTTGCATGAAAATCATAACTTAAGGTTCTTAAGGTTAAGGTGTATACTTTCATGATAAAACAGACATTAGCTTGATCGCATAGTTTTTACGATGCTGCCCGTTAGAGGGTTAATACAAATAGGACAAAGATTTTAGCTACTTGGTTATAAAGAACAACCTTATTCCTTTGACAGTAGTAAAGGAATTCCGACCCTACGTCACAAATACACTTTCACATATTATTGGACAGTACTCCCACACTAATGCTCCCCTGCTTCCCTTTGACGCTGGGGCCCTAGCAATAATGACCGTTTTTTTAGAATTTCTATGAAGTGATTGCCCGCCCAGTGCTTTTGACGTTTAGATTGTTGTTAAAAATGGTAACGTGCCGGGGGGTCGATCTTATCGCAAGCAGGTAGTAGATAACGACGAGGAGATGCCGACGTCCCTAGCAGGCAGCAGGCGACAACAACTGTCGTACTGTATCCAATGAGATATATACAGGTGTGGCGATGTTGGTAAAGTCGCGTTAGTGTAATGAAGAAATTTCATCATGGTGTCGGTGAAATTAAAAATCAACCAAGCACACTCAAGCGTTATGTCAAACTGGAAGCGTTAAAATATTTGAACAATCATTAAAAAACGAAAACAAATGGATTTCTAAGACTACTGGTAAGCAGAAAAATGAAAGGGAAGGGAGACATTGGCTGTTAAAATCAGAAAGGCTTAAATTTTGTCATTTACCTATTTCACGTGGAGTTGCTCTCTTGGCTCTAAAATTGTTTACCTGGACAGAGTACTGTGCCAAATTTCTTTACTGTAGAAGAATCAGTGCATTAAAAAACGTCAGCATAGTGAGCCATTCCGTTAGTGGTTGGTATTGTTTTATAAATTATCTCCATTTGAGTGTTATTAGCACGTTAATATAATTCATATACGTTCTGTTTTGGGTAAGTAATTTTATTGAATAAACGAGATTCTTTTTTTTTCATTTAATTCAACTACAATTATGTACTAGTGTATAATAGAATACACAGTAGAAGAATCCAATGAAAAAGGGACATTCTTGAAATTTTAAGACGCTCAAAAATAACTACATATTTTGATGCTTTTGTTCTTTCCGATCACTTGTTTTACAAATGTAGTGTTATTACATGATACCTATTAATAAGATCAATCGAGTCGAACGGCCTCAAAGGGATACCGAGAAAGAATATGAAATAACAGGGGATGGTGAAACGATGGTGATTCTTGATGTGCCGGGAGTCGGTTTCGATGATAATTCCTCGAATTTTAGAGGCCAAAACCGGCAGGAAGCAACTGGAACTAATGATGCCACAGCGATATCGTCGCCTAAACCAACAGGTGATTATACTGGAGAAACCCCATCTAAGGAAGGTGCTTTCAAACAAATTATTTCAAACATTTTTTCATCGATATGGTTAAAAACTTCTGAAACAGAAGTAACCAAAACTATGAAACCTGATGCACAGAACCAAGGCGATAAGAAAGATAAATTAGAATCGGAAGACACCAAGCTGCTAAATGAACATCCTGCCACATCGATTCCAATTATTGCAAAGGACATTCAACAGGACATAGAAAATAGAGTACTGCTTAAATGTCTGGATCAGTTCGCCATTTTCCGGTCTGATCAGCAGTATATTAAGAAAAAAGCTCCAATGCACAAGCGTAACGACCAGTTAGGCTTTTCCGCACGGCTTAATTTCTGCAATTTCAATATTCGTCTGCACAACGACGAGTGCTTGATGACGGCAGATGATAAATTTGTAGCCACAGTACGAGTCCTAGATTCGGAACTCGTGGATCAAAGTGACGATTTCACTGAAGCGAAAAAAGTTCTACTTCAGCAGCTTCGGATTGTTGACGTCTTACAGGATGATCTGATGACTAAAAAAGTGGCGCAGGAAAATTCCGTGCATGAGGTGATACAAACAGTCTTTAAGGATTCTTTGGGAAATGAAAAGTTAACAGTGGAACGTATCCAGCTGACTTATCTGATTAACACTTATGACAAATTAGATTTCAGCAAATTGTGCGAAAAGATAAAAAATAACAACTTGGTAAGCGAAAAATTACGTCAGACGGTTGAATTATTTTTGCTGACCGAAAGTCGATATATTGCAAGACAAAAAATGTTGGCACATTTCGGTTATTGTCAGCCAGCAAGAAATTGTGCTGATTCCCTGAAAGCAATGTTGAATGAATACGATACAGACTACAGAAAACAGCTATTGGGAAAAGCGCCCACCTTTTTAGTAGAATCTCTTAGCAATATCAGTAATGATCGAATTACGTCCGTACAAAGCAGTGATATTAAACTATTCTCTTATTTGGAAGCAGTCTTGAATGAAAAAATATTCCAGAAACCGTTGGCTGATCTTGCCGCTCGTTGGGCCGATCATGTGAGTAATATGAATATTGAAAAACTTAATTCAATTGAACCTCAAACCAATCCGATCTTCTACTTTTTGGCTAGAAGTTTGGTAGACTTGATAGTAGAAATCAGCAGCAGAACAAGTCATACTGTAAAGGATCTATTACTTAGTGACCAGTCCGGATGGTATCCGATCAAAAAGATTACTTGGAAATCGGAAAATGTTTTAACACAGTGCATTGAACGAGAATATTTCTTCATTTTCAAACTTTTAAAACATTTCGATTTGGGTTTGTGCAATGAAAAGAAGCCTTTCGAATACGATGTTAAATTGTTTGAAGGATCAGGACAACGCTCAAACTGGAAGAAACTTGTGAACGATACAAAGAGACTCTACGGTAACGAAGAAGCAAATTCACCTACAATTCCTGATTACAAGTATGTTTGGTATTGTTTACTCGATGATGTTCTGTACCACAGCCTGCCAGCTGAGTATAAGCTTGATAGCTTCGAGCAAATCTTCCGGGGGTATGTCGCCTTTTTAAAATTGGCTGGTCGCGACGCATTGGAGACACTTCGCGTTATCACTCACAACACGGCTCGTTTCGTTGTGCAAACTGTACCCTACGTGGTACAAAAAGACAGCTCTTCTATTGACGGACAAATTCTGCAAAAACAGCTGAATTTAATCAATGCAAAATCTTTTGAACGCTCTCTCACTTCAAACAGTTTTCGAGATTTAATGGACGTGTTCCACATGTATTGGAAGCACAGGAATTTCATAAGCGGCATTGCTTTAAAAATTTACCTTCCAGAGATGACATCATTGAAGGCGGCTTTGCTGGAAATTGTTTCAGTTGCATTGGAGAAAAATGTTTCCCCAGAAGCGATGATATCCTTCTTTCGAGCCTACAGTGATCTGTTGACTGATTTGAACGATGTTCAATTTGATTGGTACATTAAGACCATTCCCGGTGATACCATGGATTCAATAGTTAATCTAAAAATGATTAAATTAATAGAAAACAAATGGACTAATACAGACAGTCGAACCTATTCCGTCGAAGTAGTGGAAAAATTTGCGAAAATAGTGCCAATGATTTTTGACAACTATCCGCGCCCGAAGCATTATATCCTTGAAATATTACTTACTCTGGTGTCGTACATAAAACAACAGCTGCAGAAAACAGCTTGGAGTTCAGGCTTTCCACTGTCCGAAATGGTACAAATTGAAACAACCAGTGAACTGATCTATGCCGTAAGAAACTCGTTTTTGTACCTCAAGGAACAGCCCGAGTATGTGTCATTCCAGATGTTTTTCGACGAACGGATTAAACCTTTTGCGAGTGCTGTCGATAACAGTAGGTCTCATAGTGACTTTACAAATCGGATCTACCTGATGAAAGAGTCGTTTTGGTACATTCGAAAGCAAAACGAAATTGACATCGATAAAGCTTTGGAACTATTCGCCGACTTGAACGGAGGATTAGAAACGGAAGTGTTGCGTTCGGCATATCAGAAATATTCAGATTGTTTTCGGCAGTTCATGGGGATGTCCGATGGTGAGCATGTTTTTGAGTTTTTACTTTTGTATTTCAATTAAGTTAATGCTTTGTTTTACTAATTTCAGAATATATTGCAAAAGCAACTCACATTGCAAACAAAGTTAAAGAAATCACATTCGTCAAGTCCCACCAGACCTGGAATAGTAACGAAAAATTAGAAAAAATCCCGGAAATTCTGGCAGGATTGGCGGCGGTGTGGTCAATTCTAGTATCCAAAGATGTGCCCGGGACTGGAAAGTATTTGACTCCCCACCATATTCAGATTCTATGCATTTTAAGAATGTTAAGTGTTGATCGGGCGGCAGATGGCGTAGTTAGCCATCTATCGCAGGTACTGTCTGGACAAGGGAAATCGCTAGTGATGGGTTTAACTGCTACTTTATTGGCCTTGACCGGTCATAGACCTCGTGTCGTATGCTGCAACGAATATCTAATGAAGAGAGATCGACAAAACTTTGAACAGTTCATTACCATGTTTGATTTGAGCGACTCGATCATTTACAGCACGTTTGAGGACATGATGAATGATCTGATTTCTCCTGTTGTCAAGGGTGAACGCGTGCAGCTCCGAAGTTTACTAGAACAGATGCTATTGGGTAACGAACAATCAAACTTAAATGAATTAGTTGCTGAAGATATGCCTAATTCAGTTCTTCTGATAGATGAAGTGGATGCTTTCTTCGCCTCTCAGTTCTATCGCGATGAGCACCGTACTGGTATCCAACTTAAGTTACCAGGATTGGATTTGATACAACAGCAAATATGGAACATTGTATCTCAGCGCAAATGCAGAAACGTCGATGAGATCATAAAAGATATCTATTCTTACATCGATTCGGAGGAAATGAAAAGAGAGGAAAAATTCCACGATTTTATTGCCAGTGAAAAACACTGCAAAATTTTGATGTTGGATGATGAAAAATTCGATAGTGACAGCTATAATAACAAAGAGCTTTTCGATAGACATCTGAAAAAAATGATTAAGTGCGCCTTGGATGTTTCCACTTTGCCGGCAGATAAATGGAATGACTATAAACTTAGTTCGCAAGGCACTATCCTTTGCAAGCAGAGAGAAGAGTTCGTAAACCGTGACAATAACAGTTATTATCACATGTTCAATTATTTCCGCCTGCGTGGTTCTAACTTTAGTACGGAAGTAGGAAGCGAAACCAACTACGGTTACTTTAATCTAAACTGCGCAATCTTTCCAAAGAGTTATCCTCTGATTCTTGGTGTTTCGGGTACACTCGCTGACTTTAATCAGTACGAAAAACAGTCTATTCAAAATCTGTATAACATCAGCGAAATGTCTCTCATGCCGACCTATTTCGGTGGTTCAAATCTTAGTTTTGACCAATCACAGGATTTTCGTGTTTTGGCCAGTGTTTCGGAGTGGGAGGCAGACATCTTTGCTCGGCTTAACGACATACTCGGCGCGAATAGATCCGCGCTTGTATTCTTCGAATCCGGCTTGCTGCTGAATAGTTTTCGCGATGAATATGGCAGCCAATTCGATAGGCTGAATGTCCTGACGGAGAATACGGAACCGGAATTGATGAATCAGTTTATCGAGGATGCGGGCGTGGCAAAAACCATTACGTTGGCAACAACCGGTATGGGACGTGGCGTCGACTATAAGTCCAGTGTTGCCATCGAAAAGCACGGTGGGCTGCATGTAATTCAGACATTTTTCTCGCTCGATGTCAAGGAGGAAACCCATATTAAGGGCAGAACTGCTAGAAAAGACAACCACGGTAGCTACGAATTGATAACTTGTAAGGTGCATCTGAATAACGCCGGTTTCTGTGAGGATAATTTGACTTACCGTAGCCTCCACGAGGCCCGACTAGCACGAGCTTTGAAGGATAATGAGTGGTTTTTGGAAGCTATCAATGACAGTTAACAAAATCGCGATACAATAATCTAGGTATATGAAATTCTACGAGCATTAGAGATGGATACTTTGAAAGATATCGAGTATCAAAACGAAAACTTTTGCAATAAATGTTATTATTATTAAGATAAGTTATCTTTTCGCTTAAATTGCCCTACGAAATTGTAGTTTAAATTTAATGAGTCTCAGGTACTTTTTCCAGACTACTTATGTACTTAAATTCAAGGTAGTTCGCATGTATATATAACCGTATTCGAATCCACCTTTTTGACTACAATAGACGGAGGAAAAGACTAAAAATAACTCAATCCGCCCGTGCTGGTGGAGTTTGAGTTACGCCGCGTCGGGGTTTGTAGAGATTCCCTATTTACCCAATCCTCTGTGGTCCAAAAGTTCACCGATGTCTGCGAATCACAGGGTATGAGGAAATAGTTGGGTTCGAATCCGGTTGTAATTGGCTTCCATTATAGCTTGGTTCAATCTGCGGATCCCCCAACTTGCGTAAAGTAGAACGATCTACGAATCTAGTAAGAATTGCTCTTAAATGACTCTTCCTTATCTAATTTTCTGCTGTTTTCCCTTCACATCTTGTTATAAACGCCTTAAGTTCATTATTTTCTTCTGCCGTGCCAACCGTCTGTTGGAACGACTATCGTTACATATTAAAAGACAAATGAACAGTGCTGTGTCAAATATGTAATTTTATCTAATATT
Organism: Sabethes cyaneus; assembly: GCF_943734655.1. NCBI lineage: Eukaryota > Metazoa > Arthropoda > Insecta > Diptera > Culicidae > Sabethes > Sabethes cyaneus. The sequence goes on from NC_071355.1 coordinate 241,818,807, forward strand.
ATTTTTTTTTGACGTGGGACTACATTTTCTGGCAAGTTAGGGTGTCATTCCAAAAAAGCGTTTTGAGCGTTAATAATCCTGAACCCAGCGATTCACTTGTCGTCTTTCAATATTTTTGCACTGATCTATCAGAAAGAACTTTGTCACATCGTATTTATATTGGTTCTATTGCTAAAATTTGTTCAAGCTTTATTACTTTAGCTTACTTTCAGCTTATTTCAGCTCTCTGTTAAGGTTAAATACTATACCACGAATGAAATAAATGCTTTAGAAATAGACCGATTTTTGCAGAAAGGTATAATGGTATAAATTCCCGATTTTAGAGGTACGATACTAGCCTAACTAAGTCATTTGTCCTATGTTCGAATCTCGACTGAGTAGTGCTGCTTAAAATCAGTCAGGAACAGGATCATTGTATTAGCTCCACAGTTGTCATGCATTCTAATAACCGGCTGCGAAGCCTGTCGACAAAAAACAATCGAGAAACACGTTCATACCCCATGTTTTGCTTGTTCAACTCTTGAACTTATCACAGAAGGCAGAACAATTTTTTTTTATGAAAATACAACAAGATTTCTTTAGCAACTCATCAGAAATATTTTCTGATTCGAAATAGTTTTACTAAAATGTGTAATTTTAACTTCTGATTTTAACTTCTACTTCTGTCCTGTGTTTGTTTTGGTTGTTCGTGACTGGAGGATTTTCAATTTCACCAACATTATGATAGCGTAGATTCATACTTCTGACCATTTCCAAATTTGTATGCATATCATTGCTCTGTATATTGTAACACACTGAATTTACTACAGCTTTCCATTACCGATAAACAGGGTTGCCAGTAGGCTTTTTTTTTCCAAAATCTGGAATAAACTAGAATGGCAGTTATTTTTTCCGACGAAAAGGCATTTTTTAAAAAAAAATCTGATACTTTGCTCACGGTAAAAGTAAAATTTTACTTGAAATATGATGTGATGACTTTTGATGTGGACAACGGGAAGGAACGGTAATCTGGCATAATGTTTATTTATTTTGACATAATGGCAACTGGGCCGCTGTATTGCTGTATCAATATGTGTGTGTGAAAGTAATATTTTTTGTTGGCATGTCTACCTCACAGTAAACCTGTTCACGTATCTATACCATAATAAAAATCAGTGCATTAAAAAGCGGTGGTATGGCGAATCCCATGGTGCATGGTTGTGTTTTATAAAATACCATTATTGTTGTTGTTTTAACGTGGTAATACAATTTAAATACCTTCTGCCTTTTGGGTAAGTAATTTTGTTGAATAAACGAAAAAAAATTAATTGAATTCTAAAAGTTACTGTGTAGTAGAATATATACTGGAAGAATCAAATGAAAAAAGGTCAAAGTTGAGAATTTATTAAGAGCAGGGATGGCAACAAAATCACTTCTAGCGATTAAGATCATTGGAGCGATCAGATTCAGATTCGTTGACATCACTATTTGTAAGCGACAAATACTTTGTCATGATCTGTACAGATTATGATAAATCTCATGTCAGACCATGTTCATTGCATGATTGCCTTGAGGAATATAACAGATACAGACGATTGGTTGTGTGGTCAATACAAACAGACGAATGGTGGTTTCAATACAAACAACACGAGTAACCTTTTTTTCGCAGCTAGATAAGATTTTACACTGTGATCGACTGCCGAGACTGTTTAGAGAATAAAATTTTGTGATTAATGCTAAAGATTCACTGTTTGTCATGTAGGAGGAAGTCCCCTAGCGCCGGACAGCTCCCAATACCGGACACTTCTGACTTTCATAGTTCAAATGGTGTAGTGGTGTAATGGTGTGTAGTAGCTAATAAGATAAAATCAACAAAAAAGACAAAAAATTAGCATGTGTGATTTTATATATCAGAATCATTCGTGAAAACAGAGATTTGTTTGTTTTTTATCTACCGCCGATAGAATTGTTGTGCTTCGGGTAATTTTCGGATCAGCATTACAGCGTTATTCGGTCGGATAAAATCTCGTTTTTCATGTATAAAATATCGTTTATTAAATATTTTACAAACTCCATAGTTCATTTTTCCACAAAGATATTCAATCTGTTAAAAATATAGATTGTACTTAGTGATTCCCGTCCGGACACCCAAAACCCCAAAACCGGACAGTTAAATGCTTTACTTGGTTCAGTCAAATTCTTGGATGAAATCAAGATTTTGCAAAAAAACATCACTCATACCGAACCGGTTATCTTCTTAAATAATTAAAAAGCAAGAAAATCAGTTGATGATAATATTTTCGAAGAAAATAGAAGAGCTTCTTCGATGCAGCTTAGCTTAGCTTAGCTTAGACTGATTGCACATATCAATGGTTGCACTCAGTGATTGACCCGAACCAGTGAAATTGCACAATGAATCAAGTGAATGAGGTTGGGAGTGACCGATCATCCTCACTGTGCAAAATTCAGTGACTCGATATATAAAGGGTCAATAACTGCGCCGGCCACGTCCTTGCAATCAGATGGGATTGGGGAAGGAGTGTTAGTGTAATCTTTGCTGTTTTTGGGACCGTGTTAACCTCTGCATCCCTGCAAAGATTACAGGAAGGAGTTGCGACTTGTTAGTAAGGCAGGTTTCGTTGGATCGGGATTCACCTTGATGAGTGATGTGATCGTTATTCTTTGAATTTATTTATTTTATATAAAACGATTAGAATTATTACATATTTAAGTATTTTTAAGTCGACAGTCCAGATAAACCTGTTCAAGATATTTTAGTTTTGCGAACAGATTTATACAAGAGAAATTTTTTTAGCTTTGCTTGGAAATAGTGTAAACAGGCAGAGAATTGTTGGATCGAGGTACCGAGTAAAATGTGCTATCATTATTGGTAGCAAAATAAATTCCAAACCGCTGGTCGTAGGGAGTTTCGCTATAGGCATCCGCGATTATGATTTGTTTCTGTAAATAGCAGTTTTCTGAGAAAATCGCGCGTATGAGTTATGGTGTATACATTAATCGTTTCGTTTACTACAGAGAATGAGCATGATGTACTGATATTGGATCCGCGTGTTTTAATAGTATATAGTCAATATGTATGAAAAAGATTGACTATCGGGCATCTTAAACTTCAACCAGCACAAAAGGAAAAGAATGTTGGTTATCAATTACTTTGCTAATCAGTTCACTCCAAATACTCTACGAATAAATGAGTATACTCAATGACTTGACCACGTATCACTTGATCTACTTGAAAATTG